>NW_026000001.1:4281844-4382335 GCF_001458135.2 Marmota marmota marmota
CAGTTATCTTGGGAGAAACGCTGCTGAGAGTCTCGGGGCTCAGGTTCCTGGGTGGCTTGGGGCTCTCTGGGAAGCCGAGGTGCCCCCTTCCATAGCTGCCTTGAGGCCCTGAGCGCCTGGCTTCCCCGGGGCTTTGTGCGTGCACCCTCCTTCCTGTAGGGCAGGCTGAGTGCTACCTTCCGTGGCCCCACTGGCAGCTCTGGGGGTTTCCAGACTTGGGATGGGGGATTGGGAACATGCCTCTGGGCCTCTGCTAGGTCCCAGTTTCACATGGGGCCGAGGAGTGCCAAGTCACCAAGGGTAGGGGTTTGCTTTGGTTTTCTGCATAATCCTGCTGCTAATACCCTCCTGTCACAGGGAGGGAGGAATTACTGTGTGGGTGGCTACAGCAGGTGTGCCCGGCATGGTGCATCAGGTTCCCTTCCACAGAACTCGGGCGGGTTATGCTGCTGTGCCCCAGCTTCTAAAGCATAGCCTGGAGGGAGTGAGACGGGAGGATCTGCCCCCCGGGAGGGCAGGCCTTGCCAGCACACCCTGGCCAGCTGGAGGAGAGGAGGGCTGTGCTCCTCCAGGCCTTAGGACCCTCTGAAGGCAGGCGGCTCACTGCAGACCTGCACCCTGCCCAGTGAGGCTGCTCCAGGAGGGACTTGGGTGAGTGGAGGGTGGACCGTGGACAGCGCTCACAGGATTGTCCTGCCTCTGTGTCCACGGAGACTGCCTGTGAGGCTCTCTGGAGCCCAGGAAGGATGTGCGTTAGGTCGGCCCACCCTTGTGCAGAGCATGCCGTGAGCCAGGGCTGGAGGCAGAGGTGGCGCTGGAACTGAGGGCTGCCACTTGCTGTCCAGTGGTTTGGGGCAGGCCTCAGACTCCTGGGAGACCAGCTGTGAGAACCAGAGCAGCTGCCCATCCCGGACTCTTCTGATGTTCTGCCCTGGATGGTGTCTCCCTCCTTCCGACCCTGCTCCCTGTCACCCACCTTCCCTCCCAGCACACTCATAAGCCAGTCCCCCTATGGGCCATTCCGTGCTTTAAACGTGCCCACATCTGGCTTTCGAGGCACCTTCCCCAGCTTCTCCCCAGGGCTGAGGGCCTCAGCAGCTGGAGGGTCCTCTCAGACTCCGAAAGTCTCCATTGCAGCCCGTCCTGCCCACTTCCCACCTCCTCAGCCTCCTCTCTGTGGCTCCAGCACAGAGGCCAGTCCCGTCCCAGGGTGTAGAATTTGCTGGACGAGCCCTCCCTCGGAGCTGGGCTCTCTCATGCAGCCCCCACCTCTCCCAGCCCCCAGGGGGTCACGCCTAGGCTTCACTGAAGAAGGGCACAGGTCTAGTGGCAGCGAGGCCTCCTTAGGAAGATGCAAGTTCAGCTTTGGGCTCTCCCCCTGAGGTGACTAACCCTCTACCTCAGGATGGTTTCTCTCGGTGGCTCCTTGCCGGGCCTTCTGCCAGTGCCAGCTTCTGCCCGGGGCATAGTGCTTCCTGGAGGCTTCCTGCCCTTCAGTCTCCCCGGGTCCCATTTCCAAGGCGGTTTCTGCCAGGTTGGGGCAGTGTTCCCCAGACAGTGCCTGGCCAGGTGGGACTGGTGCTGTCTGGGGTGAGTGGAGCATGTTCACTGTCACAGAGAGAACCCAGACAGAGGCTGACAGCTTCCTCGGGAGGTGGTAAGGACGCTGATGAGGACCACCAGGTGTGGGGCAGTGGTCAGAAGTCCAAGACTCTCGCTGAATGGGAGCCCGCTGACCTGGGCGAAGGGAGAGTTGTGAAAAACAGGCTGTAGTGTCACGCCTCCCAGTCTTTCCCTTCTGCAAGTCTGAATTTGTTTCTGCCAAACGTCCTTAAAACCTCTTGCCAGCTGCGGGCAGTGAGATTTTCCTTCCAGGGCATTTGATGCGTTGACCTCAGTGAGCCTCGATGCTTGATTAAGGGTCGGGGACGTCCCATGATAGGAATCTGTGGCCACCTGTGACAGTGTCGCGAGTCAGCTGGCAAGGACCTCCTGCTTAGCGCCGTCCTCTGTGGCCTCGCACCACCTCTCCATGGTGTGCCGCCTCCCGCCCCTCAGCCTGCTGGTTACCAGTCCTCCATCTCAGCTGAGTGGCCCTGGCAAGGGCGGGGACCTGGAAATGCCAACATTTGACACTTGTGCGGGGCCTGTGAAGGCTCTTCCTGTGAGCAGAGGCACCCCCTTCCCAAGACAAACTCACCTAGGAGGCCGAGGGGCAGGGGATGAGTCACCAGTGCAGCCTAGAAGGGTAGACTGTGACCTCCATCCTGAGGGTCTTCTCTGCAGCTCAGCAGAGGCCAGCGGGAGCAAGGTCCTGCCTGGGCACAGGTGGGCACAGGAGAGCTCCACAGAGCCCGGCTCTGGGAGGGCTGAGGAGGAAAGCGGGACTCCCTGAGGAGGGGGCGGATGCTGCAGAGCAGGCGCCAAGCCAGCCCTGGGTGGTTAGAAAGTGGTCAGCTACCCAGGGCACCTCCTCAGGTCCTCATGCCCACACAGCGAGGAAGCCATCTGCCTCAGGGGGAAGGGCCCCAGACCCAGGGCACACACCAGGGTGGGCTGTGCCACATGGTGGCAGGAGCAGGCAGGAGAACACTGACTGCCTGGCAGAAAGGGACTGTGGGGACCGGCAGGGCCAGCGAGGGCCAGCCTGGGGGTGGGGTGGGGCACAGGCTGTGTCCGAGGTTGGAGCATGCTGGCAGCTAACCACTCACTGCTCAAGCACAGAGCTGCAGAGGAGCTGGAGGCCCTTCTCCCCCTGACCTGTCATGGCCTCAGGAGAGGCTGAGGATAGGTAGCATCCATCAACTTTCCTTTTGCCCAGATGAGGGATCCTGGGAGACGGGGACAGTCTAGGTGGCAACAGTGTAGCCCATGGACGGTCAGGCAGCTGACCCACGGGCTGTGGACAGCAGCTTATGTGGTGAACAGCAGGACATGCGGCATTCTAGACTCACACTGGGCTCTGTTGTCATTGAGACTCATGCAGGATGGGAACAAACCCAAGAAGGTTTGCATTGCTTAGTGTTGTTTCATTGAAAATCACAGTTTTGTGGTCCAAATTAGGTCTCGAGGTGTAGGGCGACCTGTGTTTTTGGGTGCTCCTGTGTGATCTGTCTGCTCTTCTGCCACCCAGGTAAAGGCCGGCGAGTGCAGCCTAAGTGGTCTCCTCCAGCTGGGACTGAGCCCTGTAAGCTCCGTCTATACAACAGCCTCACCCGGAACAAGGTAAAGAGGGGTCAGGTGGTGTGTGTGTGTGTGCGCGCACGCGCGTGCACACGTGGCTGGGATCCCTGTGTCGCAGTAAAGGGAAACTTTCCTGTTCACCACGCAGGGCTCCAGAGTTCAGCCTCTTTGGTTACTTCCTGTGCTGTGGCTGGTGTAACCTGGGGGCAGAGCTGTGACTGTGGAAGCCTGCCCACTGGCTTCTAGGTGTGGGCTACCCTGAGTAGGCACAAGTGCTTGAGGTCATTCACAGCCAGGCCAGAGCTGGTATGCCTTCAGAGCCCAGGGTTGCAGCGGGTGTTGCTTGAGCAGAGCAGGAAGGGGGCAAACTGCCTGCCAGGTGCTGGGAGCCCGAGGCTTGGAGGAGAAGGTAGGGCTAAAGCTGACCCAGCAGTGCTGCCCAGGCTGTGGTTGGGGTGTTCAAAAAAGGTTGGGATTTTGATCAGCAAGCATGCTTAGCGGGCAGGGACAGGGGCAGGGGCAGCGCAGCCCACAGTCTTGTTATGGAACTCATTGGTCCTGATGTCCCCCAAAAGCTTTTGGGGTGTTGGGATGGTCTGGCCTGCAAGCCAGGCGTTCAGGGAGGGACAGACCCTGGCCAGACAAGACCCTAGGCTTGCTCTAGGGCCCAGGCTGCTGCTCTTGGCCTCAGTGACTTTTCTGAAGAAGAAAGCAGAAGCCAGACCCCTAAGGCTGTGCCTGGAGCAGGTGGGGGGCTACGAGCACCTGCTCAGGCCCAGATGCTCGCTGCCTTTGTTGCACAAGTAGCATTCCCACAAAGGATGCACACTCCAGAGGGGGACAGGACCCCAGGGGAAAGGGGCTCTAGCCATCTCCATCAGTGGACAGTGAGCGGGGCTGCCGTGGATTCTACGGCTCCCACCAGACTACTGTAGCCTTTTTAATCCAATAAAATAGTGCTTGTGAAATACGCTTGTGCAGAACAAAGGCAGCGGGCAGTCTGGGCCTGAGAGCAGGGGGATGCGTGTTGAACTTTGGGTGCTCCTGCGCAGCTTCTGGGATCTCTTGTGACGGCTCTCCTTCACTTCTAACAAGGACGTGTTCATACCTCAAGATGGGAAAAAAGTGACCTGGTACTGCTGTGGGCCCACTGTCTATGATGCATCGCACATGGGGCATGCCAGGTAAGGTCCAGTGCCGCTGGTGATCCACCTTGCTGCAGCAAGGTTAGGGCTGACCCAGAGGCCAGTGTCCCCAGCCTGGTTGCTGTCCTGGACTCCACTCCAACACCCCCATCATGCTTTCCTTATCCCTCCAGCTCTGCAGGTCCCCTGTGCAGAGTTTCCATGGCTCTCAGACCTGAGGCCAAGTTGCCTGAGACCCTGACCTGTCTGTCCACAGGTGTGGCTTGAGGAGAGTTCGTGGCTGTTAGGGTAGAGGCCACAGAATCCTTTTACTTACACAGGTCAAATTTCCCTTTCTGGTGCTTGGAGCCAGAAGCATGTTTTATTTCGGATTTTGGAGTATTTGCGTGTATGTCGTGAGCTATCTTGGGGATAGGACCCAAGTCGAAGCAAGACATTTGTTTGTTTCATGTATACCTTATACATATAACTTGAAGGTAATAGTTTTTGCAGTTTTGTGCGTGAAGCAAAGTTTAATGGTGTGGGCTTTTCCTTCATGGCATCATTAGGCTGCACATCACGAGGACTTTGGGTTTGGGGGCATTTTGGATTATCAGTTCAGGGCCGCTTAGCCTGTGCATGCTCCTGTAGTGCCCGGCTAACATACAGCATGTGCTGATGGAAGCTTGTGTGTTCACTGTTCAGGTCCTACATCTCTTTCGACATCCTGAGAAGAGTGTTAAAGGATTACTTTCAGTACGACGTCTTCTACTGCATGAACATCACAGACATTGATGACAAGGTAGGGGAGTGTTCCAGATCAGTCATACTCACAGGACTCTGATCCGTAAGTAGCATGGTGTAGGTTTGAGCTAGCTTAGGCATGACTAAATGCACCTACTTGAGTCCCCTCAATGGTTTGGTACTAGCTTATGCAGATGTGTGGACACTTACGTAGGTGTAGATGCCACTAGAACCCAGCATGTTCAGGGGCCAGGTTGAGTTTGTGTCCCTGGTGCTCTGAGAAGGGATCCTGCTCTGTATCTGGCTCTGGAGGAAGTGGGACCCAGCACCTGTTTCTCAGGCATCAGGAAGTTCACCTCTTCCGCTCAGCAAGTAGCAGATTGAGGGTGGTGTTGGGGTCCCAGGGTGCTTACCCACCATTTACACCTGCTCAGTGAGGGGGCAGCCTGCTGCACGGATGGGAGTGGGCTCTGAGCACACCCTGTCTCCCGCTGCAGATCATCAGGAGGGCCCGGCAGAATCACTTGTTTGCACAGTATCGGGAGCGGAAACCACCAGCCACCCAGCTCCTGGAGGATATCCGTGCTGCTCTGAAGGTGAGCCCTCTTCTGCTCTAGATGTTGCCCTGCCTCCTGCTTATGGCACTAGGGCCCTCTGTAGGTCATTGTCCCCAAAGTGCAGTCTGTCTCCACAGAGCAGTGCATAAGCCATTTTGTCAGGGGTACTAGAGTCTCGGCACGTGTGGCTTCTGGCCTACGGGAAAGTGAGCAGGACAGATGCATGGGGACGGAGTGCAGGGTAGGTGGCCTTCCTTCTGCTTCCAGGAGAACCTGAGGCATCACAGTGCCACTGACCACACTTGCTCCTGAGAAGACCCAACAGCATTACTGTCCAGTTACAAAGCTGAGGTCGTGACCAGTCTGCTGCCTCTGCCCAAGTGCAGAAGTTGTGCTGGCTTGAGATCTGTTGTATCCACGATACTGCGAATCTTCAGAACGATTGAAATGCGTTTTCTCCAACTTGATAATCTAATTCTGAATAAGCATATTGTAAACGCAGTTCTGTATTGTATTACATAATATGACAAGATATGTAAGAGAAAGTCATTTTATTTGCTTTAATAACTCCCAGGAATCCCTAGTAATTAGAGTGATATTACTGGCATGTCTGTGGCATTTTATCTCTGAAAGGAAATGAAGGCATGAATTGGGGTCTCGCTGTCAGGCTAACAGGACTGGGGCCTGCTGGGCCACAGTGGCCTTTGAGATGGAAATGGCTGCTGCTTCTCAGGGCTCTGCATATACTCTCGTTTAGCCCCCAGCAGCCTAGAAGTATTGCTCTCAGCCCCATTTTACAGGTGGCCACTGAGACGCAGAGCAGTGAAGGGTCCCACCCAGTCGTGTGTGAGGAGGGCCAGCGCAGGACTGCCTCAGCTGAGGACACAGGCCTCTGGGCCCACTGCTTGGGGAAGAGCTGGGGTGCAGACTTCTCAATCACCTTGGGCCAGTGAGAAACACTGGTCTTCTCTGCCTTGAGTCAGCTCTGTGAGCACAGGTTTCAGTGTGGTATCCACCAAGGTTGATATGCCCCTTTTTCTGTAGCCATTTTCAGTAAAGTTAAGTGAGACCACAGATCCTGGCAAGAGGCAGATGCTTGAGCGAATCCAACACACAGTGGAGGTGGCCACAGGGCCACTTGACCAGGCCGTGCTCGCCGGCCTCTCTGAAGAGGAGATCAACAGCCGCGCGGAGGTGAGCACTTCCGGGGTCCCTGCCAACTCTGTGCGTAAGATGCTCTGCAGGGGACCAGTCTGCGTTTTAGAGTCAGATGCCTGGGCCCATGACTGGTGGCCTTGCTCTTGGGTGGCTGAGTTGGTGCTCCCCATCCCACGCCCTCCAGCCCCATCTCCTAGGTGCCGAGCAGAGAGCCACTGGAGCAAGCCCGGGATCCATGTGAGTCCCACCCTGCTTCTCCTCGGACGCTTGCTCCCACCATGCCCACTGGGAACACAGGGGAGTAGCCTTCTTTGGGGATCATCCCATGGTTGTCCAGTGTCCTTCCCAGGGCCAGGGTTCTGTGGGTGAGAACCTATGGGACCGGCCTTGGCACTGGGCAGGTCTGCTGCTGCTGCTGGGAAGACCCCCTTCAGACAGGAGTGAGGGCAGTGGACATACAGGGTGCCCACTTTGCTCCTGTCCCTCCCTTCTCGCTGCCAGCGCCCTCTGCTGGCCACCATAGCTCTGGAAATGAGAAACAACCCGGGCCTGGCCAGGGCGGGCAGCAGTACCAGAGAGGCTCTGGCAAGAGCCCACCCCGGCTCCAGACCACAGCCTTGCCGACCCTCACTACTGACTCCTGTGCCCCTGCCTCAGAGACCTGTGGCCTGAAGTCCGAGTCGGCCATTCTCCCCCAGTTTTCTTTGTAGTTTGCTGAGTTCCCACAGATTGCCTGGCTGAGCTTCATGAAAATGGATCCTGTGTGCATCACCTTCCAGCCACGGGCTTCCACTGAAGTCCTGTCTCTGAGGTGGACCCACATGGTCACTTTCACGCCTCCAGTGCTGCTGGGCTGAGCTGCTGGCCCAGGCTTCAGGTTTCCTTGTTACCAACAACGCTACCACAGAGCCTTTTTTTTAGTTCTTTCCAGTTACACATGACAGTAGGGTATGTTTTGACATGGATATATACGTGGAGTGAGACTTCCCATTCGTGTGTGGTGCGTGATGTGGAGTTTCACTGGTCGTGAGTTCATGCAAGAACATAGAAAAGTGATGTTGGATTCATTCTGCTGCCTTTCCTGGTCCCAGCCCCTGCCCTTCATTCCCCTTTGTCCGCTTCAGTGAACTTCTATCCCTGCCCCACCACCACTTACTGTGAGTTAGCATCCGCATATCAGAGAGGACATTAGGCCTTTGGGGTTTTTGGGGATTGGCTTATTTCACTTAGCATGATGTCTCTAGTTCCACCCGTTTACTGGCAAATGCCATAAGTTCATTCTTCCTTATGGCTGAGTAGTATTCCATTATGTGGGGTTTTTTTACCCATTCATCTGTTGAAGGGCACCTAGGTTGGTTCCATAGCTTAGCTATTGTGAATTGAGCTGCTGTAAGCATTCGTTTGGCTGCATGACTATAATATGCTGATTTAAATCCTTTGGGTATAAGCCAAGGAGAGGGGTAGCTGAGTCAAAAGGTGATCCATTCCAGGTTTTCTGAGGAATCTCCATACAGCTTTCCAGTTTGCCATCCCACCAGCAGTGTATCAGTGTGCCTTTCCCCCACACTTGCCAACATTTACTGTTACTTGTGTTCTTGATAATCGCTGTTCTGACTGAGATGAGATGGAATCTCTTTAGTTTTAATTGTCATTTCTCTAATTCCTAGACATGTTGAACATTTTTTTCATATATTTGTTGACCAATCGAATTTCTTCTGTGAAGTGCCTGTTTAGTTCCTTTGCCCATTTATCAGTTGGGGTATTTGTTTTTTATTTTCTGGTGTTAAGTTTTTTGAGTTCTTTATATATCCTAGAGATTAATGTTCTATCTGAGATCCAGGTGGCAAAGATTGTCTCCCATTCTGTAGACTGTCTCTTCCTGTTCTTGATTGTTTTCTTTGCTGTGAAGAAGCTTTTTAGTTTTATGCCATCCCATTTATTCCTTTTTTAAAGAAATATTTTTATAGTAGATGGACACGATACCTTTATTTAATTTTTATGTGGTGTTGTGGATTGAACTCAGTGCCTCACACGTGCCAGGCAAGCGCTCTGCCAACTGAGCTATAACCCCAGCCTCATTTATTGATTCTTGATTGTACTTCTTGCCCTTTAGGAGTCTCACTGAGGAATTTGGTTCCTAAGCTGACATGATGGAGATTTGGGCCTACTTTTTCTTCTGGTAGGCGCAGAATGTCTGATGTGATGCCAAGGTCCTTGATCCACTTTGAGTTGAGTTTTGTGCAGGGTGAGATAGAGGAGTCTAATTTCATTTTGCTACATATGGATTTCCAGTTCTCCCAGCACCATTTGTTGAAGAGGCTTATCTTTTCTCCAACATATATATATATTTTAAACAATGTTATTGTACTTTTTATACATTTATTTTATTTATTTTTATGTGGTGCTGAGGATTGAACCCAGTGCCTCACGCGTGCTAGGCGAGCGCTCTTCCTCTGAGCCACAGCCAAAGCCCCCAACATATGTTCATGGCACTTTGTCTAGGATGTGGTGACCGTATCTATGTGGGTGTGTCTCTGTCTTCTCTTCTCACCATTGGTCTTTATGTCTGTTTTGGTGCCAGTACCGTGCCGTTTTTCTTACAATTGTTCAGTAGTATGGTTTAAGTTCTGGTATTGCGATGCCCCTACTTCACTCTTCTTGCTAAGGATTGCCTTGGCTATTTTAAACCTCTCATTTTTCCGAATTAATTTTGTGACTGCTTTTTCTATTTCTATGAAGAACATCATCAGGACCTTAATAAGCATTGCATTAATCTGTATAGCGCTTTCGGTATCATGACCGTTTGACAATGTCAATTCTGCCTATCCAAGAACATGGGAGATCTTTTCACCTTCTAAGATCTTCTTCAATGTCTTTTTTTAGTGTTCTGTAGTTTTCAGTGTAGAGGTCTTTCACCTCTTGTTAGATTGATTCCCAGATATTTTATTTTCTTTGAGGCTATTGTGAATGGGATAGTTTTCCTAAATCTCTCTTTCAGTTGATTTGTCACTGATGTATAGGGACACAATTGATTCATGGGTGTCAATTTTATATCCTGCTACTTTGATGGATTCGTTCTAGAAGTTTTCTGGTGAAGTTTTTTTGAGTTTTCTAAATATAGAATCATGTCATCAGCAAATAGGGATAGTTTGAATTCTTTTCCTATTTGTATTCCTTTAATTTCTTTCTTCTATCTAATTACTCTGGCTAGAGTTTCCAGGACTATGTTGAGTAGAAGTGGTGAAAAAAAAAAAAATCCCTGTCTTGTTCCAGTTTTTAGAGGGAATGCTTTCAAATTTTCCCCATTTAGAATGATGCTAGCCTTGGGTTTAGCGTATACAGCTTTTACAATTTGAGGTATGTTCCTATTATCCCTAGTTTTTCTAGTGTTTTGAACGTGAATGGATGCTGTATTTTCTCAAATGCTTTTTATGCATCTATTGAGAATATACATACACACACACACACATATATATATAAAATCTTTAAATATATTGATGTGGTGAATTATGTTTATTGATTTCTTATGTCGAGCCAACCTTGCCTCCCTGGGATGAACCACTTGATCACGGTGCACTGTCTTTTTATTAAGAATTTTTGCCTCTGTGTTCATCAGGGATATTGATTGGTCTTAAGTTTCTTTCCTTGATGTGTCTTTGGTTGTGGTAGCAGATGATACTGGCCTCCTAGAATGAGTTTGGAAGTGCTCCCTCCTTTTCTGTTTCATGGAATACTTTGAGGAGGATTGGTGTTTGTTCTTCTTTGAAGGTCTTGTAGAACTCGGCTGAGAGTCCATCTGGTCCTGGGCTTTTCTTGGTTGGAAGGCTTTTGATGGCATCTTCAATTTCATTTCTTGAAGTTTATCTGTTTAAATTTTCTATGTCCTACTGATTCAATTTGGGTAGGTCATATGTCTCTAGAAATCTGTCAATGTCTTCAAGATTTTCTATTTTGTTAAAGTATAAATTTTCAAAATAGTTTATGATTATAATTTGTATTTCAGTAGTGTCTGTTGTGATATTTCCTTTTTCATCACAAATTTTAGTAATTTGAGTTTTCTGTCTCTCTTTGTTAGCATGGCTAAGAGTTTATCAATTTCATTTTTTCAAAGAACCAACTTCTTGTTTCATCGTTTTTTTTGTTTATTTCAGTTTCATTGATTTCAGCTCTGATTTTAATCATTTCCTGTCTTCTGCTTTTGGTGTTGATTTGTTTTTTTTCTAGGGCTTTGAGATGTAGTATTAGGTCATGTATTTTGTGACTTTCTATTTCTTTTAATGAATGAGCTCAATGCAATGAACTTTTCTCTTAGTACTGCCTTCATAGTGTCCCAGAGATTTTGATATGTTGTATTAGTGTTCTCATTTATCTCTCAGTATTTTTTTATTTCATCCTTGATTTCTTCTGCTATCCATTGGTAATTCAATAGCATATTATTTATTCTGAAGGTGTTAGAGTAGCTTCTATGATGTATTTTATTGTTGATTTCTATTTTCATACCATTATGATCTGATGAATGCAAGGTATCATCTCTGGTTTTTTTTTTGTATTTTCTAAGAGTTGCTTTGTGACCTAAGATATAGTCTGTTTTAGAGAAGGGTCTGTGTGCTGAAGAAGAAAGCATGTTCACTCATTGATGGATGAAGTGATCTATATATGTCTGTTAAGTTTAAATTAGTAATCGTATTTCTTATTTCTGTAGTTTCTTTATTTAGTTTTTGTTTGAAGGATCTGTCCAGTAGTGAGAGTTAAAGTCACCCAATATTATTGTATTGTGATCTATTTGATTCTTGAAATTGAGAAAGGTTTGTTGATGTATGTAGATCCTCCATTGTTTGGGGCATAAATATTTCTGATTGTTATATCTTGATGGTATAATTCCATTAAGCGGTATGAAATGTCCTTCTTTGTCCCTCCTCATTAACTTTGGCATAAAGCAGTTGTCCTACTAATAATCTTTTTTAATGTGGTAAAATATGTAACGGCCTTTCCTGTCTGATCCTGTGTAGTGCACAGAGGTGCTGGGCACGCTTTCCTGCTGTGCACCTCCTCCCCAGCCCAGAACTCTGTCCCACTCTGAAGGCTGCTTCTGCCCTCCCAGGCCTTGGCTCCCCGTCCTCTTCTGAGGGTCTCTGTGCCCCTTGTAGGGGGAGTTGGACAGTGTTGTCAGGGCTTCGCCCGGCAGGGTGTCTCCTCTGTGTTGCCTCGTGTGTCTGAGTTCCTTCTTATGGCCGACAGCATTCCAGCGTGTGGCCACGTTCGGGTAGCCACTCGCCTGTTAGTGGACGTGGTCAGCTGACGTGGATGATCCTGCCGTGAACACAGGTGGGCAGATACCTGTTTGAAACCCTCCTTTTGGTTCTGCTGTGCATATGGCCAGTGGAGGAATTGCCGGCCCTGGGATGACTCTAGTGTCATGTCCCGGGACCCACCATAGTGTTTCCACTGCCCAGGGTGGGAGAGCCGCAGGTGCCCGTGGCCTTGCCAGCGCTTGCGGTTCTGTCTGGTAATAGCCATGCCAGTGGGTGGGCAGTGGTCTCTTCTTGTGGTTTGATTTGCATTTCATTAATGACTGGTGACACTGAGCATCTTTTCACGGGCCATGGGTTGGAGCGCCACATACCTGAGAGGATGCTGGTTGTAGAACATGTATCTGGGTGATTGTCAGGGCTCCCAGCACTGCCCACACATTCTGGTTTCTCTGAAGGACTCAGGACTTGGTATCTAGTTGTCTTCTCGCCTGAGGTTTGTCACCATAACACAGCTAGGACCCCCGGCTGGGCAGAGGCATGGGAGGAGCTGAGGATCCCCGTCAGCCTCTGGAGCTCTGGGCAGAGTGCACTTTCCTCCTCCAGGAAAGCCCAGCAGCACAGGGAGCTGTCCCTTCAGGGAAGCCCAGGAGAGACTCAGCACCCACGGGCCCTTGTCACAGGGATGGCCTCCACTCAGGATGCCCCACAGTTCGATTCCCAGGAGCAAAGCTGGGGTTCCGTCCCCATAAACCACAGTGTTGGTGCAGTAGCCACCGGGCCACTGCAGTGAGACTGGGGACCCCTGCACTGGCTCTGGGTGCAGGCCCCGGGCCCCCTGTGGCAGCCACCCGCAGGCAGCAGCCTCGGCCTGCGGCCTGCTCCCTGCTGTCTGAAGCCTTTCTCCCACCACACCCCATCCTGGGTGTCGGCGTGTCCCCATACTCCTCCTTTGCCAGTCGAGTGAGTGCTGAGCGGGGACAGCGCTGGCTCGAGCACACCTCCTCAGCCTCCCTGAGACTGCGTCCCGGCCCCTGCTGGAGGCCAGCGTGGTTCTGGCCCGTGGCCCTCCCCGGCTGTGGTGTCTTCTGAGGGGTTGACACCTTCTCCTGCCCCTGGAGCGGCCCTCGTGGTTGGACTGCGTGGCTGGCACTTCCTCTCACTTGTGCCTTGGCGTCTGCTTTCTGTCTGGGAGCCGAGCACCTCTTCCACAGCACAGCTCTGGTCTAAGAAGTCTGTCCTACCGAGGGGGAAGATGTTCTGTGTTTTCTTCCGGGGGCTTCGAGGTCTTGATGCCTGTGCAGGGATGGGCCCTCCTCTGGCTGGGAAGCTCTCCTTTCCTGGGCACCTGCGGCCCCACCGTGGTTCCCAGGGGTCTCTGTGGGGCTCTGGGCTCTGCCATCAGCCCTGCAGGGCTCCGTGCGGGAGGTGGCTTCCTGCTGGAGGCGCTGTGGGGTGCGCGGGGCCTGCCGGGGTCCTTGCCGCCGCCCGCTGCTCATGGCTCTGGCCTCCTTCCCACTGCCCCCTCCTTCCTTTTTCCTCACGTTTATTCTGCTCCTTTTTGTCTCATTTTTTATCGGTTGAGCTCGGTTTGGTTTAATAACGTAAGGCCACAGACTCTCCTCTGTGTGTCGTCTTTGCCTCATCCACAAATTTGACATCGTTTACTTCTGAACAGTTTTAATTTCCCCTTTGCCCTTTTTAAAGCCCAGGGCTGATTGAGTACTTCGTTTTATAGTACTGGGATTGAACCCGGGGGGCTCCATCACTGAGCCCATCCCCAGCCCTTTCTATTTTTTGAGACAGTCTGGCTACTTGCTGAGGCTGGCTTTGAACCTACGATCTTCCTACCTCAGCCTCCTGAGCCACTGGGATCACAGGTGTGCGCCGGCGTGCCCCACCAGGCCCCTTGGGGCCCCTCGGTGCCCGGCTAAGCCCAGCACTTATCTAGAGTATGTTCTGATTCCAGGTAGACGGCACCCTTCCTGCTCTTCAGACACCTAGTTGCTGCCCTGGGCTGGTACTGAGCAGGAGGCCTCAGGTGCTAAGGGGCTCAGGTTCTCTCCAGTCGCTGGTGGGACTCGGCGTGCTGCCCAGCCAGTCCTGCTGGTCACTGAGCTGTTGAACCGAGCTGTTGGCGTGTCTTTGCCGACTCCTTTGCCAGCTCAGCCTGTTGATATGGTGATTGCTGGAAGTTAGCAGGAGGTCCTCTGTTGGCAGTTGTCCCTCCCTGTTCTAACACTTATTTCTTCATGTCCTGTGCTTTTCTTTTCTCCTTTTTTTTTGGGGGGGGGATACATCTTCTCNTTTTTTTTTTTGGGGGGGGGGGGTGCTGGGGATTGAACCCAGGGCCCTGTACATGCGAGGCAGACACTCTACCACTGAGCTGCGTCACCAGCCCGCGTCCTGTCTTTGTAGACCTGCTCTGGTTCACATTGAAATGGAGAGGCCGTCTTCCCGTGCCCTCGCACTCCCGTGCCCCCCCCACCATCGCTAGCACCCAGGTGCCGCCTTTGTTTACAAGGGTGAGCCTGTGTTCACATGTGGTTGTATCAGGTCACTCTTGGTGGTGCGTGTTCTGTGGGTTTGGACGGATATGTGATGCCGAGGATCCATCCGCACAGTATCACAGGAGGTTGTCGCTGCCCTGGAAACCTGGGCTCCGCCTGGGCCTCCCTCCCTCCCCTGATCTCCTGGCCACCACTGATGGTTTGGTGTCTCCCTGCTTCTGCCTTTCCCAGAGCGGGTTGTCCAGTGTGTGCCTTCTCAGCCGGGCTTCCATTTGAGATAAGAAAAAACTAAGCGTCTTTCCTGCTTTTCCTCTCTGTGCAGGACACTGCACCTCTGGTGGCCAAAATGTGTCTGTACCCCCCCCCCCAACCTCCCCCACCGCCCCCACAGTCTCCAGGGACACCAGCTGGACGTCCTACAGTGAACTCAGTTTTGACACTGTCGACCTTGAGATGTCAGGTCCTGTGGGTTGAGGGCTGACCCCAGTTCAGATGCCAAAGTCGTAGGTTGTCACTGTGCTTCTGACCAAGCGCCTGTGATCCAGGGTTTCCATTGAGGGTTTCCTCCTCAGGGTCTGTGTGTCTGCTAGAGTGGCTCCCAGAGCTCCGGCCACGTTTCACTCAAGTTTAGTGGTTATTAATGAAGGAAATGAAACGGACATAGAGGAAGAGGTACCTGGGGAGACCTGCAGCAAGGAGCCTGGAGTGTCCAGGCCCTCTCCAGGCCCACTGACTCCCAGCCCTCCATGTGCTCAGTGACCAGAGCTCTCTGGACTTACTTGGCATAGGCTGCTCAGCCTTCTCCCCTTCCTGGTGTTGGGAGCTGGGGCTGAAACTCCAAGCCTCTCCTCACACGGTTGGTTCTCTTGGCAGCCAGCCCCATCCTGAGGTCATCCAGCAGCCACCAGGAGTCAGCAGGAGGAGCAGACCAGTGTCTCTTTTTGGACAACATCGTGGCTTCTTTCACTTGGTGCCGTGCATTTAGGTTTCCTGCGTGTCTTTGTGGCTCCGTGGCTCGCCTCCCTCTGGCTCTGAAGGGCATCCCATATTCCACCTTCCAGAAGCCCTCATCTGAAGGTCCTCTGGGCTGCTTCACGTTTGCAGTCATGATTGATTAAAGCTGCAGGTTTTCATTGGGGCGTTTTTCAGGTCCTTCAGGTAAATGCCAGGGAGTGTGCTTTCTGGATCATGTGGCAGAAGCACGGCTAGTTGTGAAAGGAGGTGCCAAGCTGCCTTCCCAAGTGCCAGTCCACCTTGCAGCCCCGCCAGCACTGCCCGGCACCCCACGCCCTTGCCCAAATTTGATGGAGTCTGCGGTCCAAGACTCAGCTCTTGTTTTAGTAGCAGTTCCTCACGACGGATGCTGTGTGCCTGCTGATTTGGAGCCATTTTTAGTGGCATTTTAAAACGATGCTGGTTCCACTGTTCGCAGTCACTCTGCTGAGCCTGTGAGATGGTGGAGTGGTGGGCGGTGCCTGCCAGGTAGGCGGCTCTGCGGTGCGGACAGAGGCCAGGGCCCGACTCTGCAGAGGGAAGCTTTATGGCTCACCTTCTGGCTTCAGTCCCATATTGGCCCCGTGGCCTTGGGGTCTGGAAGGCAGCATGTCACCACGTGAGCATGTGGCAGTGGCAGCTGTTCAGCGCATGGTATCCAGGAAGCAGAGAGCAAGGGCCAGGGCCCCAGGGTCTCCAATAGTCACCAGTGACTTAATGTCCCTCTCCAGACCAGACCCCCTGAGGGCTCCACCGCCGGACACCAAACCTCGAACACACACACAGGCCCTTGGGGGGACGTCCAAGATGCAGACCACCGCTCCTCACACCTCACCTTCACCCCCTGGTCCTGGGAGGCCGGCAGAGGCTTTGCAGTTCCCTGTAGCTGTCTCCTTGGCTGTGAGTCAGAGGAGCTGCATTTTTCCTTCTGAGTCTTTTTGTGTCCCCTCCCCTGGTAACCATCCTCCCTTTGTCCTTTGAAGGCCAGCCATGGTGGCAGCTTCCTGAAGACCACCCTGTGCTTCCCCTCGCCTGCTCGTCACTTCCCCCTGCACCTTGTCCTAGTCCGGGGGTCGGGGTCACTCCTGGTGCCTTTCCCAGCTCTTTATGTCACCAGCTCCCGGTGAATCCCAGGGTGGTTGGAGACCTACCCTGCGGGACTTCCTTTCAGTCTGCCAAGGTGGACTTTATGTTCCTGATGAGGTCTGTCTCTGGAATGTTCTGGAGAGCTGGGAGTGTGCTTCCTGCTGTGGGGGGTGGGGGCATCCCTAGCTGCCCTGTGTTCCCTGAGTTGCTGGGGTCCTGGAGCTCAGCTGGGTGGATCTGACGTTTGTTTCCAGAGAGCAGCTGGCTCTCCAGCTGCGAGAGTGAGTCCTCTGCTGGCCCCCGCAGGCCTCAGCTTTGACCCTGGTGTCTTGACATTGTTGCAGGTGGACAGTCTCTGCCCCTTGTGGCTGGGTAGTGCCCTCTCTGTATTAGTAGAGCCACTCTGGCTTTCTTTTGGTTAGTGATAGCCTGGCACATCTCTCCCCGCCCATTCACCTTTAATTGTGCATTTTTTAAAACTTTCTTTTCTTTTCTTTTTTTTTTTTATTGTGGTGCTGAGGGTCAAACCCTGTGCTTCACACGTGCTAGGCAAGTGCTCTACCACTCAGCCCCAGCCCCAGCCCCAATCTTGCATTTTTATATTTAAACTGGTTTCTGGTTGACAGCACGTGACTGGGTGCTGACTTTTGGTTCTGGTTCTTGTGGTTTGGAGTGCTGGGATTGAACCCAGGGCACTGTTTTTCGGTCTACTTGGAACAGGGCTCACGTGATGCTTTGACTATATCCCTTGTGGCTTTGAAACACAGATTTTTTTTTTTTCTTTTTCCCAATCCTTTTTTCCTTAAACTTCTCCCTGATCTTCTTTTCCCTGACCTTCTCCTTTCCAATCTCATTTTTTCTGAGTCACCTCTATAAACCCCCTGTTCCTGTGGATGGGCAGAATCACAGCCTTTGGGACAGGAGTCCCCTGTGTTTCTCCTTTGCTAACTAAGCAATAAAACTTCTTTTTCCTTTTCCTCAGGACCTTGTCTTGGTTATTGAATTGGCGTCAGAGACAAGGACCAAGCTTTTGGTGACACACTCTGACATCTCTTGTCTATTAACTGGCACATTTATACAGTTGGCGTTCAAGGCTAGGGGGCAGCTCACTGGAAGAGCACTTGCCTGCCTAGCCACATGCAAGGCCGTGGGTTCATGCCCGCATCCAAATGAATAGGTGTCTGTGTGTGTGTGTGTGTGTGTGTGCTCAGTAGATCGCGCGAGAGTGTGTGTGTGTGATGTAAATGATAGACACCGTTGGCATTCTGAGATGACTGACACAGAGGGACATCAATATCTACCATGTTTGTTACTGGTTTTTATTTTTTGCTCTTGTTCTTTGTTCCTGTTCTGTCTTCTACTCTTTCTCAGCCTTTACAGTTTGTTGTTGTTTGGGGCACTGGGGATTGAACTCAGGGGTACTCGACCACTGAGCCACATCCCCAGCCCTGCTTTTTATTTATTTAGAGATAGGGTCTCACTGAGTTGTTAGTGCCTTGCTTTTGCTGAGGTTGGCTTTGAACTCACGATCCTCCTGCCTCAGCCTCCGAAGCCACCAGGATTACAGGCATGCGCCACTGCACCTGGCCCTTTTGTATTTTTTTTTAAACATTTATTTCTTAGAAATAGTTGGACACAATACCTTTATTTATTTACTTTTTTGTGGTGCTGAGGATCGAACCCAGGGCCTTTCACGTTCTAGGTGAGCACTCTACTGCTGAGCCACCACCCCAGCCCCCTTTTGCAGTTTTATTGAACGCTCTCTGTGATTCCATTTTCTTTCCCTTAACATACCCAGCTTGGTTTTCTCTGGTACAGCTGGTGCCGTGGAGTCTGCCTCGGCCTGACCCCGCCGAGCTGGCGGGCCGCAGTGGCCGCTCTTTGTGTTCCCTCACACATAAGCAGGAATAGTCGTGTCAGTTTGAACAAAGGGTCTGTTAGATTCAGGAGGAAGGAAGAGTGCCATTGGGGGTCTTTTGTTTGCTTGCCTGTTTTCATTTGTGGCCCAGGGACCAGCCTCAGGGCCTGGGGCACGTGGAGCAGGCTCTGCCTCTGCACCAGGCCCTGGAGAATGACCGTCTGTTTGACCTCCACTTCGTCTTGCTTCCATGTGCTTCCTCTTCACGGAGATCCAAGTTTCTGACCTTCACCATTTGCTTCTCTCTGAGAAGCTTTTCGGCATTTCCTGGAAGGCAGGTGCTGGCCGCAGACGCCTGGGCTCTTCTGTTTGATGAGGAAGCCTCCACTTTGAGGGTGGCTTAGCATGTGCAGGCTCCTGGTGGAGGCTCCTGTCAGCACCCCTCTTCCCCCAGCTGCTTGCAGGACTTTCCTCTTTGACAGTGGCTGCCCAGGTGTAGTGCCTTCCGGTGCCCTGAGCCGTGGTCTGGAGTCTGACAATGACTGGGGACACACTCAGGCACTGCCTCTGTCCCTCTCCCCTCCTCCTGCTCCTGTTACTGAAAGCTCCTTATCCCCCATGTCAATCCAATCACTAGGACACAGTTTTGAGAAAAAGGAAAAAGAAGTTGCATTGCTGAGCAAGCAAAGGAGAAGACAGGGACTTCCGTCCCGGAGGCTGCGAATCTGCCCGTGGGGAGAGCAGGGGGCTTTAAAGAGGCGACTCGGGGCCAGGGCTGTAACTCGCCTGTTCATCTGGGGGACAGTCTGAGGTCTTCTGGGGCCTTCCCCAGGCTGAATCGCTTGGCTCCTGCGGTGGGTGTTCAAGGACAGATGACTCTGCCTGGGATGGGAAGAAAGGTGACCTGCTTCCCTGAGGTGAGGGAGGAGCCGGGCAGCAGGGCTCGTCCGCAGCATGGGGGGAGCACTGTGAACCACCATTGCACTCCTCTGGGGTCCCACAGTCCTTGATGCTCTGTTCTCTCCAGGCTTCACTCATTCTGCTTTTCATTTCTGGAACTTTCTGCCATCAGATCCTCAGTGCAAGAGTGTTCTCCACTGTCTGCTCAGTGGTGAGCCACCAAGCACTGTCTTGTGTACCTCGGCTGGAACCCAGGGTGCTCCACCGCCGAGCCACATCCCAGCTATTTTTGTTTTGTTTTGAGATAAGGTCTCACCAGGTGGCCCCTGCTGGCCTTAACGTCCATCCTCCTGCCTCAGCTTCCCAGTAGCTGGAATACAGGTGTGCGCCACCGCAGCCACTCTTTTCTGGGACACTTTCCTCTCTAGCGTTTTTGTTGTTCTTTCTTAGAACTTCCATCTCTCTGCTCTCCTTATCTATCTGTGAGAAACACATCTGCCCAGACCCAGCGATCGACTGGGAGACACGAGGTGCAGGGGAAGCGAGACTTCAGGCTGGTCTTGTAGGATCTGGCATCTGGGCAGCAGGCGCACTCAGAGGTGACAGAGAGTATGCTGTGCCCTAACTGTTCCCCAGTCCCCCATTGGCCGAGTGCAATGCGGTACACAGTCTTCTGGGATGTCACCTAGGTTTTACTGTCTCCTGTTGGTTTATTTTTTAAAAATGCATAACAGAAGAATTTCTGTCTCTGTTGGCCAGGCCAGCTGCGTCCCTGCCTCCTGTGTGTCAAGGGCTGCTCAGGTGCATGGACTCTGAACCCGCCACACTGCGGCTGTGGTGCTGCTCTGAGCGGCGCCCGGGCCTTTCCCCTCGAGGCTGTGCGTACATCCCCAGGAGTTTCACATTGAAGGCTGAATTCTGTGTCCTGAAAGTGGACTGCTAGACTCTGTCTCCCAGGTCTGCTCTTGCTGGCTGCCTACCTGTCCACAGGGAGGCCCTCACATATTGACTGGCTGTCACAGCTTCTGTCTGATCGTCCAGCATCCCTGCCACATCCACTTTGGATGCTGGCTTGGTCTCTACAAAACTCGCTTTGGCCTTTCAGTAGGCCTTGCTCTTGTGTGTCCAGCCGTGGAGAGGAGCTGCTGTGAACAGCCTTCGGTGGAGTGGCCAGCGGAGGGGTCAGGGCTCTGTTCAGGGAGGCTGTGCCTCGCACTGCAGACCTCATGTGCACCTCCGTTTTCCTCTGCTTGTTAAAGCAGGGTGGTTGGAGCTGGCTGGAGCTGGGGACTTCCCTTTCTCTGGGCAGGTTCCACTCTGGTTAAATAGTCCTCTGAAGGGCAGTGTCTTGGGCTGTGCTGTGTTGCTGTAACAGAACACCAGACGCTGGGTAACTTAAAATGAATAGTAAGCCATTTCCTACGGTCAGGGGCTCTGGAGCTGGCAGGTTCTCTTACTGCGTCTTCCCCTGGGGAAAGGTGGGAGGGCAGCAGGGGATGTTGGAGAGACAAGGTCAGACTCTGCCTCCAGTCCTTTTCTAGTCCATGCTGACCCACTCTTGAGAGTGGGGCCCTGTGACCTAAGCCCTCCCAGTAGGCCCCCCTCCCAGCACTGCTGCGTTTGGGGAACACATTCTGACCAGAGCAGGCAGCTAAGAAGAGAGCGCTGGCGGATCTCAGGGCTCCCTTCCTGCCCTCCGCCCAGAGGAGTGCCTTGTCCGTGTCCTCCGTGAGAACTTGGCCAAGTTCCTGGAGGTGAAACTTAGAACAGCGTGGGGGTCCCTGTGACTGGGTCCCCTTGGGGCTGTTGACTATCGGCTAACCACCTCCAGGACTCGCCTGTCACGGCGCTGCCCTGGTGAGCCGGGCCTCCTGTCCACTCCCCTCCGCAGCTTCTTGCCTGCTGTTAGGATGGAGGGCACCTCCCAGACTCCTGCCTGTGGGACTGGAAGCGGGAGTCTCCATCTCATCCTCTTCTGTGTATTTTGAGGCTCTTCAATTAGAGTTCCCAAGCTCAACATGATTACTGGGGGGACATTGAATCTGTGGTTGGGTTGCGAACCACTTCATCCCTCGACGACCCACGACTGGATGGCTGGCCTTAGGTGGGGGCCCGGCAAGCCCCTGCCTCCCTGACCCCAGGCTGCCTTTCCCAGGGGTGTGTTGCTGAGGCCCCCTCTGTCCTTCTCCCCCACCTGAGTGGCCTGTGCCGCAGGAGAGTCATCACCAGTAGGTGGCTGGAGAGCCTGGTGTAGGTCCGGCCTTGGGCTGGGTCTGCGCGGGGCTTGTCCGAGGCCCCAGCCCAGGCTTCTGTCCCAGCTTGGCCTCCTTTGGCCTTTGTGCGACTCCCTCCGGCACTGGCCTGGCGTCTCCAGGCCCCTGTTGAGCGCTGCACTTTGGGATGGTTCTGTGGGTGTGTGACTGAACGAGGACTCAAGTGGCCACTCTGCCCCTTCTTCCGCAGCCCTGGATCTCAGAACCCTGCCGCGTCGCTCACTCCGAGCTCACACGATGCTGCTGCCACCTGGGGGTGGGTTCTCTGTGCTCTTGCACCTCGTTCCTTCCCATGCTCTGGACCCCCTTCCTGAGCACCTGTGGCCAGCTCACCTGGGCCGGTCAGATGCAGGTTCCCCGAGCACTGACTGCACAGCCTGGCTTCTTCAGACCACCACCGAGGCTCGTCCTGCTGCGTTGGCTCCTGTGCCTGGCAGCTGTGGAGGATGGTGGCAGTCTTCATGTCACCTTCCCTCCCTTCTGTCTGGCTCCTTATGAAGAAACCGCCTTTCTGGCCTCTTTCCCTGAGGTCCTGTGAGAGGCCGCCAGGCCCTCCCCCTGTCAGCCTCAGCTTCCCGTCGGCGACTGCCGCGTCTCTTCTGCTCGCTGCCCTCCCTCTCTGGGACACCGCAGGTGTGAGGCCCAGCTCTCAACCACCCCTCCTCCTGGTCTTCCCTCTCTCCTTCTGGTTTCTGTTCCTTTCAGTGACGCCTTCAGTTCTCTCCTCCTATTCGCCGATTCCCTCTTCAACTACCTCACCCGCCCTGTTGACACTCAACAGTTAACAGACTTCATCTCCAAAAGTAGGGTTTATTTCTCCTTTTGAAAGTCCCTGGCCCACTTGGTGGCCTCTTTTGGCCTGCTGTTTCACATCACCTTGTGACCCTGTTTCTCTAAACATTCGACACTTGCTCTTTTCACCGTGGGTCTGGTGACACGGGCGCCTGAAGGCTGGCATGTCTCTGATGGCTTTCCTCGTGATTGCTTGCCCTTGGGCATGTAGTGACCTTGACGAGGACTTTATTTTTGCCTGGTCCTGGTCTGGTAGTTCTAGGAACAGAATACAGGTGCCTCCCTGAGTGCCGGGGCTCATCTCCTCAAGGTCATCTCCTG
This sequence comes from Marmota marmota marmota, assembly GCF_001458135.2. Taxonomy (NCBI): domain Eukaryota; kingdom Metazoa; phylum Chordata; class Mammalia; order Rodentia; family Sciuridae; genus Marmota; species Marmota marmota. Next base: position 4,304,593 of record NW_026000001.1, read on the forward strand.
GGGTTCCTGTCCTGCACTGAAGGCAGGCCTGGGTCTCTGCCTCTGGGTGCACACCTGCCTTTGCCACCTGTGCACCCTGGTGCCTGCTGGGCTGGGGAGGCACACGGGCACCTGCTGGTTGGCTTCTTGCAAGGTTGCTAGCCAGGAGCTGTTGGCAGGCAGTGCCTGGGGGCGGGGCCCTTGTGCTGCCCTGCGCCCCTTCCTCCTGGTGTGCTGGGCACCGTCCCCCCGTTCTTGCTCCAGCCAGGCCACCCCTCTGCACTCCTCTCCACCCTGCGTCTTGGCCTCCACTTCCACCGACGGCTGCCTGCCGTGAGACCCTGGCCGCCACTGCTCAGCTCAGCCTGCCCCAAAGCTGGACTCCTCCAGGGCCGCCAAGGACAAAGTGTCTCCCTCCTGAGTGCAGGGACCTGTGGGTGTGGTTGGGCCATGGGGCACAGCCATGGGGCACAGCTCTGCTGTCTCCCCAGGAGGTGGTGACTCGTGGGTCCCAGCTGGGCGCTATGGGCATTGCGTGGCTCCCACCACCATGCTGGATGGGCCTGGTGAGACCTGGCACAAGCATGGGTGTTTTGTCCCCTCCTGTCCCTTCCTGTAGACGTTGCTGGAAGAGGCAAAGGACTTGCTTTCTGACTGGCTGGACTCCACGTGTGGCAGCGAGGTGGCCGACAACTCCATCTTCTCTCAACTGCCCAAGTTCTGGGAAGGGGAGTTCCACAGAGACATGGAAGCTCTGAACGTGAGTGTCTGCTCCTCACTCGGCCGTGGCCCTGGCTTCCAGATCCCTGTTTTGGTAAAGCCAGAAGGCCCGTGTGACCCACAGTGTCCTCAACTTTGCAGGCCCAGCTGTGAAATACTTCCTTGGGGGCACGAGTGGCTTGTTCGTTTTTGTTTTCATGGATTTTTTTTTTTTTTTTTAATATATCGTAGTCGGACACAATACCTTTATTTTATTTATTTGTTTCTAGGAGGGGCTGAGGATAGAACCCAGGGCCTCGAAAGTGCTAGGCAAGCGCTCTGCTGCTGAACCACGGCCCTAGCCCTGGTTTTCGGTTTTTAACCAGAATTTTCACCTTTATTGTCCCCTGGCCCAGAAAATAAGTCGGGAACTCTTAGGAAGGTTGGAAGACTCCTGTAAGGCCAGGAGGTCCTGTTGTGGGCCTCTGGTCACTGCTTCTGGGCCTCTGGTGGGGAGGAAGGGCCGTGGGCACAGGGACGTCTGGCCCGCAGGCCCAGGCAGGGAGAAGCAGGCCGAGCTGTGTGCGGCCTCTCTTGGTCCCATAGTCGTCCCCAGAGCTGGGCCTACCATCCATTTTACCACAAAGGAAGAAGACTCACACTGGCGCAGAGCCAAGGTAGTGAGGCAGGGACACTGGTGACCCAGCCAGCTAGTCGGCGCAGTGGGGTCCCTCGTGGCGCAGGCCCACCCGCGGGCCTGTCCCTCAGCTGGACTGTACGGGGCTTCCTGTTTGACAGACAGGTGATGTGTTCATGGAGTGTGTTCCTGGGAGGCTGAGGTGTTTGGAAGGGACATGCTGAGACTTGCCCTTGTCACCCATAGGTTCTGCCTCCTGACGCCTTGACCCGGGTTAGCGAGTATGTGCCAGAAATTGTGGACTTTGTCCAGAAGATTGTTGACAACGGCTATGGGTAAGAACAGAGCCCTCCCTCAGCGCACAGCCCTCTAGAGCAGCAGCTGCCCAGCCCCTGTCCAGGCCTGGAGCAGGGGAGCTTGTGCTCCTGGGTCACCTGGGCACTCGCCCCCTCTGGTGTTTGGCCCTGCGTGGGGCGCCCAGCCCTGCCGCTGCCATCTTGGATTGCTGTGCACACGGCCGTGGGTTCCCGGCTCGGCGGTGGCTGCTGTGCAGTAGGTGTTGAACTGTGCAGGCACCTGGTGGCTCAGGGCAGGAAGCAGAAGGGACAGGTGGTGGCGGCCCATAGCCTGTCCCGAAGCCCCATCAGCCATCCTCCTGCAGCTCCACACAGCCCTGGGCTGAGGAGCAGGTGTCTCGCTGACCAGCCCCTCCCGGAAGGCCTAGTGTCTTGCCCTGGGGCCACTGGATGAAATTTCTGGAAAGCTCAGCCATTAAGACTGTGGCTCACTGGCCAAGAGCAGCTGTGGGTGTGCAGGGCTTCGGCTCCACGTGGACGCTTCAGTGTGTATGTGTCCTGGGGTCCGATCCCAGGGGCAGGGGCATGTCACCAGCATCCTGTTGCTCAGCTGAGGTTTGAGTGCACACACTACCCACCGTGCTCTGATGAGCACTCCATCGTGTCCACTGCAGGGACACTTTCCGTGTTTCTGAAGTTGGCTTTCTGCAAAGGAACCACAGTGGAAGCTAGCCGGGGTTCTGGAGCCTGTGGGCCGTGCTCGGTGTCCTAGGCTGTGAAAGGCCCTGGGCCTGCCCCTGGGTGGCTGCCCTCCCCACCCAGTTGCGTGTACTGGCCGAAAGGGGAGCAAGGCCCCAGCTGTGTCTGCGGCAGCACTGGCTCTGACGTGAGAGGCCACCTCTCCCCCTTATCCCAGGTTGCTGCAGGCCACCATGAGATTGGGGCGAACCCCCTTCAAGGAAGACAGGTTGTTAGGCCTGGAATAACCTGGAGGCTCTTGGAGAGAGTGGCATGGCCCCGGGTGGTGGAGTGCAGGTGGGGAGAGGTGACGGCATGCTGTGCAGGGTGGTGTCGTCACTTCAGGCTGTGGCGCCCAGTAGCGGGTTCCCGAGGGACATACTGCTGGGCAGTGGCAACGCCTCTCTGTGGTGGGCGGGAGCCCCCACTCAGCCTGCGCAGCTGGCAAGTCTTCCCAACAGCCACAGTGAAGGCGGAAACAGGAGACACGGGCGACCTTGGCTCTCGTGACTCTGCGGCCCTTGGATTCAGACTGGTGTCCTGTGGCGTCTGCTTGGTCCCTGAATTCCTCTTTTGTCTTTCAGCTATGCTTCAAATGGGTCTGTCTACTTTGACACCATGAAGTTCGCCTCTAGTGAGAAACACTCCTATGGCAAGCTGGTGCCCGAAGCTGTTGGGGACCAGACCGCTCTCCAGGAAGGGGAGGGTAAGGAGCATGCCCGAGGGCGGGACTGAAAGGAGCCCCATGCAGCTGCGCTCCCCCTGGTGGCCAGCAGCAGGTGCTGCTTCCTCTAGAGGGACTTGAGGGCCTGTCCACACTGGACCATGAAATGCATTGTTTCATACAAAGCCAAGGGAGCGGCCACTATGCTGTCCTGACAAGTGGCCTGGGGCCTTGATTTGGGGGGCTGCTGTCACTATACATGAGGTTGGAACGGACGGTGAGACTCTGGGATGTGAGCAAGCGTCCTGAGTCTCTCAATCTCCAGCCACATTTTAAGCAAGGACACCAGGCTTCCCGAGCCCAGGAGAGCCCCAGCTGGGACACCTGGTCCCCATTTCTCCAGGCTCTTCCCACGAGTGAGGCTGGGGTGTTTGCAGGGCAGGTGCGGCTCCCGTGCTGGAGGCGCTTCCCACCGAGCCCTACTTCTGGAGGGCAGTTTGGCCATGAAAGTTGCTTTTCAGTCAAGCACTTTCACCTGTAGGGTTCTAGTCTGGAGAAACACTAGCACCTAAAACAACCCAAAGTCAGTGAAAGAGGGCAGGCTGGGCCGTTTGGGGACATGGCATTAAGGCTCCAGCGTTCACAGGCATGGGAGGAGGAGTTCATGGAGATGGAGCACCTCCCCAGAGGACTCGGAGCCCCAGCTGCCGCTGCGTGCCGTGCCCTTCTCAGGAGCAGAGTCAGCAGGCCAAGAGGAGCGGGGCGGGAATGGTTGGATATGGTGAAGGGGCAGAGATGACAGAGGGCAGCTCCAGAGCACTGCTCCTTTAGGCTCCCCCAACTGGGCAGCGGCAGAAGGTCTGCATGTACCCCAGAGTCGCTCTCATGGGGACCTCATTCTCCGAGCACAGCGCACTGTGCGAGGCCCTGGTGTTGTGGGGACGTGCAAGACAGAGGCCTGTGCCTGGTGCCTGGGTGGAAGGGAAGCCACAGACAGATGCACGCAGCCAGGTGCGGCTTGTGCACTTGGGGGTTAAGGGGACACAGTGGGCAGACGAGGAGCATCGGAGGATGGCAAGACAGCATGGGGGGTGCAGATAGACACGGGGGCAAGGTGAGGGACCTGGCAAGCCAAAGGCTGCTGCTTGAGCAACGCAGAGAGGCTCGTCGCCCACAGGACAGATCAGACCTCTGACTTGCTAGGTGCTAGGAACAGCAAGAGCAGAGCCCCGCCTCAGATAGGAAGGGTGGCAGAGGGCACACTCACCCTGGAAGGACATCTCTGCCCGCTCCCAAGGGCTGCGTACCCCTCCCGTGGCGGTCTGCTCCCTGTGCCCAGCGAGAGGAAGATGCCCTCAGAAGGACTGTGCAGCTGGTGTGTGCCCCATCTCCTGGGAGGCTGAGGCAGGGGTCTTAGGTTGGAAGCAGCCTGGGGACATAGTGAGACTCGGTCTCAAAATAAGGTAGAGGGGCTGCGGCTGGGGCTCAGTGGCAGGGGCGTGGCTAGCAGGAATGAGGATGGGAGGGATTGTGTGATTTCTTTCTCAAAGAGTCTGAAGCAGCCAGCTCTGCCAAGCAACGGCCTTTAAGGCCTTGGCGTGCGAGAGATACGATCCTTTTCTCTGTGGTGTTTCTAAAAGTAAGTCATTGATTCGATCCCCAGCACCACCACAAAACAAAAGTAAGTCATAATACGTGGACACTCATGAGTAAATATGCACAGCGACAGCTAATTGAAAACCTGCACGTAGGAGGGTGTCATGGAGCCACATCCGGCCATGGTTTGAGGGACTGCTGGTGGCAGACCAGCAAGAGAGGGACATGAAGACATTTCAGTCAGGTTGTCAACATACCCAGACGCTGACTGTGACAGTTTCTGGGTTGAAAGCTGATGGCCATCGTCCTCCATGTTCAGGGCATGTCGCTGATCCTGAGGCTCGGGCTTGGGCCCTCCTTGGCATGGCCATCCCTCCCAGTGTCTTCAGGGAGGCTCAGCTATAGCCCCTCCACAGCTCCTGGCAAGATGGAGTCTGTGCCTCCTGTTCCAGGGCACACAGGGGGAGGTGTCACCAGGGAAGGGTGCACGTCTGGCCAGCCAGGCTCTTGAGGGCCAGGCTGGGTCTTGGTGCCCTCATGCCTAGAGCAGGGGCCTTGGCTCTGCCCCTCACCAGGCCAGGTGGTCCTCAGTGTGGAGCTCGGCTGGCCTGTGGGCCATGGCCACTACACTGCTGTGCCTGCTGCTGCCACCTGTCATTCAGCAAAGTACACAGAGGGAATGTACCACGAGTCTAGCAAAATGCTACCTCCCCTCCTGCAAGTCCCCAAGGGCTGCTGGCCCTCGGCTCATGGCCTTCCTGGCTGATGCTTAGCTGCTTCCCCTTGTGCCCCTTGTGAGCCCAGGAGGGAGGACACTGCCCACCTCCTGGCCCTGTAAGCTTGCACACAGCAGCTCAGCTATGCCTTGTGTCCCCAGAACTCACAGGCTGACAGCTATGCAGGCCATCGACCCAGGGATCCCCCCTGTGTGGACCTGGGTTCCCACACACTGCCCCAGTGAGCTTCACACCAGGTCGCCTCCTTGCCTCAGCCCAGAGCACCGCATCCTGACCTAGAGGTGTGGAGAGCCAGGGCTGCAAGGAGGCAGGGTGAGGTGGGCCTCTCTGCAGCCCAGGGATTGGCTTGGCCTTGGCATGAGAACGAGTACTCTGGAGCCCACAGCAGCGTTTCCTGAATCCACCCTGTCAGCCCCAGTTCCTGTCACAGCAGACGGGTACTAGGGGGCATACTAGAGCAAGCCCGGGAGACGGGCAGGCCGCAGAGCAGCTGTGGGAGGGTGCGGGACACCCTGCAGGATGTGCCGAGTGAGGAACCCTGCCCTGCCCTCTCACTTGCAGGCGACCTGAGCGTCTCAGCTGACCGCCTGAGTGAGAAGCGCTCGCCCAACGACTTCGCCCTGTGGAAGGCCTCCAAGCCGGGAGAGCCGTCCTGGCCATGCCCCTGGGGGAAGGTGAGTGCGTGCCGGTGGGCTGGGCGCCTGGCACCAGCATAGCCCTGTCCCTGAGGGCAGCTCTGCATGTGAAGAACTTCGGCACCAGGGCCAGAACCTGGGGCTGGTACAGCACAGAGCCGCCTGGTCCTAGGGACCAGATGTCACAAGGCCTCCCTGGGCCTCCAGAAGCCACTTGCCTACCTGGGACTTGTACTGTCCGTCTGTGAGGGGGTGATGGGGGTGGGTTAGATGCCCCCACCTCCGCAGGCCCTCGTCTGGTGCCCTGTGGACTCCGTGGGAATGTCGCTAGCTCTAGAGGGCAAGGTGGCCTGGGACAGCCGTCCTGCCTGCAGTGCTGTGGGAAGGGAAGCGGTCATTGGCCTCTTGGAGTGCTGGGGTGCTGGAAGTCATCCCAGGCTGGTGTTTGGGTCTGGCTTTAGACTCTACAAAAGGTCACTCTGAGTGTTTGTGGGGGAGTTAACACCGTCTGGTGAGCTCAGAGGCTTGAGGTTGTACTTGGGGCCATAAAGGCCCCAGCAGGCAGCATGAGCTGTTGACGTCTGCAGGGTCGTCCGGGATGGCACATTGAGTGCTCTGCCATGGCAGGCACGCTCCTGGGAGCCTCGATGGACATTCACGGAGGGGGGTTTGACCTCCGGTTCCCCCACCACGACAACGAGCTGGCGCAGTCAGAGGTGAGTGAGGTCGGGAGCCCTGCCAGGCCTCGGGAAGGGCCTCTCTGGGTACGTCTTGCCTTTTGCATTGGGGCTTGCAAGGAATTTGACCTAGTCACGGAGCCTGATTTCCCACACTGACAGCCTGGCCGTTCTGACAGAGAGGCTCAAACTCAAACCAGTCGTGTTGCTTGTTGGCAAGCGACCTGGCATGGTCCCTCTGAGCCTCAGTTGCCCACTAGGAAAGGCAGCACTTGCCCAGTGGACGCTGCACAGCGTGGCAATAGCGCGTTCAGTGTCTGGCTCCCCCTGGAAGGCCAGGCCCTGGGGACGCTGGCCAAGCCATCCTTCCCGTCTTCCCACGCAGGCGTACTTTGAAAATGACTGCTGGGTCAGGTACTTCCTCCACACAGGTCACCTGACAATTGCAGGCTGCAAGATGTCGAAATCGCTGAAGAACTTCATCACCATCAAGGACGCCTTGAAGAAGCACTCGGGTAAGCCTGCCGCACGCGCACCCTCAGGTAGTGGCGTGGTCAAGGGGGCCACCGGGGACTGAGGCTGTCTTGTGCCTTCGCTCCGCAGCGCGGCAGTTGCGGCTGGCCTTCCTCATGCACTCCTGGAAGGACACGCTAGATTACTCCAGCAACACCATGGAGTCGGCGCTGCAGTACGAGAAGTTCATGAACGTGAGTGCCAGCTCTCGGCGGGGTGGGAGGTGGCGGACACTAGCTCCACCGGCACCTGTGGTCCATGCAAGCGGCGTCTCCCTCCTGCTCTGGCAGGCAGGGCACGGCATGGGGGAAGGTGGCTCGGGCCATGGGATGAGGGCACGCTGCCCCGAGAGGGCTGGCAGCTCGGCGGGTGTAAGAAGGTCCTGTCCCTCCTGTTCACGAGGATGGACCTTTTTGACTTGGGCTTCCTGCCAAGCACGTGTCTCACAGGCTCAAAAAGAGCACGCTGCGGTCCCGGCTGTCAGCTTGGTTCTCTGTGAGCCTTGGGGAACTGTGGTTCTTCAGAATCTGCCTGAAGTAAAATCCCATCAGGACGGTTCACCCGAAACGTCTAGTGGGAAAGTTGCCTGAATGCTGCTAAACCGACTTTCCTAACCTCAGGAGTTCTTCTTAAACGTGAAAGACGTCCTTCGAGCGCCTGTTGACATCACGGGCCAGTTTGAAAAGTGGGAAGATGAGGAAACAGAACTGAATAAGAAGTAAGTGGAGCCTTTTCGTTGGTGTTTGTGGGCATGTGCTTGTTCTCTTCAGCCCAGGGCCTGGCCGAGTATGGCCAGGCCCCAGAGCCCGAGAAGCTGGTCCCCAGGACATGCAGCACCTGCTGCCGAGCCAGCCGTGCTTGGGGAGCGTTTGGAGGATTGTTGTAGATGGTATCAAGTCTGACCGGGTTCCTTGTTCTTTCACGTGTAGCTTCTATGACAAGAAAAGGGCAGTTCACGAAGCCCTCTGTGACAACGTCGACACCCGCACCGTCATGGAAGAGATGCGAGCCTTGGTCAGTCAATGCAACCTCTATATGGCGGCCCGGAAGGCTGCCCGGCGGAGGCCCAACCGGGCCCTGCTGGAGAGTGTCGCTGTGTACCTCACCCACATGCTGAAGGTAGGCAGGTGCCGGAAACCCAAGTTCTCTGGCTGCATGGCCCCATGACTCCCCGTGGTGGGGAAACAGGCCTCCGTTACATGCACCCTTGGAAGCCAAGCCCTCCGCTCCTCCCGTCACGCGTCAGGAGTTGAGGCTGCAGTGTTGTCCCTCTCTACCCCGTTCCCACCTTGGGGTCTGGAAAGTGAAACCATGTCCCAGGCCCCAACTCTGAGCACGTCTTGTGCAGAGCCACTTCTGGAGCAGCACTGCCACAGCCCGCAGGACCTCGGGGTGGCTCTCCTGCCTCACCCTCTCCCCATTGTCAGGCTGGGGAGGGCCAGAGTGGCCACCTGAGCCAGGGCCCACCTGGACGACAGGCCTGCTGTGGGTTTTCAAGCTCTCGGAGCTGCTCTTCCCACCCTTCCCTGGCCGTGGAGACCCACCAGAAAGGCTGCCCTCCACCATGCCCCGCGTACGCCAGCCGCTCGTGGGCTGCTGACCGCGCGAGACGTCTCACCTGTCCATCCTACACATGGGTCATGTGCCATCTCTTTCTTCCTTAGATTTTCGGGGCCATAGAAGAGGAGAGCTCCCTGGGTTTCCCAGTCGGAGGGTCTAAGACCAGCCTAAATGTGAGTAGTGCGTGCCTGGGCCCACGGGTCCCTGTCCAGGGCCTCAGGCCACCCACCCTTCCCCCCTGCTTGTTCCTCTGGAGTTCCAGGAGTCTCCCCAGCCTGGCAGCCCTTAGGCATACTGAGACAGGCACAGATTCCTTCCCCACCAACCCTGCCAGTTGCATTTCAGATGTGGCTTTGCAGCTGCACCTTGGCATGTGGAAGGGCGGCCTTGGCAGCTGGCTGTTAGGATGCTTTGCTGCCCTGCTGTCGTGAGCTCCAACCTGGCACACCTGGCTGAATGGGTCCTTGATTGCCCCTGCCATGTCCTGCATCCCATTTCCCTCGTATCCATGTAAGTGGGATGCCAGGACCCCAGAGGTGCCAGAACCCATGGGTGCTGAGGCCCTGACATGTACCGGTGGGTTTTGTGCATAAGCCACGTGTCCTCCTGCAGTGCATGCCGTCGCTCAGTGGTCTGTGAGGCCTAATGCAGCGCCAGTGCTCCCTATGTGGTGGCTGTACCGTGGTGCAGGGGTGATGGGAGAAAGGCCTGTGTGTTCAGGGTGGACACACTTGCGTCCCTGACCGTTGCCATTCATGGTTGGCTGCACCCAACATGGCTTCACTGAAGGTCACGCATATAGATAGAGTGCTGGCTGGAGAGCGCTCCACTCTCTCTCTGTCCTGTGGCTGGGCAGAACCAAGGCCAGGTCCAGTCAGCTCTAGCTTTGACACTGCGCCCAGGGGCTGTGCACGCACTGCCATCCCCTGCTCTGGGAGGCATGAGAAGGTCATCCTGCAGAGTCACCATGCCAGGTGTGAGCATGCAGACAAACCCACCCTGGCGGGCTTTGCTCGGTGCAGTCTGCCTCTCCGTTTGCAGTGATGTCAGGCTCCTCCGCTACGTGAGGGCTGCTCATCTCCGTCGTCCTCCTACCCCCCTGCCCTGTTGAGTGCTCCTTAGTCCTCCACAAGAGGGCACGGGCACACACTGAAGAGGACCTGCTGCTACCTGATGACAGGGTGCTCAGCGCAAAATAAAGGCACGACCTTAAACCTGCTTCCTACCGATAAGCAGTGAGGCCCCCTGCAGGGGAGCTGCGAGGCTGCTTCTGGTGCTTTCTTGAAAAGACAATCTACAAGAGCTGTTCTGTTTTCACGTGCAGATAACACTAGGGCGTTTGTTTTCTTTGAACAAGAAGCAAAAGAGAGCTCCTAGGCTAGTCAGTCTGCCTTTGAGTCTGTACCAGTGTTTGTGGTCTTGAACTCTGCTGTGGCTATGGCCTTCACCTAGGGCTCTGTGCATCCTCCATGTGTCCTGTTAGCCCCTCTGAGTCAGCTGGAAATCGCCAGCCATGAGTGAGTTGAGCCAATGGGACGAGCCGGCCAGGCCCAGTGTCCCGCGCCCACAGCTCACTCTTTCAAGTCATGTGCACCAGTTGACTTTCGAGTCCCAAATGCTGTCAAGCTGAGGAGGTGGCACCTGTTCCTCTGTCTCCTTGGTGTTGGCCATGCATCCCAGTATAGTCAGTCAAACCATGGGGGGTCGGTAGTCCCAGGCCCCCTTGAGACAGACCCTGTCGCCATCCAAGAGCCCCCTGGGCACCCTGCTGGCCCAAGGCTTGTGCATGAATAGAGAGAAAGACCCAAAGCCACCAGGAAGCCCGGAGTCTCCACTGCACGGGAGACGGCCTCTGCCCAGGGGTCAGACGGGCCAGGATGTTCAGCTCAGACTGCTGGCTCCCAGGCCCAGCCAGCTGGTGGCCATCTGTGTTGTATCTTGGTTCTTGAGCTACCCCGTGACCTGGAGGCAGAGACCTTGCTCAGAAGCCATCTTTGATTCTACTGAACAGACAGGAGGAAGGCGCAGGAAGAGTGGCCGGAGCTTAGTTCTGTGCACTGCTTCGCCCATCCAGCGTCCTCCCTCCTGCCTCCTCCTCAGCACTCCTCTGTGGTCAGTGCTTGTGCAGATGTTTAAGTGCGTGAACACCTCGGCAAGTGCATGTGGGACTCACGACCAGCCCAGCGGCCACTTGTAACATAAAGAAGGTCCTCACAGTTCTGTGTCTGCCCTGCTGGAAGCATGCAGTTAGTACTGTAGAGGAGCTGCTGAGCACCTCTGGCCAGAGTGTACAGGAGGCTCTGTGCCCTCTGGCCCATGTCACCTGTGCTGCAGGCCCGCAAGGTGCTTGTCACCTGCACACCTGTAGACCATGTGTTGGGGACAAGGTGTCAGGCTCTGGGACACTAGGCCCAGCAGCACTGCCCAGGCTGTCCCCGCCCTGCACTACATTTCTGAATTGAATACCTAACGAGGCATTCAGTCACAACACAGGCGAGCTGCCCTCTGAGCCAAGACCTTCTTTCCGCAGCTCGAGTCCACACTCATGCCCTACCTGCAGGTGTTATCGGAATTCAGAGAAGGCGTGCGGAAGATTGCCCGGGAGAAAAAAGGTGAGGCCGTTGCTCAGAGAGCAGGAGCGGCTCTTCCTCGCTGGGTGAGCACACAGCTGCTCCTCTCTGCGCTGCAGACCCCGCGCGTCACCCTCTGTGGGCTGCCCACACGCTGCAGGCCCCATGGGGGCAGCACAAAGGGCAGAGCCTGGCAGGACTCTGGGCGAGAGCTGCGTGGACTGCTGTGGTCATCCTGCAGAGCCATGGAAGGCGGAGTTCCGCTCCTGGTGAGCCGGCAGGCGTGCTGGAACGCCGAGCCCAGGGCGGGAGCCTCCTGCTGGGGGGGGTGGTGCTCCCAGAGTCACTGTTCTGCGTGGGGCTTGGCAGCGGAATGCCTTCATCTTGGGGGTCCCCCACGAGGGCTTTCTGTCTGTGCTTCATTCTTGGATATCCTGACATCCTGAGTGTGTGAGACTTGAGATTTGGGAAGTGCTGGATCTCTGCGTTTTGGTTTTTTGGCCAGTCCGTGCAGGTTGTTAAACCTGGCAGTAAGTGCTGTCCCGCGGCACTCTGGCTTCTCATGCCGGAGGGTTCTGAACCTGTGGCAGCACCACTGACGCCCGTCAGGATGCAGGGTGGCCTCACCAGCTGTTTTCCCCCACGCTGTCTTGTCTGACCTCACGGTTTTACAGAAGAGGAAAGCAGGGCCTGGAGGAGGCGGCGACCGTCCCCTGCCCCGCTCAGCTTGGTCGGTGCCAGGAGCCTGTGGTGCCGAGCCTCCACTGTGCAGAGAGCATCCTGGGCTCACTGCAGGACAGTGTCCAGGCAGGTCAGCGTCTAGGCCGCGTGGCTGATGGTGGAGTGCAGGGCACCCAGGAGAGCCGGGGGTGGGGGGGGGCGGGGGCTGCCTGTTTTTGTTGTTGGTTCGTTTTGGATACCAGGAGAGTGCGCTTTGACGTCTCGTACTTGAGGCTGTTCGCAATGGTCGTGTACTCGTGTGAACATGGGGAAGTGGCGTCTGCTTCATTCCACTGTCTTTCCCCTTCGCCTTCCCTTCCCTTTACTCCCCTTTGTCTAATCCAGTGAACTCCGTTCCCCCACCCACCCCACATGGTGTGTTAAATCCACATATCAGAGAGGACATCTAGCTCCTTGACCTAACATGATAGTCCAGTTCCATCCACTACCAGCAAATGGAGAGGCTGCCTCTTGAAGGAGGATGCGAGGCGTGGCCAGGGGGAGGCTCGGGACCAGGTCCAGGCCTGTCTTGTGCTGGAGAGCAGAGCAAAAGGGAAGACGACTCTCAGCCTGCAGCTCCACTGGTCAGGGGGAGTGCAGGACACGTCCAGAGGAGGCGGGCTGGGTGACCCCATTCCAAGGCTGCCTCTTGTGCCCATAGAGGGGCCTGGCCTGCCCAGCAGCCAGTGAGCAGGCTGCAGCGAGCATTTGGTGCTTGCTGTCTCAGCTGGTGCTTCTCAGTGATTTAAATCACTTTCACCAAACTGAGAAGCACCTGATGGCCCACTGCAGAGCTGTGTAGATCTCTCAATGTCAGCAGCCCCCATTGCCATCGCTGGGGTCCTGGGCTTGGAGCAGTGAGTGGCCCTGTGGGCAGCTGGGCATTTCCGTCGGCCTGTCAGGACATCGGAGGCTGAGCCCAGGACTCAGCCCCCAAGGGCACACAGGGAGCACACCCCAGCCCCAGGAGGAACTCGGGCACGCAGGCAAAATGGGCTCCAAAGGTGGCCTGGCCATGCGGTAGCCACAGCACTGCAACACTGACCAGGGCAGGGTGTGCTTGGCCTTTAGAGCAGCCCCAGCAGGCTGGCCTCAGAGTAGCTTGTTGGCTGGCTTTTTGCTGTTTGTTTGTTGCTTGGAGAGAGTGGACAGCCAGAGAAGTGGCTCATGCCAAGGGATGGGATCACCATGCTGTGCTCACATGCAGCACTCCTCTGCCCCGACGCTCAGGTGGGCTTGCAGTCAGCTTACCTGGGCCAGAGACCCCAGGGCTCTCTGGACAGTCCAGGGGCTGGAGGCATGTGCTGGACGTGGCTCTACCCACACAGCAGCAGCAGCAGCAGCAAGTGTGGCTCTGATTCCCAGCACTGTGACAGGCCCAGGAGAAGGAGAGTGGGCCATAAGCTCCAGAGTGGACTGAGGCAGCAGTTCTGCCCAGGCCAGGCCAGGAGGGAGCAGGGGTCAGGGGAGCCTGGGACAGGGCCTGCAGGGCTGGGCAGACCTCTGTCGCCTGTGGTCACCCCCCATCGCCTCTTTGATATTCTCTACGGAGGTTACCACCGTGACTGTGTTTGGTGCACTAGGCATGTCCACTCTGCTGGGCAGCCACCGCCACCCCCAGGCTTCTGCTCTCCCCAGCCTGGACTCTGTTCTGTTGAATGTGACTCCCGCCCTCCAGCCCTGCTCCCCATCCTACTTTCTGTCTGAATTCGAGTGCTCCAGGGATCTCATGTAAGTGGAGGGCAGTGTGTCCTTCTGCACCTGTCTGCCCCCACTTAGCAGAACGTCCTCAACTCTTCCACGTCCCAGCAGCCTGAGGATTTCCATCTGTTTGGAAAGCTGAGTGGCATTCCACAAGGGGCTCCTGCGTCTTCCTGCTCCCCGGGGCTGGATCGCCGTTGCCTTGTGCTGCTTCTCCCCAGTCTGTTCTGGGCAGTAAGTTGCTCGTGGCATCACCTGCTTTCCATCCCTGTCCCCGACTCCACTGACGGGAGCCAGCTCTGATGGGTGTCCTGGGGCTCTATGGGCACATGCTCCTGGGGCAGTATGCAGTGCCCACCAGTATGCAGAGGGAGAGAGGAACAGTCGCCACCCGGGGTGCTGACAGTCACCCCATCCACGCGAGCAGGACACTTCTAAGGAGTTGCTGACTGAGCCAGCCACAATGGACCCTGTCATTCAGGAGCATCTCTAGTCAACAGGACCGTGAGTCCTCATGGCTGGCCCAGGTGTCCCCAGGAGGTGCCCTGTCTGGGGACCACGTCCAGGGAAGGCCATGCTCCTTTGCTGTGCCCTTCTGCCTCCAGGGCAGCTGTGCCTGGTCTTCTGACCTGGGGACGCCTCTGCTCAGGCGGCCTCGGACGTGGATGGTCCCCACTCCTGCCTAATTCCCCTGTAGGTCCGCATTCCCAACCCCAGAAAGCAGCTGGCCACAGACCTACACCTAGCCAAAGCCGTTTTGTTTCCTTTTGTTTCTGTGTTGGGTCCTGGGGAGGGAGCCCAGGGGCACTCGACCACTGGGCCAGGGACCCTCTACCACTGGGCCAGGGACCCTCTACCACTGAGCCACGTCACACCCTTTTTAAAATTTATTTATTCTGAAGCAGGATCTCGCTAAGTTGCCCAGGCTGGCCTTGAACCTGCAATGCTCCTGCCTCGGCCTCCCAAGGTGCTGGGATTACAGGTGTGCGCCATCACGCCTGGTTCAGGCCCAAACCTAGGTAGCAACAGAGAGTTCAGAGGCTGGTCTTCCGCCCCCAACTCTTGGGTGACAGAGCCCGCGCTCTTCTGATGCGTGCACCCAGCCTGCTTTCTGTCTGTAGATAGCGTCCTGGGTGTCGGGTACAGCATCTCTCCCGTGGCACCGTGTCTCCAGTGTCTGCCAGCTGGTTGTGTGGCAGTGCTTTGTGCCTTTTCAGGGCTGAGTGATACTCGGGGTGGGATGGACCACGTGTGGCTGTGGCCGTGGCCGTGGCCGTGCAGAGTGCTGCTGTGGTCTTGGGGGCCTGCACTTGTTCAGTAGCAGAGGAGAGAGCAGGCCAGGCCCGAGGCACCAAAAGGTTTCACGGGCCTGGAGGGAATTTCAAGCCGAGTGGGTACAAGCAGGCCTCAGCATGAGGGCAGGTGGCAAGTCCTGCTCCTCAGCTCTGCAGAGGCCAGGTGGGCTGTGGCGGGGGGTCTCCCAGGGAGTGTGTGTGGTGTGTGTTGGGAGTGGGAGGCCTCCCTGTGCCTGCTCTAGGGACCCCATCACAGCGGGCAGGGTCTTGGCCTGAGGATGAGGATGGTTGGCATCCTATTTGCCTGTCACACCCTGTGTTTCCCTGGTGACATTTGACGTGGGCTGGAACAGCAGATGTGGGTTAGCACTGAGGCAGGGATGGTCATAACCACTGGGGGCCAGCTGACAGTGTCCACTGTGAAAGAGGGACCATCTGCAGTGGTGGGCATGGCTGAGGTACTGCAGATGTTCACATTTCTAAGTGGAGGTCCTTCCCCAGCGTGACAAGGCCCTGCGAGTTGGGCAGTGCAGTCCGGGCGGGGGCGCTGGTGTTGGCCCCCTGCCTGACTGGGCCTCCCCTCGGGTCCAGCTGCGTTTCCTTTAGGAAAGGCTGGGTTGGTCGTGGCCAGAACTGTCTGAAATCAAGTCCTTCAGGGCTCTTGGTTTCTAAATGCGACAGGGACGGAACACTAGCCAGACCTGGAGTGGGCCCACGTGGGCCTAGGAGAGCTGTGTTGTGTGACTCCAGTGGCCTCACTGTGCTCCATGTTAAGGACCCCAGCCCCACCCCAGAGCTACAGCCTTCCCACTGCCCTCTGACCAGGTGCCAGGAAGGGGTGAGTCAGCTGGTCACTGATCTTGCCCTTGGCACCAACAGAGAAAGCGACTCAGAGATTGGGAATGCCTAAACCTGCAGGACTGTCTGCAGTACAGTCCCGGTGTCCCACCACCCGGTCTGCTGTGCTGTGTCCTTCGTGAAAGAGCGCTTCAAGCGGACCGGCCTTGTCTTGTCTCCTCCAGCCGTGTGCTTTGGGGGTTCCCCTGCCTTTCATCCTGACACAGCCCGGTGGTCAGGCTGAGCCTAGGTGCTGGATAAGCAGGCTGGGCTACCCAGCCTCTGTCCTGGACCCCCTTCACCCAGCTGTGTCCTGGCTCTCTCAGGGCATTTACAGTTGGTGGCCTGGTCCTTCTCCAGCACTGAGGCCCATGAGGGGAGCAGGGAACGCTTTCAAGACTTCAGGGGCACAGGGCACAGGCCCTGAGCAGGCACAGCAGCAGCCCGAGGCCTGACCTACCCCAGTGTGTCTCCTTCAGGATCCTGAGCCAAGATTTGGTGGCCAGGAGTTCCCAGGGCCTTTACCTGGGACCAGGGGCGCTTGGTGCCTTGGGAGCCTCGTGGTTGTGCAGTAGGAACCTGCACCAGGAAGAAGCCTGGCCCTGCTTGCTGCACCCGCTCTGGGCATCCCAGACACCCCCTGGCAAGCATCCCAGGCAGCCAGGCCCTGGGCACTGGCCACTCTGCACAAGCTTTTGCTGGTCCTCAGGCTTACCGTGGGAGGTGGCTACTAGGCCTGGGCTCGTCTGGGCTCTGGGAGCAGCACCCCAGGTTCCCTGATGGAGGTGGCCTTGGTAATCTCTGGGCTGCTTCCGCTTCCCACAGAATCAAGCTGGTGCTTCTTCTAGGCACTGGGGACAGTGCGTGGTCCGGGGGACCTGGGATTCCCTGCATGTCTAACAGAACCACTTTTCTCTGCCAACAGTCCCTGAGGTCCTGCAGCTCAGCGATGCCCTCCGGGATGACATCCTGCCTGAGCTTGGGGTGCGGTTTGAAGATCACGAAGGTGGGTGAGCCTCTCAACCTGCTTGCCAGAGATCTGGGAAAGGACACGGGAGGGGACACACCAAGAGTTCCTGAGGGCCCCACAATTTTATGACTTCCTGACAAATCCCCAAGTGGAAGCCAAGCACGGTAGTGCTTGCTTGTAATCCCAGAAACTCAGGAGGCTGAGCAGGAGAATCATAAGTTTAAGGCCAGCCTTGGCAACTTAGCAAGGCCCCGTCCCAAAAACTAAAAGGGAGTAGGGGTGTAGCTTAGTGGTATAGTACCCCTAAGTTCTGCTCTCAGTACCAAAAAAAAAAAAAGGAATCCCCAAGTGGAATCTCCATGTTCTTCCCAAATGTCCCTAGGTGTCCCCAGCGCAGCAAGGCAGGCAGTCTTCAGGAGGGTAGTCGTGGTTTGTGATGTGTTTGGGCCTGACAGTCCGATGCCTATAGTCCTCTGGCCTCTACTGCCTTTCCTTTCCCACACTCAGGGAGCAGCCCAGGCGCTGTAGTTGTCACCGTGTCACACCTTGCCTGGTGACAGTGTGAGCTGTCAGGCAGGCCTCCTGTTGTCCACAGTGTGTGGCGTGGGAGCTCGGCTGACGGCTCAGAGGCTGGCAGGCAGCCTGCAGGAGGACAGGTGCATGGGCCCGCGTCTCACCAGCTGTCTGCTTTTCAGGACTGCCAACGGTGGTGAAACTGGTGGACAGAGAGACCTTACTAAGAGAGAGGGAAGAGAAGAAAAAGGTTGGTAAAGTTGGAATGACTGTGCTTGATTCTGTTGAAAACAAAACACCTTTAGGGTTGTTGCATAGTTTACTTTTAAGAATTTACATTTATGCTTTTATTTTAAAATATGCCAGTGCTGGGCTGAGGTGTGACCTAGTGGTGGAGAGCTTGCAACATGTACGGAGCCCTGGGCAATCCCCAGGGCCCAAACCAAACAAATCCCTGTCCCTGTGAATGTCCGAAAGAAAAGTCAGCTCCGCAACTGCCCGACAGCCTGAACCCAACAGCAGGCCGTCTTCTCAGCTGGGGGGAGGCGAGTGACAGCAGACCCTCAGTGCCGCCTGGCTTTTCCCAGAGTGCCCCTCCCAAAGCTCCTCCACCCCAGCGAGACCCCATGATCCAGAGATCCCATGTTCAGAAACCTGGCTGTCAGTGGGAGAAAGAACAGGAACAAAAACACATCAGAACTGCTGGACTCAGCCTGTGAGGTGCCCTCAGGGACATGTGGATTCCCAAGCCACACAGGAACGGGGAGTGGCACTGAGACAGGTGGGCCCCGGGGGTGGCCTCCAGAGCAGGTTTGGGCTGGGCCACTCGAGAGGGACTTGGAGAGGAGAGGTGATTGACAGAGCCAGGGTTGGGTCTGGGGATGGAGTTGAGAGTGGCCTGCGTTGGCACTGCAGCAAGCCCCCCCACCCCCCAGGAGCAGGGCCCAAGACTCAGGTGTACACAGACTGGGTTTGCAGGGCCTGGGGACATGGGGAGGAGCTACCCATCAGCTGAGGAGAGTCAGCTGGAGCTGCCTGGGGGACTCCAGACAGTCACAGGGTGGTGACCAAGGAAGGTGTGAAGGGAGCCTGCCCTAGAGGTTGTGGCCTGACCTCCCATAGAGGCCCTCTCCATTTCTGTCACACTTGCTCTCCCCAGCCTGGGTCTCCGTCCACACGGGGCTCCCCTCCTGAACTGAGCAAGCACAGGCTCCTTAGGGGAGGTGTAGCCTGCCAGCTGCCTGGAGGTGACCAGAAGTTGGCTGGGGCCTTCCTGCACCCCCAGCCAGGGGTGGCCCAGCCTCCTGCCCACACATCTGGCCTGAAGCTGGGGTGCCTTGCCGAAACCTCTTCCCTCTGAGGCAGCAGCTCGTGGCTCCTCCAGGTCCACGGTTCGGGCCAGGGCTCTCACCACTGCGGCACAGAGCCGGGCTCCCAGGCCCTCCAGCGTGCCCCGCCTGCTCTCCTCCAGAGTAGTCCCTCCGCGCACGAGCACTCCTGCCTTGAAAGGGCCCCGAGTCCTCCTAGACAGGCCACCGTTCCTCTAGCACACTGCCGTCCTGGCGCTCTGTCGGCGCCTTCCTGCCTCCCCTCCCCAGCCCTCCCCTCCCCTGTGACCTTGCCCAGCCCACCGCTTCTCTGGTGTCCACTGGGCATCGGCCATGACCCCAGGCCCCAGCCCAGAGCCCACCTGCCATGCTCCTGCACTTGGCTGCTTACCTCATAGCTCCAGGAAGCCAGGAGCACCCGAAACCCTGGACATCCCAAAGGAATCAGGTTCTCGGCTTCCCGAACTTGTTCCTCCCTCCCATTGGTGGCAGGCACCTCCGTGCCCACGGCAGCCCGAACTCCTGACGCAGGCTTGGCCTGACCTCACCTGAAACCAGCCTGCTGCCTCCACCACCAGCCCCGGGCCAGGCCTCCCCAGCCCCTCCCCTGGATTCTGCTGGGTGGAGTGGAATCCTGGATTTTGCTCACCTCCTCCTGTCCCATCTCTTTGACTGCCCCAACGCTGGTACCCGTTCCTTGGCGCTGCTGGCCTCTGCCCTCTCCCCATCCTGCCTTGTGCCCTTGCTCTCCTGGGTACCATGACCTGTGCAGGTCGTCCCCAGGCCCCACTAGATGCAGCCCCCCTTTCCAGACCACGTTTGTCCTTCTGGTCAGTGTCCTCCTGTTGTGCCTGAAGCTTTTAATGTTGGTTTTGTCTGCTGCCCTGTCCTCACGTCCAGAGCATGGTGGGCACCCAGAGGGCCACTGAGAAGCTCTGGAACAAGGGTCAGCCACTGCTGAGCACAGGTGCGCCACCTAAGCCCAGGGCACCAATCTGTCTCCCACTCCGAGGACTGGGCTGGGCTGGACAGGAGTCCAGCCCTAGGCCAGGTCATGGGAGACAGCAGGAGGACTGGGACCCTGGCTCATTGACCCTTTCTGTTCCCCTAGGTTGAAGAGGAGAAGAGGAAGAAGAAGGAGGAGGCCGCCCGGAGGAAGCGAGAGCAGGAAGTGAGCATGTCTGCTTGTTGGGGGGACTCCCCTGGGTAGAAATGCACCTTGGCCTGGGCCTTTGTGGCTCTTGGCCTCCCTTGGACTTGGCCAGGCCCCGGAGGACCCTCTAAAGGGAGCGCCACTCTGCCCCCATCTGCCTTCCTACATGGTGCCCTGGAACCTGGGGGTCCACCCAGGAGGGAGACAGCCAGGGGAGACTACCTGCCGCAGCTCTTGCAGTCTGGCTGCCCTTGGGACGATTGACAGCCTTTCCTCTGTTCCACGAACGCGGGCCCCTTTGAGTTCCTGCCCTGGCTTCCACATTCCTTCCAGCCATCTGAGTTTGAGAGCAGTTTGGGGGCTGGGGTGGGAGTGGGCATCCTGGGGACAGTGTAAAGCCCCTGCCTGCTGCTTGGTGGTTATGACCCTACTCTGTTCCAGGCGGCGAAGCTGGCCAGGATGAAGATTCCACCTGGTGAAATGTTCCTGTCAGAAAGTGACAAATATTCCAAGTTTGATGAAAATGTAAGAAATCCTTCTCCACATTTCAGGACTCATTAGACCACCCTGAACTGGAGTGGCAGGAGTTCTCAGCCGTGGGCATGTGGGAGGTTCTAGGGGAGGCTGGGGCCCAGGGGGTCCCCTCCTAGCAGGTGCCTCCACCTTGCTCCTGCCTCTGACCGTGGGAGTCACGGCCTGGGCCGGACTTCGGATGGCTGAAACAGAACCCGGCAGGGCCTCGGGCCTCAGCCGGCCCGGCTCTGCCCCACCCTCGGCCTCCCTGCCAGGTCTAGGTGTATTTGCTGCACCCCTTCAGCATGGTGGGCCCTGACAGAGACAGGGTGCCCAGACTCTGGTCACCATTCTCCACGGTGGCCATGGTCTTAAACTCTTAAGCCAATGCTGCTGGGTCAGCATGCTGGACCCTGAGCAGGTGGTGACCAAAAGGCCTCACCAGAGGGCGTGGCCACAGCAGGGAGAGGCGCGTGGAGGAGGAGGAGGAGGGAGGAGGGTGCAGGGTGGCGGGCCTGGCAACTCTGTGTTGCCCTTGCAGGGCCTGCCCACGCACGACACAGAGGGCAGGGAGCTGAGCAAGGGGCTCTCCAAGAGGCTGCGGAAGCTGTATGAGGCGCAGGAGAGGCTGCACGAGGAGTACCTGCAGATGGTCCAGAACGGAAGTCTGCCCTGACGGCCGGGCACTGAGGCTTCCGCCCAGGGCAGCGCCTGCGCTCCTGTCCTGTGGACAGCTGTCCTCGCCCCGAGCAGAGGACTGGTTCACGTAGGTGCACGTGGTCGTCGCCCTGCAACGTTACCAATAAACCCTGTGAACAGTGAGGCCCTGCCGCCCTCTCTGCCGCCGACCTCCACTCAGCTCCTGCTGGAGCTGGCAGCCGGGCCGCATGGTCAGCAGGTTGTGACTTAAGCGCTTGGTCAGTGGAGCCAGCGGAGGAATTTCCCCACATGCCAGCAGCCGGGCTAATCCCTGCTGTGTGGGTGCATTTGGAGGTATTTGAGTAGGAAAAAGACCGGCTCAGCCTGGCGGATCCCGCTGGGCCGCAGACAAAGACCGCTCAATCTGCCTCTGCTCTGATGAACACGCACACTGCAGGTTTCCTAGAGCAGCAGGCCAGTGGCTGCGGGTGGGCCCCTGGCCAGCTGCCAGGCCTGCCACGGCTGACGCAGCCTGGGTCTGCAGGGCTGGCGGGCGAGATAGGAGTCTCCACACCGGGGGCGTGTCCTCCCCACCAGCTCCCCACAGGGTGCTCACTCCAGCTGAGAGTCTGCCCTCAGATGTGCCCAGCCGGCCTTGGTGGAGTGTTGTGCCAGGGGCAGAAGCCCCCCGTGCCTGTGAAGGCTGGTGTGGGGCAGCTCCGACTGGACCAAGGGCAGGCATTGGTGTTGGTAGGAGACCACACACTTGGGGGGTGTGGCAATGCCCAGTGGTGGACGTACCCTGTCCCTATGGTTTGGTTCTGCCTGTAGGAAGCTGCCCTGAAGGCCCCCACAAGTGTGAAATGTGGCAGCATGAGACTGTGTGAGGCTGGTGCAGCCCTGTCCCTGTAGGACCTTGGCCCAGAGCTGGCGGGCTGTCCTGTGCAGGCTGACTTTGTCGGTCTTTTGTGTGTGTGTGTGTATGTGTGATGCTGAGGATTAAGCCCAGGGCCTTGTGTGTGCAAGGCAAGCACTCTACCAACTGAGCTATATCCCTAGCCCAAACTTTATTGGTATTTTATATTTAAAAGAAAAAATTCCCCCAGACAGCATTAAGCAGCCTGTCCCAGTTAGCTATTGCTACATAACAGACACCCCAGAACCTGGTGGCCGAGAACCATAGCCATCGACTACACTGGCCAGGGGCTTGGCAGGCAGTTCCTGGCAGTCAGGCAGCTCATCTGAGGTTCTCACCTGGCCCTGGGCTGGGGCTGCTGGGCACCTCTCATTGCTGTGGTCTCTCCCAGCGACTTTGGAGGCTGTGTCCAGAGAGAAGAGCTGGAGGGTCCCAACTCCAGAGGCCATGGCATCTTCCTAGTGGAGACCATCACAAAGAGCCATCCACGTCCCTGGGGAGGAGCAGGACAGGTTTTGAAGGAATCTGGGGGGACCAGGAAACCACAGCAGCTATTTCCCAGTGTGCTGTCTGCCACTGTGGCCGGCTTGGTCCTGTGGTGGGCAGGGAACTTCATGGCAGGGAGCAAGTGGTGGAGCAGAGCCGCTCTCTGTGAAGGCCAGAAGCAGAGAGAGAGGAAGAGCAGGGCCCCCAATCTCCCCTCAGGGTCAACCCCATAACCCTACCTCCTCCCAGTTGGACCCCCCCCCCCACCTCCCAACAGCACCATGGGCTGGAGACCAGGCCTTTACACCTGGGCCTTTGGAGGACATTCAGATCCAAACTATGGCTGCTGGAAACTGATCAGCATAGCTCAGAGACTGGCCTCTGCTAGTCACCTCCGTGGGGGCCTGCCCAGGCCAGGGGTGCACAGCAGTCCAGCGTGACATGGTAGTTCTGCCTCTAGTAACATTGGTATGGTGTTTCCAAACTCTATGTTGAGACAGAGCAAATAACACTGATGTCAGCAACCAGGATTTTAATGTAAGAGATAAAATACAAACTTAAAAAAACAAGTTAAGTCCCTGTGCTGTTCCGTATGAACTGGACAAAGCAATATGACCTGACCGACAGTGTGAGCCGCAGAGTGTCTCCTGGCTCTAGATGGGAAGGCGACTCCTTGGAGCAGTGAGTGCGCGGGCTCTGCGGGGCTCTAGATGCTGCCACCTCCTTCAGAATCCGCCAGTACAGAAGTGGGAAGCCTGGACTCTTTGTGTCCAAAGAAGGACACTTCTAATGACTGATGGAGTCACAGCAAAAGAATATGGGCGAGCCAGTGGCATGTACTGCTGGCTGGGTCTAGGAATCACACTAAGGGGAAAGCTCATCTCAGAGGTCACGTGCCACCCATGTAGGTACTATTCTCAAACCTAGCTATGGGGGTGGTGGGGGTGGCTGCAGGGGACAGCAGGAGGTCACCTCAGTGGGACAGTGGTGTGTCCTTGTGGTGGCAGTTAGGCAGCTCTGCCCATGCGCTGGCCTCATGGGGAGCCACCCACTGCCAGCATGGGTGCCTGGTACTCACCTGGCATGCTCTGGCCCTGCACAGTGCGGCCTCGGGGCTCGCGGGACCCTGGCACTCGATCTACAGCTTCCCCAGGAGCTCCCCTTGGCATGTCTGGGACAGTTGGGGCAGTGGAGAGTGTGATAGCTGGAACCCAGGAGCCTCTGCTCTCCCTCAGAAACAGCCAAAGAGTACTGTCACTCCTGGAGCAGCTCTTGTGACAGCCCTTCCTCTACAAACCTGTTGTGCATAAGTGACCGCATCAGGCATTCTTCCTCCTTTCATGGGACTGTTTCAGGGCCACCAGATGGCCCAGCTAAAGGGAAGACTGGCCCAATGTTGCCCACTGGTAGAAGGGCGACCCTTTCTGGTCTTGATGGAGTTGCTGAGACGGCTGGAGAGTTCCAGGGGCTGCATGACGCACCGTGGCAAAGTGTCCCCCCACAGAGGTGACTTGTGGGTTCTAGGGAGAAAGGCACAGTCACTTCACAGATGCCAAAGGGGCTGGGGTGTAGCTTGCCCGGCCTGCTCAAGGCCCGGGTTCCATCCCCAGCGCCACAAAAAGAAAAGATCACACGAAGGAGACAACGTCCAACCTGACGGAGAAACAGGCTCTTTGTGCCCTCCCGTGCCTCCAGTGTCCTTCCCTGCAATGCCCTGTCATTTAGGCGCCCCTCCCTCAGTGGCGGCACCCCCACGGATGGGAACAGAGATACTGCCTACCACCACCACAGGCCCGGGCGACTTGGCGCAGCTGGCCAGATGCCGCCTGCCTTTCCAGGTGCCGGTCTGCCTCCAGAGCTCAGTCCGCCTCAGGGACCACCTGCAAGGACAGGGAGTCCAGGAGCACAGCACAGGCCAGGTTCCCTGAGCTCCGGGTGGCAGGACCCAAGAGGAAAAGGGCTGCTGACGGCCACAGCTGGTGGCAGCACCTGGGGAGGGCTGCTGGTGCAGAGCCAGAACCACGGGGTGAGACCCTCCGCGCCAAGGAGCCCCTGGGCCACCTTGGGAGTCTGATACCAGGGCTCCCCAGCCACTGCACTTAAGCAGCATCTGGGGATTTTTAAACCAAGACCCACCCCTCTCCTGCCCTCATGTCAGTGTTACTGGTGGGCAGTGCTAATGTGAGCAGCAGGTGGCAGGGACAGAGCTCATGGGAGACTAGGGGACAGGGCAGGGGTGGCAGACTCCCTGGGTACCCACAGCTGGAGGACAGCTGAGATGGAGGGCCAGGCAGGAGCGTGGCTTAGTTCAGGAAGAACAGGGACCCTCCAGGTGAAAGGGACCTGGGCTGAGTGGGCAGTGGTTAGCCAGGCAGGCTTCTGTCCCCCGAGTCCAGCATGACTGGGCTCTAAGCAAGGGCCTTGTTCTAGCACCACCAGAGCCTGGAGCCTGAGGGCTCAGGAGCAGAAGTGAGCATGCCCCGACTCCAGCGTCTCCAGGAAGGACCAGGGACTTCAGGGAGACGGGCTGGTTCCCATGTTCTGGGTGTTGGGTTTGAAGTGGAAAACCTGCTCAGCCGGCTCCTGAGATCTTCAGACACGGGTCCAAAATGCCCGGACCACACTGTCCTCTGGGGCCAGAGCAGCGGCCACTGTGGGTGTCTGGCCCCTGTGGATGGCAGAGCAGGGGCTCTCAGTGAGGGTGGTCAGCAAGAGGCCTGTCCCCTCCCACAGCAGTGGGTCAGGCCTCAATCTCAGCCTAGCAGCTCTGAGCATTCAATATGGAATGTCCAGAAATTTGCAGCCCCACTGAGGCAAAGGGTTCATCCCACAGGGGCATGTCCCCTGAGAATGGCCACTGACACAAGAGAAGCACCAGATTCTCAGGACATTGTACTGAGTTGAATAGGGTCCCCATGTCCATGTTCATGTGCATCCTGGACCTGCAGATGTGACCTTTTTTGAAATAGGGTCTGCACGTGTGATTAGATGGGTGAAGATAAGGTCATCTTAGAGTTGGGGGCCCTAAATCCAGTGTGACTGGCTCTGTGTAAGAGGGGCACACAGGCTGTGGTCCTGCCTGGAGCCTTGGGAGGAGCCCAGCCCCCAGAGCTGAGAGAAGGGACCGCTGTGGCTTCAAGCCCCCTGGTTTGTGATACTTTGCAGCAGCCACAGGAAATAGACACCAGTCTCATAAGTCACTGTTCTCTGTAGCAGAGAAACGACTTAGTGCTTTATGGAAATAAATCCACCCAAGAGCCAAATGAGATACGGAAAGGGCCTGGAAAACGCGGGCACAGGGAAAGGCACATCAAGAGCACCGTGAGCTGTCCTCGCCCCCATCCGATGGCGACAATGAAAGACAACGCAACAGGCGCAGTTGAGGATGTAGAGAAAAGGGAGCCCTGGCACAGTGCTGCTGGGGACATCGTGGGAGCAGCACGGAGGGCCCTCGAACACGGAAACAGAACTGTGCGGGACCGCTGTCCCGCTCCCCAGAACCACCAGAGCTGACGTTGGCACGTTGAAGACACCGCATGTGCAGGCCCTGCGCAGCGCCCTCTGCGGCCATCCATAAGGAGTCCTCCTGGGTGTGAGTGCAAAAGCGTCATGGAAGAGCGCTCAGCCACAGAGAGCGTCCTGCCATGTGCCACGAAACCAAGGGAACCAGAGAACCTGAGCACAGTGACACACGCCAGGCACAGGGACAAGTGCTCCGTGCTCACTTCCGCAGAAGCTAAAGCAGGGTCCCAAAGCAGCCAGTGAGGCAGTGGCCACAGAGCCCGGGCAGGGTGGGGGAGGGTGGCTGGAGAGAGGAGGCACACGGGCTCCGGGTGCAGCTGGGCAGGAGGACTGACTTCTAAAGTGCCAGCCATGACACAGCAACAGCGGAGGAACTGGCTGGCGGCAACTGAGCACTTCCCGACAGCTGGCACAGAGAGGGTCTTCACGCTCCCGCACACAGAACTGGTGGTGGGCACGCCAGTGACCCCGACCTGATCAGTACACATTGCTCCCCGGCATGGAAATGCCACACTGGACCCCATCAACACCCATTATTACTGTGTGTCTATTAAAAATATGCCAGGTGCGGTGGTGCACGCCTGTAATCCCAGCGGCTCAGGAGGCTGAGGCAGGAGGGTCGCAAGTTCAAAGCCAGCCTCAACATAAACCGAGTCACTAAGCAACTCGGCAAGACCCTGTCTGTAAATAAAATACAAAATAGGGCTGGGGATGTGGTTCAGTGGTCGAGTGCCTCTGAGTTCAATCCCTGGTGCCCACTAAATAGATAAATGAAGAAATGAAATATAGAGGTGGTGCAGTGGCACCCACCTGTAACTCCAGTGGCTGGGAAGCTGAGGCAGGAGGATCATGAGATATTCGAAGCCAGCCTCAGCAACTTAGCAAGGCCCTAAGCAACTCAGCAAGACTGTCTCTAAATAAAATATAAAAAAGGGCTGGGGATGTGGCTCAGTGTTTAAGTGCCCCTGGGTTCAATCCCCAGTACCAAAAAAATAAAAATACTTATCAAAAATTCATCCAAGACTAAAATGGAGAACAGATCATGCAGTCACTGTGCAGGCAAGTAATGATTGTTACCTAATTTCAGAACAGATGGCATTTTCCAGGTTGCAAACAACCCCCTTCACGGGGTCACTCCCATTTCTGCTGGGGGTCCCAGACCCACCATGCACCGACCTGAGAGAATGCAAGAGGAACGGGCCCCCTGGGCCACCTACACATTGCCCACAATTCCCTAGTTGCAGCCTCACCCAGGTATCACCTGCCCCTCCCCCAATCCCTGTCATACGGGGGACACCTCCCTTGTGGGCTCCCCCACACTATCTGTAGGGACATGAGCCACCCTGAGCTATCTACAGGTCCCAGAACACAGTATGCAGCTGGCCGGGCAGGCTCCACACGCCAAGCCCAGCTGGTCACTCCGTAGGTCCTCAGCTCTCAGCCCCATCAGCCTTACCCCTGGAAGCCTGCTGACACTGCTCTTTTCTAGTGGTGGGGACAAGTGAAGGACGCAGGCAGAAGTGCCTGATGGAAATAAAAGGGAGGTGGCACTGGGTGGGAGCAAAGCCTCTCAGAGGGGGTGGCCATCCTCAATACCCAAGTGACTGGAGGGTGCTGATAAGGGAAGATGTGAGCAGAAAGAACGTGTGACATTCATGGCCTGCTTTTCAAACCCACGGGGCCCACCTGGAGGGTGCACATCTCCAGGCACCGGCAGGTGTATTCCTGGGTCCAACGTCCCAGCCCCAGGCAGACCCAAGAGCCAGTCTTTTAGCCCCTCAGAGCTTCGGGTTCAGCCCTGGGCTCAGCAAGCAGCTGCTCCCAGCTGCCACACATGTTCGCTGTGAGCCCGGGGCCTGTGTAGGACTAGATGCACCCCAAAGCTCAGGGCAGGCCTTTGGGACCCTCTCCCGTCCCAAAGGTGTCCTACTACCCGAGTGAAGGGGTGGAAAGGACAGCAGAGGCCACATCAAGCTGGCTGCTCACTCAGTGCCTGTGCCCGTGTGAAGCAGGTACTACACTTCAGAGACGGGAGATGGGCAGGGCACTTGCCAGGGTCACCCAGCTAGAATCTGTACAGCAGGAATCCCTGCCCTTTAACCCTTGCTACCTTCTACACAGCCCAGTGGCAGGGGTGACTGGCACAGTGCCCACCCCCCTTGTGATGGTGGGCTGCATGGTGGCTTCCCAAGGCTACATTCAAGTCATAGGTCTTGGCTTGTGACATTTGGCAGTAGGTTCTTTGTAGGTGTGAACACTGAGATGGAATCCCTAGGGTACATCTTGATTGGTGACTGGCATCCTCATAAAGAAGAGACACGGGGAGGCCATATGAAGACGGAGGAGTTGGGAGTGGCAGGGTTACAATCAAGGATGCCTGGAGCCACCAGGAGTTTCCAGGGGGCAAGGAAGGTCCCTCACCCAGTGTCCCCGTGGGAGCACAGCTGCGTCACACCTTGATTTCAGCTTCCTGACCTCCAGAACCAGAGGTCTGACATGCCTGTTTCATTCACCCGGTTTGTGGTACTTTCTTGTGGTGGCCAGAGGAAACCAGTGACCACATCACAGAAGTGACGCTGGGGAAAGAACCACCACCCCCACCACCCATCCCGCCTCCATCAGGCCTCCCAAGGGTTCAGCTGGGAGGCTCCCCCACCTGGTGCCTCCCACACCAACCCCCACATCCAGGCAGGGCCAGAACCAATGAAGGCAGGTGCACCTGAGACCGTGGAGTAGGGGAGACACACCGGAGCAGCCTCCAGGTTCTTTTCCTTCGTGGTCGGTCTGTGCTTCCTTTCCCGCTGTCGACAAGAGCACTGCATGGTCATTATGGAAAAGTGGGACGGCAGTTAAGGCGCACTAGGGAATCCAGGCGGCACTCAGGCCCAGGCCCGGGTGGACACCCAGCTCCTGCAGGGGGCTCGCCTTGCTTTTCCGGCCCCGAGGGGGCTTTGCAGCAACCCGTGCCCTTCACCCCTCTGCCAGGAGTCTGCAGATGGTTTTAAATNCAGAGGTGTTGCTGCGGGTCTTGGAGTTTTTCCGATTTTGGAATATTTGCACGGATTTGCCAGAAGAGCTTCCCTAACCTGGAAGTCCAGAATCCGGCATAGTGCTGGGGTGGGGGGGGGGACCAAGACTGCAGATTTTTGGTCCGCAAAGCTGTTGTAAAGATAATTGTTTATGAGAGAGCTCAATCTATAGATTAGGTAGGTGTAGGAATTATAACCTTCCCAAATTTCCACAGGGACACTTTCGCCTGAATTTCAAGGCCTCTACTCACCGTGTGATTTTATGCACGCTTTACTGCTGTCTCAGATAACTTATTAGGCAGTCTGTTTTTTCCCCAGTCTGAGCAGTGTCATTGGTTCAGAATGTCTGCTGTTGTCTGTGTCCATATATCATTGCATCTAAAAACCAGTTTTTTTCATTTTGTTGTATTAGAATGCTGTATTTTTCAGAAAGAATGTGGAATAGTAATTGGAGGAATTGGCCGAATTCTTAACAGTAGCCAGTTTTATCATTTTCAGGTTTGATAAACTTGGTCAACTGAATTCTAAGAAAGAATGCATACGTTTTACTTATTTTGTTACAGTCACTGCACGTTGTACAGATTGGTGTATTCCCTGTGGTACTTCTGTACATCCATCCATTGTGCATTCATTCTGCACATCCACTGATCTACTCTCTCCCACCCCCAGCACCCTTCCCACTCCCTAAAAGTCCCTCTTAATATTTTTCTGTCCCACTTCTCTTGCTCTTCCCCATTTCTAGTGACACTCTTCCGTTCCATACTTGTGCAGGGTGACTTGTTGGTTAAGAATACGTAGGTTCTGAGATGTTTCCCTCCCTCCTTACAAGACATCATGGCTTTGTGACTTGGCCAGTTAGACAGTGAGCTAGAGGAGTTTACCTGTGTGAAGCATTTCATACTTCTATAGAGACTTAAGTTCTTTGAGATGGGATTGTTTGCCACTTTACAGTCTGAGTTTGTAGGTGAATCCTAAACTTTATTTCCACTAAGCTGGACGTGGTGGTGCATGCCTGTGTCCTCAGCTACTCAGGAGGCTGAGGTGGGAGGATAGCTTGAGCCCACAAGTTTGAGATCTGCCTGGGCAACATAGCGAGAGCCTTTACTCCAAGGGGGAAAAAATCCATTAGCTTACCAGGGTTTTTATTTTTAGTAGCCTAGGATTGAAATCTTACATCTTCTTTTGAGCAGTTGATGGTCTAGCATTAGGAGGAGGTAATCTCAAATATGAATGTGTGAGCACAGTGGAGTTCAGAGGGGCTTGTTTTTTTTGTTTTTTTTTTTTTTGGTTGTTTGCAATTTAAAACCTGTTTTGATAAGTTTATGTTGTGCTTCCAAAAATTTTGCCAAAGAATCCCAAGGCCGGCAGGCTTGGTGGCACATGCAGCAGGCCTGTAGTCCCAGTGACTCTGGAAGCTGAGGCAGGAGGATCACAAGTTTGAGACTGGTCTGGGCAATTTAGTGAGACCCTGTCTTTAAACAAAACCAAAGGCTGGAGGTGTAGCTCAGTGGTAAAGTGCCCCTCATTCAGTCCTCAGGACTACACTCCCTATGGCCTCGGATCATCAGCTATGTGAAGTGGGAAGATTGGGTGTTGCTGGGATCCAGTCATTCCAGTTAGGACCTTGAGCTTGCTGAGAGTTTGCTAGCCAAGGAATCCTTGCTTTTTGTTTAAGACAAGTGTGTTTTAGGCACCCAGAATAGAAGGCCCATCTTAGTTTGACTCTTGTACCACTGCAGTGATAGGAAGTAACTGATGTGGAATGGCAGGAAACTGTTCTCTTCCGGTCTCTGCTTGCTTTGCATGGGCCTCATGATTGTTAGCAAATTGGGAGCCTCCCTGAATGAGTCAGGGGGTTTGTCTTTGGGGGGCATATGTAATAAGTGGGAGACCCTTATTGATGGGTAGCTAGTGGAGAAATTTTTGTGTATGTGGTGCTGAGGCTCAAACCCAGTGCCTCACAATTTAAGCAAGCGCTCTACCACTAACCCCAGACCTGTTAGGACGTTTTTAAGAAAAAGTTTGGGATGGCATAGATTTGTTCTCACCTGACAGTTGTTTTCTACCCTGCCTGCTTCAGGGAAAGTCCTGTTGCTTTTGCTCTGTCTGTAGTTAAATTTTAAATTTTTTGAGTGTTTAGTAAAAGGAGGGACATTACAGCTTTGTACTATTGTAACTACAAAAAAATCACTGTGAATTTTACTCTTCATCTTGACTGCTCTATGTAGCCTTAAATTCTTAATCTGTGTAAAATGTACTCTGCCACCTCTTCAAATGTGCTTTCCTCCCATGTCCAGAGGGAAAAGAAAAGCCTATTCAAAAACAAGGTGAGATAGTTTCTGTTTAATAGTTGCAGGAGAAAGATAGTTCTGTACCTTCTGTTCAAGTTTTATAAGTATATACTTACGTTAGTACTTGTTTACTCAGTTATTCTGAGGTGGCTTTCAGTGATTTGTATCTACTTTTTTTTTTTTTTTTTTTTTTTTGGTGCCAAGGATTGAACTGAGGAGCACTCAACCACTGAGCCATATCCCCACCCCTGTTTTGTACTTTATTTAGAGACGGGGTCTCATTGAGTTTCTTAGCACCTTGCAGTTGCTGGGGCTGTCTTTGAACTCTGGATCCTCCTGTCTCAGCCTTCCAAGCCTCTGGGATTACAGGTGTGCACCACTGCGCCTGGCTGTGTCTTCTTATGTATTTGTTTTCTCATGAGTACCAAGCACAGTTCTAGGTATTGGGGTCTCCACTGAATAACACAGGATCTAAGACCCTGCTCTCATGTCTGCAGTGGGAGACAGACAAGCAAGTTACATGGTTGGAGGTGCTTTTGAGAAAAAGATAAGAGTGGGGTCTTGGGTGGTTGTAATTTGAAATAGGATGGAGAGGAAATGGCTTACTGACGAGAATGCCAAGATCTTTTAAGTACTGGATTGAGAAAACTTTCGAACATCAGATTCTCATGAATTGCCAAGAAACACATAGAAAAAGGAGTGTAGCACGGAAGACCATGCCTCAGTAAAAGTGGAGTGTTTGGTGGTTATTTCAGTAGATCTTGTAAGCAGGTATGACCACGGGAATGTCTGTTCTGTGTCCTGAGAAAGGTGCTTGGGACAGGCTGAAGTTTGAATGGGGTCTCTGGTGCCATGCTGTATGCTGGTAATAGGCAGCTGTCACTTAACAGCAGTGGATTTATTAGACAGCAATTTCCTGGCCATCTCATGCCAGATCCTTTGCTGGGCCCTGGAACTACTGCATTGAGCAGGATAGTGTCCCTGCCTTCATGGAATTTGTTCTTTGATGGGATGACAAATGTACTGCTTAGTCATTATTTCTAACACTATAATAAAAAGTTTCATCCTTTTCAAGAACAACAGTGATCCTATACCCATCACTTAGCTTCAACAATACCCTACTTGCCAGTCTTGGTTTACCTGTAACGTGTGTCTGGTTGGTTGGTTGACTTTGCAGTACTGGGGATTGAACCCAGGGCACCATAATGCTAGACAAGTGCTCTACCACCAGTTACACCCCCAGCATTATTATTTTTTATTCTGGGACAGACTTCTTAGTTGCCCAGATGATCTGGAACTTGTGATGCTCCTGAGTAGCTGAGATTACAGGCATGTGCCACCTTGCTCAGCTGTATCTGTGAATTGAAAAAAAAATTATCTTATTATTCACTACCACATATGTGTGTCAGAAGATAAGGGAGGTATGTATAAATTAGATAATTAAATGCAGTTGGATTTAGTTTCAGCATAATTTCAAGAGCACCTGTGTGCGTTAGGATCTGACTCTCCCTCCCCCATTTTGTTAATGAAGGGTATATTGGTTTGCATTCTCCCATAGTTTGGAAATTTACACAGATTACCTGGCTGTTTAATTACTTGTTAACTTGTCTGCTGACATATTTAACTAACAACCTGGTTGACTTAAGATGCTAGGGAATGGTGATGGCTTGGGAAAGGAGCTGTGGACCGGGGCAGTGAAATGAGATCTGGACTGCTGGGGCTCACGCACTGACCAGGCTTGTAGGTAGGTGTTGGGATGTCCTGTGGGGGGGTCCTGATTCTTTCTTGGCATGGATGGTTCCTCTGTCCCTCCAACATAGTCCTAAGCTACAGTATGAGCCAGTGCTCTTGGAGAGTTGGAGCTGAACCAAGGCTGGTCACACTCTCCAGGATCAGTAGGTGGCCTGCCACCCTCAGCTTCACCTGCGCCACTTCATGCTCTAGGGTTAATTTAACCACTGTTGCCGATTGATCAGTTAGTTATCTAGCGGGCAGGCACTGGGAACCTTTGAATCTCTTTGGTGATAGGTAGTAACTGTTCAGACTGAGGTTTTGTGAAGTGTGACCACACTCTAAGGCTCATGCCTTTGTCTTTCAAAGGAACCCAATGTGAAATTACATTGTTATTCTGGCTATCGACTGTTTTCAGGTAAAAATTACAGTTCAGTGTTGTATAGTTTTCTGTAAAAGTTCAAATGTTTTCCTGTGAAAACTTTATGTTGAGATAAAAGGAAATTAATTCATAAGTAGTAGTGTTGCAGGAGGGGGTACGGCTGAGTGGTAGAGTGCAGTCCCCAGCACTGCCACATACACACATTAAAAAAAGATCACTGTGGTGTTTTGATCCGTAAAAGCAGACTGTTGGCCCTGGGAGGGAACAGCCGCATTCTTTTGAAAATCTGTTCTGCCTGCTGTCCCTTCCGCAATCTAACTTGATTGCTTTATTTTCTTTTTGATTGGCAAATAAATATGATGTTTTGAAATTGGTACCGAATGTGGAATGGTTATAACAAAATAATTCCTGGTGATGAAACCGAAGTGAAGTCCAGCTTCTTTATAAATGTCATTGTCCTCCTATGTCAAGGGAGCAGTGTTTAGTCACTTGATTTGGTGGTCCCACAGCAGACAGCGGGTGAAACAGTCCATGTGTGTGTGGGGGGCATAAATGCAGAGGCAGAGGCCCAGGGCCCGGGGTGCCGCCTCTCGCCCGTGATTGCTGCAGCTGAGTGTAGAGGAAGGCTGCAGCTGGGGAGTGGGGAGGGAGGGAGGGGACGCAGAGCCACACTGCTCGCTCCTTGGGTCTGCTTTGTCCTAGGCCTCGAGTTCTGGGTCAGTTTGTTGGTTTTTAGTCATTCAGAATTATTTTCCTTTCCATCGTTTAAGTGCATTGGCCTGTTTTTCTGTCCTTGATGTGGCACTTTGTTGCTGTTGAGAGGGAAGCGTGTCAGGCTTTGCAAGCCTTTTCATGATGTTGCCAAGTACAATGGTAAAGGTGCGAGTTGGTGGAGTCTGCCAGGCTGGAGGGGGGCCTTCCCGTGTCTGCTGGAGTGTCTGTGTATCCTGTGTACCTCTTGGGCTCCCGTCCTGGTACTAGCTGGTGAACAGGGTAGAAAAGGAATGTTCTCACCTTTCTAGACACAGTGAACTTCTTGGGAAGTTCTTAGCAGAACAGCAGGAATCCGACTGACCCTGATTGAAGCTCAAATGTGAATTGGTTAGGTTAGCCAATTGTAGCCCAGGTGAATTGTTTAGCATTCGTAGGGAGGGATGGAAGGATCTAGTTTGGAGTCCTAGATCCACATCGTGCCAGCCTGTGACCTTGGGCTAGGCCTTTTGTCTTTTCCAGCCTCGGCTTCCTCACTTAAACTGAGGGGGTCCCTCCTTGGTAGAGCTGATGTGAGTGTAGAACGCTTGAAGTGCCTGGAACAGCAGCCCTTCCCTGGTCCACGCCTGTTGGAAATGGAAGGCGTGGCCTTACTGGGCAGCATTGCTGGGTTGGCGAAGAGGCGTCTGTTCATGAAAATGGCAGTGGTCGGTGCTTCCAGGACAGCAGGCTCCCTTTGGCAGTTAGTGTAATTGAGGGAGGGAGCCGCTGGGTGCATGTTAGGCACGGTGGCCCGAGTGTAAGTGGTGTCAGTGTGTAGGCAGCTTGGCGGAGTCAGGATCCCTTCATACTCTGACCCAGAAATACTACCACAGCAATTCTGTTATTGCCGTATAAATTAAGAATAACTGTGGTGGAGAGCCTATTACACAAAGATGCTCACAGGGACCATTACCAAAAGTATGTCATGGGGCTGGGGTTGTGCTCAGTGATAGAGCGCTTGCCTAGCATGTGTGAGGCCTAGGTTCCATCTCCAGTATAGCTCTGTGTGTGTGTGTGTAAAATCTCATAGAAAAACTTCAGTATGTAACAACTGGCAAATGGTGTATTCACTCAGATGTTTGGCATCAAACGCAATTATGAAGGTTGGTCTGTGTCACTCCTTGCATGTATAATGTGAGAAAAGGTGAACTGTCACCTTGGGAATCTTGTGATTGCAGCAGGTCCAGCAGAGGAGCATGCACTGAGAATAGAAGGGTGAGGTTCGCCCGGCTAGAGGGTAGGAGTTGGGTTCCCATGTGGAATGAACTGGAGCTCTGCAGAAGGCCAGGGGGCCCATAAAGGGTGTTCCAGTCACACTGAGGTGGGGCTAGACCTGGCTACTGCTGTGGTGACGGTGTGGTGTGACCAGCCACCCTAGGGTTTATTGCATTTTTTTTCTTATTAATTTACCTAAATAAATAATTTTTTAAAAAACAATATTATATGTTTTTTTTCAAACAGTAAAAACCTAATTTAAAAGTGCAGTTGAGTTAAATGCAAAATAGTTGTAGGTCATATATTCTAATTGGAGCTGTTTGTCATGAGTACAGAAGTTTCTTGCTGCTCTCTTTTCCAAAAGCTTGTGAGTGAGTGGTTTGGCTTTCTGTGCATCCTGGGAAGGAGATGGGCCAGGTTTCAGCTGGAGCAGTTCAGGCACGCAGGGTCCCCTCCATCACGCTTGAGGAGCTTTGTTCAGGTTTAGTCTACATTCAGGGCCCTTTCAGGCAGTGCATTTATATATTGGCTTGAACTTGTGAAAATTGGGCTTTGCAGCTTTTTCAATATCAAGTTCTTCTAGTTAAGAAAGCACCTTATGACCCATGTTTTAATATTCATGGGTAAAACGTTGTTCAGTTCTTCCATCTAGAGATGATCATATTAAACATCCTATGAAAGTGAGATTCTGAGTGTGTTTTTTGTTATTTTTGTTTTGCTTGTGGTGTTGGAATGGAACTCAGGGCCTCGAGCAGGCTAGGCAGTACATAATGTTACCTAGCAGGGCATCTTCAGTGTAGAAGTCAGAGGTGCAGAACTAGCAGATGAAATTAGAACATCGTGCTGTGCATTAATTTGAGAGCTAGTGTAAACACCAGCGGATGCTTTGAATTGGTCTGAAATAACTGGACTAGCATTATTATATTGTCATGGTGTGTTCACTCAGACGTTCCTGTTGTAAATTAGGATTAATTGTTCTTATCAAGAAGCTTGGTCTTTTTAGTGCCAATAAGAGACATTTTATGAGTAAAATTTTCATATAATACACATTTTTTTTTTTCCTAGTACTGGGAATTGAACCAGGGGTGCTTAACCACTGAGCTACATCCCTAGCCCCTTAAAGTTGGTTTTTTTTTTTTTTTTTAATTTTGAGACAAGGTCTTGTTGAGTTGCTTAGAGCCTCAGTTGCTGAGTCTGACTCTGAACTTGTGATCCATGTGCCACTGTACCTGTTGAAATGTGCTTTTTTTTTTTTCCTTCCCCGCAGTGCTGGAGATTGAACTCAGGGCCTTGCACATGCTAGGCAAGTGCTCTACCACTGAGCCACATCCCCAGCCCTGAAGTGCATGTCTTAAGTACACAGTTAAATGAGTTTTAGCAAATGAGTGAACCCAAATAACATAGCCAGACCTGGAATATTAACTTCACTCCTAGAAAGTCCCCCTGGCCCTCATAGTGCATCTCCATCCCATAAACAGTGTGGAAGAGCACACTGAACAGATGTTTTTGTTTGTGAGTGTAATTGTGACTCTCTTTGATTTGTAGGAATAAGAGCATTCAGATGGCAGATAACAGGTAAGCCTGAATGGACTTTGTTCATCAGAATTTAAAGCAAGGTCAGTGAGCAAGAGCCAGGGTGGGTGTCATTCAGTTCTAGAAAAACATGTGAATGCATTCACTCTGTAGCTCATTTGCTTCTCATGGATCCGAGCAGGTGAAGAAACGCCTCAGACAGTGGTCAAGGGAGAGGTTGTAGGTTGCTCAGGGTGGGTTTGGGCTGTGTGTTTCTGCCTTGCTTGAGGAAGGCATGTCCGTGAAGGGTCTTAGCTCTCTTCCCGTGGAGCTGCATTGTTTTAGAGAGTCTGCTGGCTTTCAGAGCACTGAGGGGACTGTGTCCCACACGGGCAGGGCTGCTCTGCTGGGTGGCATGAGCAGAGGCCAGACAGGACAAAGTTGGTAGGGTTGGTGGGTTTTGAGGGCTGGGAGCAGATTTTTAAGGGAAGAAACAACAACTAAGAAGCCCGAGCGAGGGCTGCAAGTTGGAACTCTGTGGGTGGGAGAAGGGTGCTGAGTGGTGGGCGTTTCCTTCAGGACAGGTAAGTCCCTGGGGTGACGGGACGCAGCGCATTCCCTGTCGTGTTCCCTGGTTCTGTGGCTGCAAACACTGCCTAATGTGTTGGAAAAAATGGGAGGAAAACTTTTTCCTGTGGTTTGTTTTTGCAACTTTCTTGATGGTAATGCTTTTTAAACACACTGTTTCAGTTTTTCAGATGGTGTGCCTCCAGATTCAGGGGAAGCTGCTAAGAATGCAGGTGGCCCAGGTCAGTCAGCTGGACCTGAAACGCAGTTGGAGGGCTCACCTGCAGGTGGGCAACTTCTTCCTCTGGAATATGTACTGTACTAACACCAGTGTGGGGTTTCAGTCTTGGAAGGGTTAGAAACATCAGTACGAGATGAAGATCCGTACCTGGTTTAGAAGTGACCATGCAATAGGAAATTCAGACTCTACATAAGTAAACCATAGCACAGCGCCCTCTGCTTACCTGCCCTCACTTAGGTGGGCTTCAGATACACATCCGTACCCTTCCTTTCCTTACCCTGCTTATTGTGAAGCAAATTCCATGTGTCATTGTATCCATAACTTCACAGGTGTGATAACTTTCCCCATTAAAAAATCTTACATATCCAGATCTACCTTTCACTGTCCAAAAGCAAGTTGTGGATATCTCCTGTTTTCCTAGTAATTTAATGTAATTCCTAAAATCTGGAATGTACTCTTAGAGACATGGTGCTATTACCACACCAAGAAGCTCAGCGCCCACCCAGTGCCATCATCCGGGGTCTGTGGCATATGTGTTTTCCTGTACTTCCAGCAGTTGCTCTTGCCCCACACCATGTCTGGGACCTGCTGGAGAGTCACATTGGCACTGGGTTGCATCTCTGCTCTGGCATCGCCTCCCTGTGGCTGGCACCCAGCATGCTCTGGCCCACACTTGTCCTGTAGCGTGCCCCATCTGGTTCTGTCCTGATGAGGTCCAGGGTGAGCCTGTTGACGAGAGCCACCCAGAGATGTCGTGGTGCAGTACATCAGGTCAGGAGCCATGTGGTGCCAGCCTGGCCTCTGCTGGGGACCCTGTTGGCTTCTGTTATCGTGGTCCTTAGACCTTGTCTGTACTCACCGCTCCTCCTGATCGTCACGCCCACTGACGGTCTTGCTGGATTGGAATGACTAGAGGCTGTCAAAGGGTGCTTTTTCTGTCCTGCTCCTGCACACCGTGGACGGAAGAGCTCCCTTCCCTGTACTGAGCTGTTGGCTCAGGGTGCTGTCATGTGCTGCCCTTCCCTTGGTATGAGGTGGTCCTGTCTAGCCAGTGGGTCTCTTCCAGCTGTCCTCTTAAAGTCCCCTGCGTTTTGAAGCACCTCTGGTCTTGCAGCACAATGTGATGTTCCATTTTACCTTGAGCTTTCCTTGTCCCCCCAGACCAGGAATCACCATTTATCCAAGGAGCCCAGTTCTTTTAGTGGGGAAAGATAACCTAGAAACCAGAAAATATATATATTCAGAGTCGTTGTTTCTAGTCCATTTCAGATGACACATCTAGAGATGTGTGTGTTT
The DNA here is from genome assembly GCF_001458135.2 of Marmota marmota marmota. Taxonomy (NCBI): domain Eukaryota; kingdom Metazoa; phylum Chordata; class Mammalia; order Rodentia; family Sciuridae; genus Marmota; species Marmota marmota. The sequence continues at coordinate 4,343,504 of NW_026000001.1, forward strand.
TTTTTTTTTTTAATACTTTTTTAGTTGTAGTTGGACACAGTACCTGTATTTTATTTATTTATATGTGGTGCTGTGGATCAAACCCAGGGCCTTACACGTGCTAGGCAAACGCTCTACCACTGAGCCACAACCCCAGCTCCAGGAGATGTGTTTTTATATGTGTGCAGTGCTTGACAGATTACGCATGTACCTGCAGTTTTCTGTATGAAAAATTACATTAAGTACAATGTTTCATGTTAGTGGTTGCATTAAAATTGAGTGGTGACACACCTGTAATCCCAGCAGCTTGGAAGGCTGAGACGAGTTGAGGTCAGCCTCAGAAACATAGGAAGACCCTAAGCAATTCAGTAAGACCCTGTCTCAAAGTAAAAAACAAAGAGGGCTGGGGATGTGGCTGAGTGGTTAAGTGCCCCTGGGTTTTTGCCCCTTGATAACAACTAAATATTTAAATAGAGTAGTTGGTTGGTGTGTTTGACTTGCCCGCGTTCCGTGAGTGCTCCCAAGTGTATACCTCCTCAAGTACAGGAGGGGTTTCTTTATTGTTTTAAGAGGGAAATTATTCACCAAGTCCTGCAGTCTGATGCCATGAGCCCGGTATTAATCCCACTCTGTGGTCAGAGCTGAGTGAAGGACACTTTCCACCCTGTGGGTGTCGTTTTATTCTGGGAATTTGGGTTTGTGAATACCAGTGGTGCAGTGTGGGACTGTGGGAGATGTCAGGGAGCAGGGTGGTGGGCAGTGTTCTGTGGAGGGTAGGGGTGAGAGCAGAAGGGCGGGGGGGGGGAGCAGCAGGGCAGAGGACGCTGGCAGGCACAGTGTCTAGACACAGGTCACACTCTTTTCCTCAGCTAGGTTAGCAAAGCACACGTGGATGGGTCCTGTTTTATTTGTGTTACATTCCTGGTCTTGGCTTCTGGACACCACTGTGGCACTTGGGGAGGCTGCCAGGTAGCCAGAGATAGACTGAGCTTGACAATCGTGAGGGTGCAGCATATCTACAGCAAAGAATCAGACACCTCAGGGCATCCCTGAGCACACAAAGAATATTGTGTGCTCCTAAAATAAAGTTTAACTAGCTGGGCATAGTGGTGCATCCGTAATCCCAGCAATTCTAGAGGCTGAGGCAGGAGGATCACAAATTTGGGGTCATCCTGAGCAACTTAGCAAGACCCCGTCTTAAAACGAAACAAGAGTTGGGTGCAGCTGAGTAGTAGAGCATCTACCTGGCATGAGCAAGGCCCTAGCACTGCCAAGGAAAAGCCTGACTTTTCAGAATGTGTTTTTAGGAAGTCACTTGCTATGTTTAGAAATTAGTAGCTTCGCAAAACTAAGTCGATCTGCGTAGGTGCTTTCTGTCCTTGGCTGTTCTGTGTGGGTGTGTTTTAAAAACTTTTGGTCTTTTTCTGACTCTTGATAGAAAAGCTCACAGATCAGGTGATGCAGAACCCACAAGTCCTGGCAGCTCTGCAGGAGCGACTTGACAGTGTCTCTCACACTCCTTCCAGCTACATCGAAACGTAAGTACGCTACTGGTAAGACTTCAAGCCACAGGATGGAGTTGAAGAGACCTTTTCCACTGCTTCAGAATGGGGATAAGATTGCAAACCTGGCCTAGAAGAGCCAGGTCCAAAGAAGGGTGTCCTACCCTGTGGTTGGACACTCATGGGTGCAGGTGGAGTTGTCTGCTAGGAAGTGCGCAGTGCCACCCTGTGGCGGTGTGGAGAACTTCAACCATCGCTGGCAGCAGAATGTTGTCTGGCTTCCCCCACCAAGCCTGTGGCTGCTTGTGTTGCACAGTGTGAGTGATAAGAAGCCCTCCCTGTCTGCCTTCTGCAAGCAGTGAGCCGCCTCCCATCAGGCCAGGGTTTGACCCCACAGGATGTCCCATCCTGTGTATCAGTTCCTATTTAGGGTTCATTGATGCCCCCAGGGCTGTAATAGAGGGGACACTGGGGTTTGCTTTGTCCATTTGGAGGATTCTCTGGGGATTACTTGGTGGGTAAGGCTTGGTTTGGTTTGGGTTGATCTGGCTTGGTTTTTGATAGGGTATTGAACCAAGAGCCTCATGGGTAGTGGTCAAGGTTTTCCCAGGGTGTTTCTTAGAGACAGAATTGGAGATAGACCTGAGTGGGTATGACTGTGGAAACTGAGCAAGCAGGTGTCTTTCATTCCCTGACAGGAGTTGCAGGCCTGGGGACAAGGTTCTCTGGGCACAGAATTGGTTCCACACTGGCCTGGTGCATGAGGATGCGAATGTGCTTCCTCCAGTGCTGGCTGACACTGGAAGACCGGGTTCGGGAACCGCTCTGTTCCTCTCGATTGTGACTAAGCACTCTTCTTTAAATAAATGATTGTCCTGGGTCCAGAAAAAGCTTTAATTAATTTATAGGACTACTTCATACAAACGTAAAACTAGCAAACAACAGCAACAAAAAAGGACATAGAACAAAACAGGCAAAAAGCTCTTCCTTAGGGCATTATATCCACCTAAAACTAAAAAAATAAATATTAAAGTTCTTTCTTAGTTAGTCTGGTTGAAAGAAGAGCTTGCCCTGTTGGTGAGTTCACAAGGACCTGCATGTGGTACCAGATAGTTCTGGACAGCATGACCTAGGCTATTCTGCGTCCTGATCAGCTCCTCTTATGCCAGTTTTCTGTTTGTTTTGGGTTTTGTTTAGAAGTCCTTCATGCGGCTGGCCCAGGGGCTCTACCACTGAGCCACATCCCCGGCCCTGTTTTGTATTTTATTTATTTAGATATAGGGTCTCACTGAGTAGCTTAGCACCTTGCCATTGCTGAGTCTGGCTTTGAACCCATGATCCTCCTATCTTTGGTTATTTCCTCCCAAGCCTCTGGGATTACAGGCATGTGCCACCACACCTGGCCCTTTTTCATTTTGAGACTCACTGAGGGTCTTACTGAGTTGTTAAGGGCCTCGCTACATTGCGAGGGCTGACCTCAAACTTCAGTCCTCCTGGCTCAGCCCCGGGGGTAGCTGGGATTAAAGGTGTGCACCACCACGCCCAGTTTGTTAGTTGTCACAATAGTGATGTTCCCTGCACTGTGCTGGGTGAATATCTGGTTATTTCCTTAGGATGAGTTCTTAGTGGTATGATTATTGCATCAGTGAACATGTCCAGAGTTCCCATCAGCCCCTAAGAAAGATGAGTCTGCAGGCTTTCGTGCCCTCGGCCTCCTCAATCCTAGGGGTGGTGTTGTGTTAACCACTAATTTTGCTAAGGAAAACTTCTTCCAGATGTACATGTTTGGGGTTTTTTCCATGAGGTCGAACCTTCCTGTGGGACAGTTTTCTTTTGTGAATTATCTGTTCCGCTTCTTCTCTCTTGGCCATTGTGTGCTTCTCTTAATGGCTTTGGGAGCTCTTGTCGGTAGCAGGGGGTGAGTTCCATGCCTAGCGAGGTTGCTGTGCTGAGGCTGAGGAGGCTCCCCACTCCCTCTCCTAGCTTGCCCAGGGCCGTCAAGAGGAGAATCAATGCGCTGAAGCAGCTCCAGGTGAGGTGTGCACACATAGAGGCCAAGTTCTACGAGGAGGTGCATGACCTGGAGAGGAAGTACGCAGCCCTGTACCAGCCTCTGTTCGACAAGGTGGGCAGCGCTGGGGGGCGGCCTCTGCCTGGGGCCTGGGGACCCCCGTCTGGGAGACGTGGTGCAGACATTCTTCTGGCTCTGGAGTTTCCGAGTTGCCTCAGGTTCTAAGGGGTTTTGTATTCACACAGAGGAGAGAATTCATCACTGGTGATGTGGAGCCGACAGACGCAGAGTCAGAGTGGCACAGTGAAAATGAAGAGGACGACAAGTTGGCTGTAAGGTTCTGGGAAAAAAATGAGTGGGTGGACTATGTGTTCTGTAAGAAACAACAACGTTTCCATGGGTTTTTTTTTTTTTTTTTTTTTTAGTTATAGGTGGACAAATATCTTTATATTATTTTTATGTGGTGCTGAGGATTGAACCCAGTGCCTCATGCATGCTAGGCGAGCACTCTACCTCTGAGCCACAACCCCAGCCCCTGATTTGGTGGTTTTAAATCGGCAGTAAAGCTTTTTCCAGAGAAAAGCGCTCCTAGCAACAGGTGCTTCTTCCCCCTCAGGTTGGGCACTTGGGTCCCTGTGGCGAGGGAGGCACAGCTCCTTTCAGTGTGTCTGAGGCACTGTGTTGGAATAAAGGATTGGGTGAGCCAGGAGCAGTCACACCCCAGTGAAGGTCATGGTCCAGAGAAAGCGGGGGTCAGCAGGGGTGCCACACACCTGTGTCCCTAGACACTGGAAAGCTAAGGGTGTGGGGGGGAGACCTCGTGGAATACCCGCCACCAAGTGTAGTGCAACATGACAGTGTTTTCCTTTTGTGGTGCTGGGGGTGGGACCCAGACACCCTGCCCCTGGGCCACACCCCATGCACATCAGCCTCATTTCACATTCACAACGCAAGTAGGTTTATCTTATAGCATTATGCTTTTTTAAAATGTGTGTTAGTTTTGGTAGCCATCTATAGTTTGGTCTTTTGGAAATGGGCAGGGCCTGGCCTGGTTGGAACTCTGACTATGGGTGAGAGTCCGTTCTTTACAACCCAGGACACCCTGCCTTTGCCAGCTGGGAAGCCCTGCGAGGCTGTTCTGAGCTAACCAGCCCTATGACCAGGAACCTCCCTCCGTGTTCCTTTTCCCTGGGGCCATGTTGTTCCAAGACCCCCATCCACGCTGCCAGGTGCCTCTGGTCACCACCCCGATGTTTGCCTAGTACTTGCTTATCCACATGTGTAGCTGGGCAGTTTCTCTACGCTAAAGGTACTGCTGCATGCAGCAAAGGTTTGTTTTTCTTACTTCAACTCCCCTGCCTTGCACCCCATTTTAAGTAGATGTGGGTTCAGTCTGCTGGCATTTGCCACTTCAGGCTTTTTCCCCACTGTGACATTGTGTCATTGGTGCTTCTGGATATAGTGGCTTGAGTGATTTTTTTTCCCTCCATGGTGTGGAGACACCAAGTCGGAAGGAAGAAGTTTCAAGTAGAAGTTTGTGCAGTACTAAAATTTCGCTCCTCTAAGCCTTCAGGCCAATTGCTAATTCAGGCCAATATTTTGTGACAGCTATTCTGTTTTGCATCTCTATGGTTTAGGGAGACATGAAAAACAAAGTAGTTATAGCCGAGAAACCAGCAGCAGAAGAGCCAAATCCCAGAGGAATCCCGGAGTTCTGGTTCACCATCTTCAGAAACGTGGACATGCTCAGTGAGCTGGTGCAGGTGAGCCGCTGCTGCCTGGTGGCTGGGAGGTGCTTTCCCTGGGCAGGCGTTTGGGCAGCAGCCCCGTCCCTGCCTCGAAGCTCTGGGGGCAAGGCTGGCAGTGCAGGCGGAGTCTCACCCTGTGTGGGTCGCTCCCCGTCCTGGGGCCACGCGTCACCCTCAGAGCCTGTTCACAGGTGGGGGCTGCTCATGGGCTATGAGCAGCAGCAGCTGAGGACAGGACCCTAGCGGGCGGGTCAGCCAGCTGGAGGAGGGCTTTGAGTGTCTGCGCGTCTCCTCCTCGGGGTGCTGTTGGAAGGGCCTTGTGCCCCTCGCTGCATACATGCAAGACAAGCTGCTGGTATGTTCTGACCATTGCCATTGAAAAGTCTCTTTTTAACAAAAAGGAGTAGCCAGCCTTTCTGTGTCCCACTCACCCACCTTCCTGTAACCAGAGAAGTGGTGTGTAACTTTCCTGGAAGTGAGTCACAGAGTTCTGCCCTAGCCTCATTGACTGACCTGCTGCACTGTCACAGAAACTGCATATGGACATCCAGGATGGCACAGCTCGACCCACAGGGCTGGTGCTTCTGCTAGGGCACAGCCACCTTGTGCCCTGCCCGGAGTTTTGTGATACTGAGTGGTGACTTTGAGGGTCCCTTGTTGCAGTCTTTACTGCCTGCTTGTGATGGTCCTGCCTGGCTTGCCTTCACTCACGCCATACCTGGGAAAGGGTGGGAAGAGTAGCTGCTTTCTCACTCCAGGCCTGGGAGACATCTGAAGTAGAAGAGCCTTGGTTTTCCTGATCCAAGCTTCCTTTTGGTATGAAAAGATGAGATTAACGAAAACTGGACCATACTTTGTAAAGCCTGCTACGGGACAGGGTTTGGAAAGATGCAATCTCTACCAGCTATATTTTTACCTATGTTCGACTCACCTGGCAACTTTTGAAACTACTTAGCGTCATTAGTGCCTCTCATGCTGCCCCCAAATCAGTGAGGTGACTTTCTTGGTGCTTTTAATTTGTTCTGGTTGTTTTGTGGTCCTGGGGATGGAACTCAGGGCCTCGAGTTTTGACACTGAGCCACACCCCAGCCCTGGTGGTATAAGAAGCTAATCTATTCTAAGGATTATAAAAACCCCATTGACGGGCTGGGGCTGGGGCTCGGTGGTAGAGCACTTGCTTATAGCACATGTGAGGCCCTGGGTTCAATTTTCAGCACTACATGCAAATAAGAAAATAAAACCAAAGATCTACCAGCAACTTAAAAAAACTGATAGCAGGGGTAGCGCAGTCCCACCTCCAGAGGCTGAAGCAGGACGATCACGAGTTCCATTCAGACTGAGTGATTGTGCGAAACCCTGTCTCGAAATAAACTAAAAAGGGTTGGGATGTGGCTGGGTGGTAAAGCACCCCGGATGTGACCCCCATTACCAAAGGGAAGAGCACCACATCAGGGGAGCAGAAAGAGGAAAGGCGGGTTGTGGATCTGGTCAGGGTGGGGCCTGCGCGCTTGGCCAGGCACAGCGAGGCGAGGCTCTGATGGGTAGTGGGAGATCTGGCCGCCATCCTCTGTGTGTGGCAGCGTCACATGGTGTTAGGGACCTGAGGGCAATTACACTGCTGCGCAGGGATGGAGGCAGTTCTTACTTCCTATGTGGAGAGGGAGGTCACTTGTCCTGTTCCTCTTGGTTCACGTGAAATCTCTGCCTGGTGTCCTTTAATTCTGTGCTGGGGCATCTCTAGGATCAAGTGCTGCCGACAGGCTAGGCCCTGGGCCTCTCGGGGTTCCCTGCTCACGGGTACCTGGTGGCTGAGGGGGAGATCACAGCTGAAGTGTTCGGGTTGAGGACAGTAGTGCTTGTGCCGTGGTGGAGCTGGGGCTGTTCATATGGCAGTTGCACAGCAAGCCCAGTGCTGTCTGCTCTGGCCCTGAGGAACGGGCTTCCTTTCTGAATCGCGTGAGCAGAGTGGGTTTAGAGACGTGCTAGGTCTCTTATTACTGTGGCTGGCTTTTGCCGGCATCTTTTCTGTGCTATCACCAGAACGTAAAGTTGGGAAGTCAGCAGTTACCAGATTGACTTCCTAAATGTCAGTGGAACCTCCAGGCTCTGGGCCCACAGGCTTCAGGGTGAAGTGGCTCTGGTGGCGCACACCCCTGGACGCGCGCGTGAGCATTGCAGCTGGCCACAGCCGTAGTTTGCTTTTTCTCATGGACTCATACAATGATGGGTTAGGTGAGCTCTGAGGTGAGATGACGGTCACTTGTAAAAGTGCACAGTCACATGAGTTGTAAGTTCTTGCAGGTTGGACAGTGGGCACACTTTGTGCTGTGGATTTGGGATCTTTACTGCCACAGATGGGAAAGTGGCCACCAGTGTGGGTTGGTGGCACTGTTCCTCTGTGTGTGGTGGCAGGTGGCACAGGAGAGCAGACAGGTACCAGAGGTAGTTTTACAGCCAGCATTGATGGTCACTGTTTTGCCAGCCAGAGATAGATGGCACATGGTTCTTGGCATATGTTGTTGCCATCACTGTTGGGAAACAGGTGGGGCCACTCCTGGAGGTGGGTCCTGGGGCAGGATCCAGGTGGCCAGCCACCCTCGGGCATGCCCACTGCCCTACCCTGCACACCTTGGTTTAAAAGCCAATTGGAACTTTTTTCCCTATTTTTCCTTAGGAATATGATGAACCAATCTTGAAACACCTGCAGGATATTAAAGTGAAGTTTTCCGACCCTGGCCAGCCTATGGTGAGTACCAGCTGCATTTCAGTTGGCTGTGGGGCCTGAAGTTGGGAGCTGGAGGTCCAGACCCTGTCGCCTGTTGCCAGGCAGCCCTGAGAGGGATGTTCCCCAGGGTCAGGCTTCATAGCCTGTGCCCTTTGTGCCTCACTGAGCACTGGAGTTGGGTGAGTGGCAGCATGGCATGGGCCACATCCTGCCCTGGGCATTGTGACACACAGCTCCTCAGAAACCTGTGGTAGAAGGACCCCCTAGAGCACACAGGTTCAAGACCAGCCTGCGCGATATAAGGAGGCCTCATCTCAAAAGGGAAAGGATGGGAGGTGTGTGCACCAACAGGAGCACCTGCACGGAGGTCCCAGGTACTGAGGAGGGGCCCGTCAGGGTTCAGGCTCAAATGTAATGGCAGATGCAACTGAAGAATGCTTTCCTACTCTGGTGTCACAAAACATCTTTCTAGAATGACTGTCCCACAGGAGTGTCAGTGGGAGTGGGCCTGCCCCCGGCCGTCCCCTGGCCCTCCAGGTTGCACTGTTCGTAATCCTTCAGCCTGGCTGTGGCTGGCGGGTTCCATTCCAGTGCCACAGCATCTCCAGCAACACATGACTGACTGACCAGTGGCTTTCAGTTTCAGGTCTTGGAGACAGTGTTTTAGGAGGGGCTGTGGGTTAGGGATCTTTGGAGCCTGGAGCCTGGGACCTGGGACCGGCTCTGTGGCCTGCTTGGCCTTCTGTGACTTCTCCCAGTCTGGTGTCCAGGGCGCCTGCAATTCTGAGGTTCTGTTTTCTTGCTCTTCTCTCTTGCCCATAGATCTTCCAGATGAAGTTGACATTTTCCCTCTGGGGAAGCCCCTTTTTCTCACTGGTCGCTTGCTTGGTGATTGCCGGGGTCCCTCTTCCTTTCTCAGCATCTTCTTGTCTTCCACCTCACATGGCTCTTAGACTAGAGCCTTGGTGTAGGCTTGTCACCTCCTCTTTCCTTTTGTCTCCCTTGTTATAAAAGCCAGGTGTGCTTCTTAGGGAGAATGTAGAAAGCAGAGTGTCCCCTTCTCAGCAGCTGTCCCCAGCTCTGCGTTTCCCCACCGTCTTTCCTTTAGAAGTCCTGTGCAGATCCAAGAAGGCAAAACCGCCCGACTCCAAGGGGGGGCCACCTGTGCAGAGGCGCAGGTCACTCCTGGCTGGGGAGCTTGTGTGGCTCTGGCCATCGGCTCTGTGTGACCTTCCCCAGGTGTGCCAGCCCTCCCCAGTCGGCCACGACTCACTGTTGCAGCTCCTTGGTGTGAGGAGGTGGAAGAGTGGCCACCAGCTGACTCTCTCCCTGCTGGGGGAAGTGGTCTGATTTTAGTTACGTTCTTTTGTTGGGGTGAGGCTGGCGGGTGGGGGTGGGTGGCATGCCAGGTTGTGGCAGGTCGGCAGGGCAGTCTGACCTTAGGTCTCTTCTCTCTTGATTAAGCAAGGGCAGCGGGGTCAGAAAAATTAGAAAATAGGAAGAAATGTGATATTGAGAAGTGACAAAAGGAAGTGAGGAGGGGAGGGAACACGGTTCCACCTGTGCAGAAGTGCTGGTGGCTGGGACCAGAAGCAACAGTGTGCTGGCATCTGAGGCAGCCTCCCTGACCACTGCTGGATGCTTGCTAGCTGCCCTCTCTTACAGTGCTGGGAGTGGCATCCAGGGCGTGCGTGGTGTGTGCTGGACAGCAGCCCCCCAGCCCACTTTGCATTGCCCACCCTCGCTGTGGGGTTTATTTTGAGCTCTTCTGGTCAGGAGGGTGTGTTTCCTCAGGGGCTGCGGTGCCTGCCACGGCTTCCCATCTTCTCTCCCACTGACTGCTTTGCCAGGACCAGGCTCTGTTCTGATTGCTTTGGTGTCACATGTCGCTGTGTCCAGCCAGATGGTTGCCTCAAGCAAGACAGAATTCCTGGAAATCTTGGATTAGGGTCAGGGAATGGGCTTTTTACTTAACATCTGGGTCCTGCCCCGTGTCCCTCCTGAGCCTGTGCACATCCTAGGAGTAAGCCCAGTGTCCCGGAAAGTCCGTCTGCCCTGCGGTGTGTTTTGTACGTTTACCCCCAGAGAAGGGCCTCTCTGTCTTTCAGCTGTGTGGCTTGTGGGTGAGCTCTTCCTTTGGCTGGCTTGGCCTCACCCACACCTGTCTCTGTGCACACCTCTACTTGCTGCTCAGGGTGCCCGTTTCCTCCAGGTCTGCCAGGGCTTCCCGAGTGCTGGGCCTGCTCTGTCCTTCTGCATCTTGGTGCTGTCTCCTGTCAGCAGAGCAGCATGGTTGCTGCCCGCTTTCTCTGCCAGCCCACAGACCAGAGCCCTGTTGCCGGTGGGTAGAGTTTACGTGGTGCTGACTCTGAGTTTCTGCTTCAGTCTTTTGTGTTAGAGTTCCACTTTGAGCCCAATGACTACTTCACCAACCCAGTCCTGACGAAAACGTACAAGATGAAGTCAGAGCCCGACAAGGCCGACCCCTTCTCCTTTGAAGGTCCTGAAATAGTGGACTGCGATGGGTAAGAAGAGGCATTCCTGACTTTCCTTGAAACAAAAGCAGAAGGTAGTTTGGAATGTTATGGCAAAAAGATAGTAGGAATGATGTGCAAAGTCTCGTACTTGCTTAAACGCACAGGGTTGCGAGTGCGTGCAGATGCAGAGCGGGGTGCCGTGGGAAACGGGTCTCAAGGTTTTGTGCCATCTGAACGCAGAGGGTTGGGTTTCCTAGACACCAACACTTGAACTTGTTTGGGAAGGGCAGGTACAGGGGTTGACCCCAGGGCGCTCTACCACTGAGCTACACCCCAGCCTTTTCTGTATCTTATTTTGAAGCAGAGTCTCACTAGGTTACCGAGGCCCCAACCTTGCAGTCCTCCTGCATCAGCCTCCCTAGCAGCTGCAATTTAGAAATGTGTGCTTCAGTTTAGCTAGGCGTGGTGGGTGGTTCATTCTTCAGAACCAGCAAAAAACAAAACAAAAAAACTGCATATGAGTAATTTGCCGAGTGAATAAGTCAGTGCGGATCAGTGTTGCTCTAGTGGTTTCTTTTGAAATTGGCAGCGTATCTGCCGTTTGCTTGGGTGATTTTTATCTCTGTAGACCACCAAGGACAGAATCTGACTTAGGAAATTGTTCTATTTTGAATTAACATGCTTATGCATTAGAAGCAAATATTTATTGTTGAAAATCTCTCTGTGTAAGTAGTTTGGGACTCTTTATTAAAATACCGCTAGTCTTGAAGGACTGAGTGGTGAGGAAAGATGGTCACAGGGCAAGGCCCTCATGCGGAAGGGCCTGGCCTTCCCAGGTGTGCTCTTGCATAGATGACACTCAGCTGCTACTAGGGCCATGTGTGTCCCAGGTGACAGAGAGGCAAAGGTGGGCACATCCCAGGCCCTGCGTTCCTCACTGGTTGCCAGCTGTCACAGTGGTCCCCAGTTGGTTGACTTGGGACTTTGAGTGCAGGTATATGAGCGTGACTCCTCATGTTCTCTGGGCTCGGGTAGCAGATGGCAGGCAGGGTCCTGCTGCCGTGCAGACCTGAAGAGGCCTCGACACAGAAAACACACTTTCACGCTCCGTGTGGGGCACCTGGGGGATGGGTGCCCTCCTGCTTTCTGAAGTCGAAGCAGCAGGCAGGCTTCCAGCCCTGGAGCCCATGTCGGCTCTCCTGAGTGTCACCACTCAATGGCCATCTCCCCTGCAGGTGCACCATTGACTGGAAGAAAGGAAGAAACGTCACTGTCAAGACCATCAAGAAGAAGCAGAAACACAAGGGGCGGGGTACTGTCAGGACCATCACTAAGCAAGTCCCCAACGAGTCATTTTTCAACTTCTTCAATCCTCTGAAAGGTCTGTTGGCAGGGCTGCTGGCTGTGTCCTGCACATGAAGTTGTGTGGCTGTGTGACGCGGAGTATTCCCAGCTGTCGCAGCAGGGAATGGCGGCCGCACCCCGAGTTGCGCTTGGTGCCCAGGCGAGCATTCCAGGCAGGGTCTGGGGCGGTGGAGTAGGAGTGTCATCCGCAGGGGAAGAGCAGGCCTTCTCTTACATCTGCTAGTCCCACCCAGGAACCTATAGCTGCTGCTCCGCTGCTGCTTCCTGGGCACCCCTGGGGAGCCAGACATCGCTCTGCAGGACCCCTCTTGGCCTCTCATCATCAGGCTCCTTTCCTTAGCACACTCTTCCCTCCTGCCTCCACATCGGCCACAAGCTGGCGCTGGTTCCTCATTGGCACCTAGCGTGTCATGCACATGGTGTGAGGGTTGGTTCTGCATCAGCACCAACTTCGCTCTTTTGTGGGTTTTTTTTTTTTTTTCTTGGTACTAGAGATCCCACCTCCGGCACTTGACTACTGAGCTAGGGATTCTACCCTGGGCACTTGACCACTGAGCTATATCTCCCATTCTTTTTTTACTTAGAGACAGGGTTTCAGTAAGTTGCCTAGGCTAACCTGGAACTCACCGTCCTCCTGATGTGGCCTCCCAAGTTGCTGGGACAGCAGCATGGCCGTTGTACCTAGCTGCACATAGAGTTCTGCAGGGCACGAGTTAAATCCCTTTGTGGCATAAATGCACCAAGTGGCCTCTCTGAACCCTCATAGGCTTTCCTCCTGGTGACCCTTTAGACTCTGCCCTGCTTTTCTGAACCTTGGCCTTTTCTGCCGAAGTTTGGGCAGCAGCCCATGACTGGGCAGAGCAGACGGGACTAGGGCAGCGTCAGAAGTGGGTGAGATGGCCAAGGCTCCCTCGGCTGCCAACTGTCTGTTCTGTGCCGGTCGATCGAGCTTTCTCCTCTGGGTTTAAGACTTGGTTGTCAGTGTAACTCAGACTTGTTTTGCCTTTTCTTTTTCTAGCCTCGGGTGATGGAGAATCACTGGTAAGATGTGTGTTGTCAGAAGTCTTTATTTCCTGGGGGACTGCCTGCCCTTTCTAATCCATTCCCGCTCCCGTAGGCCCTGGGGTTCATGTGAAGTTCTCGCACCTGGGGGTGGCACTCCACCTTGGCTTCAGGAATAGACATTGTCCTTCTGTCCCGCCCATTCCCCCTGGGGCTCTGATACCCTCTACTCTGAAACCTTTGGGCAGGAAAAGAGCCATAGGCCCACTTTGGAAATGCCTAAGCTCATTTTGAGTGACTTTTTTTGTGTGTCGTAGCCATCACCCAGAAGTGCAGAAATTTGGTGTTTGAAGTCCAATAAACCAGAAGGGAGGGGGATGGAGTGTTTATCCCACTGAAATGAGTTAACATGTTGGCTTTTCCCTCTCAGGATGAAGATTCCGAGTTCACGTTAGCCTCGGATTTTGAGATTGGACACTTCTTCCGTGAGCGGATTGTGCCTCGGGCTGTGCTTTACTTCACTGGGGAGGCCATCGAGGATGACGACAATGTGTGTGGCTGGGGACAGGTGGGGGTGGGCTGTCTTGGGTACCTAGTCTCTGGGGATGTGCATGCAGGGAAGGCCTTCGAGCCTCAGATTTGCATGGCACCTGGACAGCGGCATGGGCCCCACTGGTCTCCTGTGTCTGGGAAACAGGAGAAGGGGGCTCCTAGAAGGAGCTGCAAGGAAAGCGGGTTTCTGAGGCTGTTGACCCCCATCACCTGGTTAGCCTGCTTGCTGACTCTCCCCACCGTGCCCTGTGGAAGGCCGCCTCAGGGAGGTCTGGCCTCCCTGAGCAGTTATTGGCAGTGGACTCACTCTAGCTGGGGCAGGACAGTCAAACAGAGACCTCTGCTCCCACAGGCAGGCCCTGCGCTTTGCTAGAAGCCATCAGTGGTGGCCGAGGCCCGGGTTGCTCCTAGTGGTCTCAGTTGCTGGATGTGATTGGCTGTGCAGCCTCTGCTGTCTGCCTGCGGAGCTCAGGCAGGATCCAGGGGCCTGGCCCACTTCCCACCTCCCTGTGTACTGAGGGTCCTCTGGCAGTGGCAAGAGGACAGGCCAGTCTTGTGTGTTGGGAGGGCGGTCTTAGACTCATGTTTGACTTGTAAAATACAGCTGCCCGGCCAAGGATGAAGGTGGTCAGTGTGAGGACACATGGACATTCAGCTCAGTGTTGGGTTCCTAAGGCCCAAAGCAGCTGCAGAAATGTAGGTCTTAGCTCCTGGTGGTCACTTGGAGGTCTTGACTAGCACTTTCCAGTAGCGTTTTCCTTTAACATGGAAATGTGCCTGCTCTGTCCAGTGTGGCTGGACTGCCCACAGGGGCCATTGTGTTGACGCCTTGAAAATGACTCTTGTGACCAAGGCAGTAGTGTTTAGTCAGTGTAAGGGTAAGGGCTAGTGGACATCGGAAAGCTCACTGCCAGTCAGGTCTTCGGCTCTTAATCGTGAACCCATGGATGTGAAAGGCCCTGTGGGCGGTGTTTGCTTCTGCTGAGCTTAGGAGGACCAGCTCCTGCCCAGCTCCTTAGATGAGTCCTTTTCCTTCCCTTAGTCATGGTGTGCCTGTACCTTAGTGTCCTCCTCTGTAAAAGGGGCTGATGACAATGACGCCCCTTGTGCCAGGCATTTGGGCTTTAGCAGGTGCTGGTGTAAGAAGTGCCTTGTGGATGTTCAGTGCGGGAGGAAGGGCAGTGGTATGCTTGGTTGGATAGGCCTCAGGCCCACACCGGAGCCTCCGCTAGGTAGGTTCCCTAAGCCTGAGAGGCTGGTGCTTGGATCTTGGGGACTTGGTGCATGAAGTTCTTCATGTGTGGCTTTCTAAAGTGTTAAGGTGCAAGTCACCCTGCTGCCACTCAGGAAAGAGGAGGAAACACGTCTCTGTAGCCAGTTTCCTCGGTTGCTGTGCAGTGCCCGAGGGATGTCTGTGCCCAGGAAGTCTGGCACATGCCAGGTGCCGTGGCTCTGCAGCCCGCAGCCATGGGGTTGCATTCACCTTTGCCTCTGTCTCGTGTGGAGCTTGAAACTGAGTCTGACCAGCCTTGCGTTGGGTGGAGGATGCGTCGACCAGGACAGCTGGCTGTAAGCGGAGGTCCTCCTCTAGCTGACTGTAGGGTGAAACACCAGGGCTTATTGCACTGCTTTTGGATAAAGGCCACTTTGCGTGAGGTATGAAATGACAGCAAAGTGCCTGCATGTGATAGAATTATGCTAGCAGTCATTTAACTCATCACGCTGCAGACACCTGTTCCTGGCAGCCCTGCTTCAGCATGAAGACCACAGTGGGCCCTGGGTCCAGCAGGCCCTTGCTGGCAGCTCCCTGGGCAGCCCTCCCCATCCTTACCTCTGGTCTTTGAGTGAATTTAGGTTTCCCACATCCTAGGAAAATGCAGAGCTCATGAGCACCTGGCCCCCTCCAAGCAGGCGGTGCGCGTCCCAGAACCCAGGCAGCCGCACACCTGCCTCCGAGTCGCTGGGGGGCCAGCACCGCACAGCAGCTGGGCGTCTGCTCTCCAAGCCAGACTGGTGGGGGCGCTTGGTGGGGGCTGGCGTCTAGGGCAGCATGACCGTGGTTTTCCACACCTGAAAAGGCTTTTTCATTTTCTCCCCCTCCAGTTTGAAGAAGGCGAGGAAGGAGAGGAGGAGGTAAGGAACCCAGGCAGGAAATGTCATCCTTCCCTCACAGTGTGAGTCGCAGGCCACATGGTGCCCTCTCCCCATGGGGTACCTTTGACCAGCAGTTGGCTTGTAAGATGTGCCTTAGAGAAGTTCCTGAATGGGTGTCACCTCCCTGTAAAGAAGCGTGTGCCTTGCTGGGTTATCTGAGGGGGAGACGCCCCAAACGGCTTGCCTCCAGGGGAGGAGAGCAGCCCTGGTGGGCAGTGGCACCCACACCCTCCTTCTGAAACAGAGGGTTGCTTCTGCGTAGTGGACTCCGGGAAGTCCAGCCTGCAGTTGACTCTCCTGGCTGACTCACTCCTTTTCACACAGGAATTGGAAGGTGACGAGGAGGGAGAAGACGAGGATGATGCCGAAGTTACCCCCAAGGTCAGTCATCCTGAGGCTCCTGACCCGCAGTGCTGCAGTGCTGGACTTGGACCGATGCTCCCCACTTTGGGGCGGTGGCGGTGCATGTAGTTGTGTGTGTGTGTGATTTTCTACTGAGAACACTTAAAATGTGTCAGGAAAACACTTGGATGAGGAGCTATCTGGACCCTTGGTGACAGGTTTAGTACAGGTGTTCAGGAGAGAGCCTCAGGCCTTCCCACAGCCGCGTCTCACCTGCAGACTCCATCAGCTGCGCACCTTTAACTCCAGATCTCACCTCTCGGGGATGATTAAACTAACCACTCGGCCCGCTTGGGTGTGGTGGGAGAGATGTGAGGAGGGGGCTCTGAGGGCTGCTGTGGCTCAGAGGCAGAACAGTGGACGCGAGGACATCACCTAGCTGTCCTTGGGCTGAGGATATTGAGAAGACAGCGCAGGTGTCTAGACGTGTCTCAGGTAGCCTTAATAAATGACAGAGTTCACTGAGGAGATTTAAAAGGAAGGCGAGAGAGCGGCCTCTGGTTTGCCTGGACCTGGTCCTCCTGGGGCCTTGGGCACACACCACCATCCAGAGCTGCACTGGTGCAGGGCTGAGCTGTGGGCACCTCTGAGCACAGGGTTGGGCTGTGGGCTGTGCCAGCACCTGGTGTTTCCGTGGCCTGTCTCTGACCAGCTGTCCTTCCCTGTCTGCTGTTCGCCTGGGTGGGGTGTGCACTCGAAGCTGAGGGTGCGGGGCCGACATTGAGAGGAGCACGTACGCACAGTGGATCCCTCAGGAGGGTGGAGAAGGGCTTCTCAGAAACAGGCTTCACAAATACCACTCGGCGAGCTTGGGGGACGCCCCTCCCGTAAAGGTTGCCCTGTGGGCCTCAGTCTCTGCGCTACAGTGTGCTTGGCCGTGGGTGATGGGCTCCCAGCCGCAGTCCACTTGTGGGAGCCAGGACGTGTGGCTGCCCTGTGGGCGTGTGGCGGGCCTGAGGCAGGTGTGTGATTGGCTGGGTGAGCACATGGTCTGATGTGGGTGGAGGGCAGGACTGGAGACACCTGCCAGTCCCTGTCCTCGGTTCCGTGGCCTGTGTGGTACTTGTGTCACTGTTCTGCAGGCTCTGTTCCTTCGTTTCTTCTCTCGTGTCATGTCCTCCCTTCTGTCTCTTCCCATGCCTGTTTCTGAAGGAGCATCTACCAGGTGGCTCCAGGTGGTCAGCATGGAGCGAGTCCCATGCTGACCCCTGCAGCCTGGTTTCGCTGCCCGGGTTGGGGCATGGCTGGGGCACTGATGGCTGATGAGCTCTCCACCACATTCCTGAGTTGTCCGCTGTCCTTGGCTCACGGTGCCCTGTCTCTGTCCCCTCACGTGCACTTGTCCAGGGTGTCTGCAAGGCCAGGATGGGGAGTGTGGCTGGTGTTGGGGTGACCAGGCTCTGGAACCGGGCACTGCGCTGGCCTGCTGGAGGGACAGCTCTGCTGCGTTGAGTTGCCCACGTCCAGCACTCTGCGGCCCTTCTGTGTTAGGAGAATCGTGGCTGTCTCTTCCTGTATAATTTTGTGCATTTCGTTTTCTTTCATGCTGACGGTTCCTTTCAATTTTTTTCCCCATTTAGGTGTAATTTTTGTCTGTTAATCATTCATACGTTCCTAGGTAAGGTGGAATCCATTCGTACCTAACTTCCAAACTGCTGGTCTATACTTTGCCGTGTGATGCTTGGACCTGGGGGACACAGAAAGTCGCCCTCCCAGCATATGTGGTGTGCTGCAGGGTGCACGGGCTTCCCATGGGGAGTGCTTTGTGCAGGGCCCGTGGCTGGTCTTGGAAAACCAACAGGCAGAAGCTAGATCTGGCATCTTCCTGAGCCCTGGGTGGCACTGCTGGTGAAGGAGTAGCCCTGAGGCCTAGGGGCACTGCTAGTGATGGTGGTGCTGCTATTCAGGAGGGACCACAACAGGCAGCCCCAGGGGTCAGCATTTTGCAGAATCAGAATGGCCCTGACACACTTGTTGTCCCCAGCCGTACCGCTGTGGAGACGGGTCAAATGCTGGCAGTAGAACAGAACCAGTCATAGGTGGAAGTGAGCCATTGGGAGCTGCCTCCACCCATGTTCAACCTGGCAGCTCCCTTGGTCACCGGGGTGGTGGCAGTGGGGTTGGCAGAGATCCTTGCCATGCACCGTCGACCCTCCCCCGAGGAAGAGGAAAGGCGGGAGCAAGAAGTCACAGCAGAGCCCCTGCCCATTGGCATAGGCAGACTTTGGTTTACCAGGGGAGCCTTGGACCTGGTGCCCTGTGAAGTCTTGCCATAGCATTTTGACCCCAGCAGCTAACCTGAGCCAGGCCAAGTGCATGTCGTCCGTCAGTGTTGAGCATGTTCTCCCCAGGGGCCTGTGGCCCCTGTCCTTGGTGCAGCTGGTGTAGCCAGCTGTGTTAGTGGCCTGGCTTTACCCTCCCTTGGCCTGACGGGTATCCCAGAAGCCCAGCTGCAGGAGTCCCATGGTGGGCAGGGTCCGGTCAGGTGGCTGCCTTTGAGAACATCCGCTCCCTTCTGAGCAGTCGTGTTGGCATTGAGTGAGCAAGCTCTGATCAGAGGTAGTGACATGCGGGTGCTGGGTGTGGCCCAGGTGTGGAGCACTTGGTCTATGGCCCAGTGTGCGCAAGGCCCCAGGTTTGATCCCCAGTACCAAAAATACAAAAAAATAAATTGACGTGCAGGACACTCAGTTGAGGTGCACCTTAGTCTCTGCCAGTGTATGATGTACACATGGCGAATGTCCGTTAATGAAACCCATTCCCAGAGTTCTTCCTGCCCACCTGCAGGAGCTGGGTGCTGCATTGCTCCGTAGCCCAGCAGGGTTCGGTCGCAACTGTCCTCATGCCCAGAGGGGAGGCAGCTCCTCAGACCTGGGGGCCCAGCACCAATGAGGCCCACTCGTTGTCCTCCCTCAGAACTGTCATCTGCAACCAAGTCAGTGGGGTTTTTGTGTTTTCTTTGTTTCGAGTAAGTGGAACCCAGGTCCTCTCGCACACCAAGCATGTACATTGTAGCCCTGAGCCACATCCCCAGCCTTTTTATTTTGAGATAGGGTCTCCCTAAATTACCCAGGCTGACCTCAACCTTGGAATCCTCCCGCCTCAGTCTTGGTTTTATTTAAGACCAGTAGATGCCATTCTGGTTGAAAATTAACATGGATTCACTGGTGTACCATAGGCTAAATGACACAGTACTCTGTGTTATGTGACACTGGGTTTAATTCACGCGTACATAGGTATGTGGAGACTCCATCTGCTCAGAACCCTAGTTCTCCCTGCAGAACCTCTTGAATGGCTTTCTTTTATTTGCAGTGCCTGGGGTAGAACCCAGAGCCTTCTGCATGCTGGGCAGGAGCTGTACCCCCACCTGCACCCCAGAGCCTGGTTTCTGTTTCCTAGCCCAGTCCCAGTGTGGCAGCACACACGGATGTCCTGCTCTGGCTGCACCTACACAGGGCACCCCCACTTCCCCACAGTCTTCTGTGTTGGGCCACCGCTGGGTTCAGCCTGGACAGACTGACAGCACTCAATTACGTCTTTTTGGCCTAGGTGTGAGGCTGGACTTGGGTTCCTTGGGCAGCCTGCTGGGCAGGTGAGGCTTAGGAAGGGTAATCTGCCTCCTAGAGCAGCTTGTCATTGTGCCAGGCAGAGAAGTGGAGGGTGGGTTGCAATTTAGACCAGGGACTGAGGTTTTTCCTTGATGCTTTTATGCATCTGTAATATGTACTTTCTATCCTTTAAGTGACTTCTCAAAGCATGAACTGTAACCCAAGCTTCAGTGGATAGGCTTACCTTCGATGTTTTTTAGCAATTGGGTTTGGTCTGGGTGGTACTGGAGATTGAGCCAGGGGGCACTTTACCACTAAGCTGTATCCCAACCCTTTTATTTTCTGTTTTGAAACAGAGTCTCCATACGTTGCACACACTGGCCTTTCACCTTACCATCCTCTTACCTCTGCTCAAGTGGCTGGGGTTACTGGGATTACAGGCATGACCACTAGCCCTCACCACACATTCCTTTGAACCACATGGCACAGGCCTTTCCTAGACATTGAGGCTTATCAAGTTATAGTCAAAGTAAATTTTTTAAAATCTTGGCTGCCAGGAATTGTGTTACAGATTGATAAATATCCCAGCTCAGAAGTAGTTAGTGTGAGATCATCATCATTTCTTAGGCTGTACTCAGCTCTACGCTGTGTTCCTGGGGTTCTGGGTGGGCTTGGGAGGTGTGTGATCTGGGAGTGAGTCAACCTGCCCCTCAGGCGGGGATGCGTTTCCTGGTGACTGTACAGGAGGGCAGAATTTCCCACTGCTGAGACTGGGCGTGGGCGAGCTCACCCACAGGTGGTGAGCCCCTCATCACCTGTGGGTGCACCCTAGGCTGCTGCTGGGGCGTGAGTTGCTTGGACGCTATTCCCAGCTAGTGAGAAAAGCAGCCCCTCTACGCAGGACGCTTTCCCGCTGAGGTTCATGGCCAGGACTGCACCTCAGCCATGAGGACTGTTGGATGGGCAGTAGGGTGGGCCCCCTGTCTTACATGGAGCCCTATGCAGATAATTAACCTGTGGCCTTGGGAGACCCTCTAGTCTAATCCAGCGGGAGTCTCCAAGACAAAGTAGCTGGGCTCCGTGGCCACACCAGTCACGTCAGCAGCTGGGAGGCTGAGGCAGGAGGGTGGAAGTCCCACGCCAGCCTGGGAGACTTGGGTCCTGTCTCAGAAACCCAGAGGGCCGGGTGGGGGGTAGCTCAGTGGTAGATTGCCCCTGGGTTTAGTCCCGAGTGTCCCGGCATCCCGAGGTCCCTGTGCAGCAGCCCTCTTGCCAGGTGGGGAGCTCCCGGGTCTTGGTCGCGTGTGGGTTGGAGGCGCTTGGTGAGCGAGCCACGTGGCTTTGGCCTCTCCAAGTCCTCTCTCCTCTCCTTGCAGAAAGAGCCCAGCCAGCCAGCAGAGTGCAAGCAGCAGTGAGAGACCGCGGCACGGGTGGCGCCCATGGCCGCTGTCAGGACGGGCCTGGTCCTGCTGCAGCAGGTGGACAGTGCTCACGACATCTAACGCGCTTTCAAGTGCATGACCTTGACTTTTCCTTTCCCTCCTTGTTTTGCTTAACTTGTACGGGGTGGCGACAGCGTACTCCAGGACCCCGGGGGCTATAGACCCTGTGGGTGGAGCCGGGCGAGGGCCTGCCTGCCTCCCAGGCCCCCTGATCTGAGGAGCCCACCCCGTTGCCGCCACAAGCCTGCTCAGAGCCGCCGCAGCCCTGGCGCCGGCCGTCCCAGTTCTTAGAGTGTTCTCTTGCGTTGTAGTCTCTAGGGGTCGGGTGGGTTGTGCACACCTCTGAGGCAGGAGCTTAGGGGCCCATCCTCATATTTATTTATTCATTGATGCTTGGAGGACTTTGAACTCACTGTTACTTATCCTTACCATAGTGAGACCCGGCTGGTGGCTGGGCCAGAGGGTGTGCTGGTGGGAGCACTGCTTCCTGCTGCTCTGCTGAGGGCAGGAGCTGCTCCTGTGACCCACAGGCCTACCTGGTGCCGCTGTTGGGACGGCGGCAGCCAGAGGGCCAGGGTCCTCGTCCCCTCTGGAGGGGAGAGGGCAACAGTGGAGGTCACGTGTTGTTTTCTGAGTAACCCCACCTCTCACCCCACCACTCATCCTGTCTTAAAGCCCTGGGTCTGGTTGACCAGTCAGCAGCTGGTGTGAGGTTTCCAAGTATGTGGTGGTGCTGGTCTCTGGCAGCCGGGGACAGCCGTGACCAGGCGTGTAGAGTGCGCAGCCTTACCTGATAACACATTTGTACCTGAATACGGTGTTTTCAATTTGTACAGAATAGTTAGAATATTCTATTAAAGTTGTGAAACACGAGGCGATGCTGTGTGGAGTCTTCCTTTGCTGCTTCTGCGGCGACCCACCTGTGTGGTGGGCCAGCAGGCCTGTCGTCTCCTGCGCCTGCCCCCAAGGCCCGTCTCGCTGTGTGCAGTCCTGGGGCCCTGGCAGGCTTTTTGCTGCTGTGGGAAAGGCTTTACCACGAGGTGTGCCTTGTGGGTCCAGGAGCCTCCCCTTGAAGCCCGTGTTGGATGCTTTCTCTAGGTCTCTTCAGATGTCTCCCTAATGAGAGGGGAAGCGTTCGGCCCAGCAGGTGGGAATCCTGGCCCCAACCCAGATGAGGCCACGGTAGCTGGTTGCTGCCTCCTGCAGCTGGCCCCTGGCTGGCCTTCAGCATGCCCTGGCATGGGAGAGCCAGGGTGCCCACTGCACCCCTTTCTCATCCCCCTCCTGTGAATTACTCGAGGCAGCTTGGCCTTACCTGGCCGCCTGTGGGACAGGGGCAGTGTCCCAGAAGGCAGACCTACACGCTGACCCTTCTACTCTATGGCTGGAGTGCCCTTGGGAAGGTCCTCAGGGTGTTGCCCATACTCCCTCGTGGCCCAGAGAGGTCGGGTCTCCAGAGCCTGCTTGTGAGTATGTGGCTCACAAGTCATTTCAAGAACAGAAGTCACTGCGCAGGGTGCTGCGCCTGGGTGACTTTCATAGGAATGGTTGCAGCGCTAGGGAGGAAGCCTCAGTGGCCCTGAGGGCTACTCTGCAAGCCTGGCCCCTCCAGCTCCTGGACATTGTCATTCACTGGCCACACTCTCAGGGGACACTCAGCCTCACGGTGGGGGCAGGGGGAGTTGGGGAGAGGCTGCCTCGGGCTGGTGGTAAGTAGCAGGGTGTCGGGCACTGGTGGAGCCGCATGTCCATGAGGGTCTGCACATGAGGACGGGCCACCTGGTGGGGGTCAGGCAGATCGAAGCAGACCGGGGCCTCCTGCGTGCCATGCCCTAGCAGCAGGCCAGCTGGGTTCCGTGATACCCTGGTGTCCCGGGTGCTGCTGTAGAGCCCTCTCTGGAATGCATCAGGAGGATGGGACGGGAGGGAACTGGGGAGAGGGCAGGCAGCGAGGGAACTCCTTCTGGGGTGGCCCTTGCTGCTGTCCCTGCTGTGAACTGCTTGCCTGTGGCTACCAGTCAAGAAGCCCTATGTGATGGCCTAGAGGTGTGTGCGTTTGTTTTCCCTAATCAACGCTGACCCCTGACCTCCCCTGCAGCTCCTGGCATCCCCTGCAGGGCCCCCAGCCCACCTGGGTGTGCTGTGCAAGCTGGGTTCCTGCATTGTGGTTGGCTGGCTGTCCACCACGGGATCAGGGGCCTGGGATCACTGTGCCCAGGTGTTTCCAAGAGCAGTTCCCTCACATGGGAGGCCCCTCTGGAGACCCCCACGACGCCACGTGGTCTAAACTTGGGACCCGGTTCCCACCCAGCTGTATACATCCTGCCTGCTCCCAAGGGTCACAGGAAGGCCCCAGGTAGCACCAACCTAGGTGTGCTCCAAGACCTGGTTGCATGTAGCATAGTCGTCACCACAAGCCCACCCGCCAGGTGCTGGATCCAGTCAGAGGTACCCGGGAGGCCAGTACCTCTTCCCCGGTCCTGGGGTCCAGCCCCACTGCTCAGGACCTCCACCTCGGCCTGTCTGTCCTGGCCAACCCCAGGGTGGCCCCAGGCTCTGCTGGGGTTCTGCAGAGCCTGCCTGCCCAACTTCTCATGAGGACATCCCCAGCCCAGGCTGGCACAGTGCTCTTTCCAAGGGCCTTCCTTCCCAGGACACTGGGAGCGGCTCCAGTCTATCCCCACATGCTTGCCCCTAGCAGCCACCCTCTGGGGAGCTGTGTCCCTCAGGCCTGGGTCTCCTGTGTCACAGGTGCAACCAATGAGGCACTTCAGACCCCAGCTGAGCACCGCACTAGAGCTTCCACACAGCCTCTGGTCGGACCAGCTCGGGGCAGGGAGTCCATGGGAACGGCCTGGCAGCTGGGCAGGGCTGGGGAGCACTGAGCAATGGGGACGTGGGTGCCCCCAGTCAGCAGAGACACTCAGAAGGGGCTCAGTGAAGGTGTGTCTATGAAGTCACCCTGCCCTGTGGCCTGTCTGCTGTATGGGCTGCCACCTGTTTACCTAGGGCAGGGGTCCCGCAGAGGCCTGACCCCTGACCTCCCCTGCAGCTCCTGGCATCCCATGCCCAAAGAAAGGATCCCAGGAGACCAAGTCCACCAGCCTGGCCCTCTGCTACCCATTGCTCACCAGAATGGCCAGATCTGGCCCCAGTGACCCCAGCCCCCTCTCCTGCCGGGATCTGGAGTTGCTCTGAGGTGGGAGTTGGGTGCAGTGCCAAGAGGGAGCAGCTGGGGTGTGGGTGGTGGGCCCCTGGGCCTCCCGCAGTGGGTCCATCTGCCCCCACCCCCCAACCTGTTTGGCTCTGAGTCCTGCTGGGGAGGAGGGGTTCAGGGGAGCGCTGGGACAGGCGGTGGGAGACATGGCCATCTCTGCCTTCTGCCTCTAGCCCCAACACCTGGAGGGAGCTCTCCTTCTAGAGAAGGTGCGGACCCCTCATTGGGCCTCACATTGCCAGAGGACACATCCCCGTTATGGGCGTCCTTGGCTCCCTGCCTGCAGGGCCACCCGCTGCCCACTGGGTGGACTCTGCCCTCTGCAGGCCCTTCCCAGCTGCCAGCACCTCTGGAGGCAGACACCCCCCCCCCTGCCTGGGGCACCTCGTGGCAGGCCCCAGGAGCCCTGGCGGACCTGCTGAGCGCCTTTCCCTGGCACTTTGTGAGAGTCAGACTCAGAGGCTTGTCCCAGGGTGCACAGGCTGCAGAACCTGGAGCCCTTTCTCAGCCTCCTCGGCCACCTACTGAGACTGAGCCACCTCCGTGTGCCCAAGCAGAGCCCCACCTGCAGACCCAGGCTGTCACCACTGTGGCCAGTCACCACCTGGTCCGTGCTGACTCAACACTCTGGGAGGGCGGTGGCCGGATGTAACTTTCCATGACAACCCAGCACAGGTGCCCGGGGCAGGCATTCCTGGGCTCCTAGGAGTCTGGTACTCTCAGACCCCAGCGTCTGCCTCCAAGAAGTGGGGAGACCCCTGGTCGGGTCAGGGCTACCCCAGCTGCCCTCCCAGTCTGGCGGAAGGCTGGGCCCTTGGCCCTGGCGAGCCGGGAGAGCACTGTGCAGGGGCCCAGAGGAGGCTTCAGGGCTCCCCCTGCCCTGTTCCCGCTCTGCAGGGAGGGAGGGGAGGGCAGCTGTGAGTGCACTCCAGGCCCTGGTCTTGGGGTCACCTCAGAGGCAGAGCTGGGGACAAAGGGGCCCTCAGTGCATTCAGCAAAAGGCTAGAGAGGGACTGGGGTCAGTGCGGGGCCCTCTGAGAGCCCCCACTGTGTAGAGGAGGGGTGGGATGCAGAAGAGATGCTCATGTCCTGGTCCCCAGGTGTCAGGAAAGGGGAACTTGAGGGGCAAGGTAACCTGGGTCATGGGCTGGGCCAGGGGTCATTGTGTTCCCAAGAGAGGCAGTAGGGGCAGCTGGGGAAGGCACCCCTGCCGGCGCCTCCCCAGGGACACAGGAATGTGCCCAAGCCTGCTCCTCCCTGGCCTCCTGGGTCAGAGTCCGCCTCCGCCCTCACAGTCCACGATTTAGATGCCAGAGCTGTTGGGCATCTCTGCCCCCACAGTGCCATGTCCACTCTGGGCCAGCTGATCGGGGAACCCGGCCTCTGGCTGTCTGCCTGGACCTGGAGGTGTTTCTGTCCTTGTCCAGACCTGGCCGGGGAAGGTCAGCTAGTGAAGGCAGCCTAGCCCAGGGATGCTGCCTGGGTCCCAGCTGGCCAGATTCCCCTGGCCACCACATAAGGAGTGGGCAGGAAGGGGAGAAGGACAAGAACTTCATGCAGTTTGATGAAACCGGGAGACGCAGCCAGTGTTTCTCCTCTGCCCCCCCCCACACACACACACAGCTGTTAAGGCTCGGAAACCAGAGCTGGCCGCTGTCGGACTGCAGATGTGGCCTGGAAAGGGGGCAAAGTGGGAAAGCAGAGGGGCCTGGGCCAGCCAGGAGGGAGCTGGCGCCCATCAGCCTTAAGGGCACCCTCCTTGCCCACCCTCAGCTTCGGGAGGGGGTGCTACCGACAGCCTCTGCTCTCAGCCCGAGGAAGGTGTTCCTGGTCTCGAGGGGCCCCCAGATCCACTCTGTTTCAGGCTCCTCGGATCTCCTCTGCCGTGGGGCCTTCCCTGGCCTCACCAGCTGCAGCCTCCGGTACCCACACATCCATCCCGATATGAGCCTGGCTCCAGCCCCACCCCCTGGGCTGCTGAAGAAGGACCCCAACCAGGCCAGGTGGGAGGTCAGGGTGTGCCGGGGCTGCACTCTGCAGGCCACCGGGCTCCAGGCCACTCCATCTCTGCCTCTGTCTTCACATGGCCTTCCCTGTGGGCACTCTCCTCCTCACGCTTCTCTTAGAGGACACTTGAGATGGCATTTAGGGCCAACCAGGTAATAACTCACTCACATCTCCTTCCTAAAGGTCACACTAACATATTCTGGGGATTGGGACATGAACATGTGATTTGGGGGCCACCATTCAGCTCATGATGGGCTGATAGGAAAGGAGAAATGACCGTCAGGGAACAGGCCATGCATATCTGGAGGCATGGGCACAGAAAGCCCCAAGGAAGCTGGGAGTGGTGGCATACACCGTCCACCAGCGACCCTAGAGGCTAAGGCAGGACGCTGGCAAGCTCCAGGCCAGCCTCAGCGACCTAGTGAGGTCCTGTCCTAGAACAAAAAATAGAAAGGGCTGAGCGTGGAACTCAGTGGTTAAGCTGACCCCATGACGCTGCGGGTGGCACCGCACGGCCGGCTTGCCTCCTGACCACCGCTAGCAGCCGGCGCTGGGCACACTCTCTAGGTTTGCGGTGTCACGCCTCCACCTCTGCAGCTTCCTCCTCGCCCACACCGGCTCCCGGGCCCAGGCTCCCGTGTCACTCTGATCGCTCTCAGGCCACGTGGAACAGATGGCACCGGGTCTGCCCTTTGTGACTGGCTTATCAGCATGGTGGCCGCCCGCCAGGCTGCAGTGTGTCAGCGTGCCCTTCCTTCCCAGGTGGAAACCTCCCTGTCTGTCCTCCGCCCTCTCCGTCCCTGCTTTCAGTTCTGTGACCACGTGGCAGTCCTGTTAAATGTACAAGGAGACGCAGGTGCACTTAGTTTTACTTTAGACAGGGTCTCACCGAGTTGCCCCGGGTGGCCTTGGCCTGTGGTCCTCCCGCCTCAGCCCCAGGTAGGTGTGCTGACAGCCCCTGCAAAAACCAGGCCTGTCCATATTTTTTTAAAAGGATCAAAGGCCACGTCGTCCTTGGTGGGGACAAATGAGGTTTTAGCCTTTTTTCTTCCCTTTTGTGTCTACAACTGGTAACTGATTTTGGTAATTCTTTTTTTTAGTATTTACTTTTTGGTTGTAGTTGCACACAATACCTTGACTTAACATTAAGTGTTTTTTGTGGGGTGCCAGGGGTGGAACCAGGGCTCTGCCCCTGCTGGGTGAGAGCCTTACCACTGAGCCCCAGCCCAGCCCCTGGTCATTCTTTACAGTAGGGAAGAACTCACGGGAAACTCACGTGGAGGCCTGTCCCCCACCTGCCAAAGGAGGAGCCGGGCAGGGCGGGCCGCGAGCAGACACGGTCTCTGTGCCTGAGGAGCCTCTGGGGACTGGCCACCCTCCAGGATGGGGGCCACCTCAGTCCCTTCCTGCTTTGTTCATCCATTCAGTTCTCTCCAGGGTCCCCTGCTCGTCAGCTGGCTGCTCCTCCCCATTCTGTGGGTGACACAGGTGTCAGACAGGACCCTTCTCCCCTAACCCTGGAGGGTCCACATCCTGTCCAGCTGTCAGGTGACTCCACCCCAGCTGGGCAGAGGTGCTGGCCCTGCCCTGCAGTACCCCTCAGCTGGGGCCCCCCTGGACCGCCAGGGCTGCTCTCTGGAGCACACAAGGCGGACGATCCTCTGTCCGGAGGGGGCTCCAGGACACTCCCACCGCCTGTCCCAGCGCTCCTCAGATGTCCCTCCCCAGCAGGACTCAGAGCCAAACAGGTTGGGGGGTGGGGGCAGATGGACCCACAGGGGGAGGCCCAGGGGCCCACTGCCCACACCCCAGCTGCTCCCTCTTGGCATTGCACCCAGCCCCCACCTCAGCAAGTTCGGATCCCGGCAGGAGAGGGGGCTGGGGTCACTGGGGCAGATGGGCCATTTTGGTGAGCAGTGGGTAGAGAGGGCCAGGCTGGTGGACCCGGCCTCCTGGGATCCTTCCTGGCGGTGATTTCCTGGCAGGGTGCTGAGGCATGAAGAGGGCTCACCCTTATGCCAAGGAGGGGAGGTGTCCTGGGTAGCAGCGCTGTTTGTCACTGGGTCCTCAATGCCTGGTGAGGTGGCACTTGTGCTTCAAGGCTCCAGGCAGGGGGCTCAGGGAGCCCAGAGATGGGAGTCACCCCCGGGGCCTAGCCCCGGTGACTGAAACCAGGTGGGGCAGGCCTACCCGCCTCCCGCCCTGGGCCTCTCACTTTCCTCAGGCTGCGGCTGGGAGGAGAGGCCCAGGGAGGGCTGAGTCACAGTCCCTGGCTTGGGCCACATGACTCCGGCCCCCAGGTTCCTGTGTGAGCAGCTGGGCCCGAGCAGTAGACGCAGGGTGCCCTGGCAATCCCAGGAGACTTCCTGGAGGAGGAGGAGGAGGAGAGCAGGGGTCCTGGCAGCAGGGGAACAGGAGACTTTCCTCAAGCCGCCCACAGGAAGAGGTGGAATCCCGCCCCAGCACCATGACACACAGCTTCCTCACAGGCCCCAGACTGCCCTGCTGGTTGGGCGAGTGCCTGAGGGCTGGTCTCGTCACCACGGGGAAGTGACCTCACTCGGGAGTTTCAAAGAGGTGTCCCCATTCTGCCCACTGCTGGGCTCCAGCACCAAGGGGCCAGGGAGCTGGGCAGGACAGTGAGTGTCCAGGCCGGATGTTTGGGGACCCAGTCTGACCTGCCGCTGCCTGTGGTGGAGGCCCTCTGCCCAGGCTCTGGGAATCCCGGATGCAGCCCTCAGATAGATATTAGTAAACTTGGCTGGGACTGACGCCGCCTGACCCCACCAAGTGAGGCAGAGCCAGCACGGCCCGTCCAGGTCTCAGCCACAGGGGCAGGAGACTGCAGGGGGCGCAGAACGGGCCTCGGAATGCTGTGTGGTCCTGACTGGGTTGCTTCACCTCTCTGAGTACCACTCCTGAGTACACATCTCCCTCTCCAGCACCTGCCTGGCCTAGAGCCCTGGCAGACACAGCTTCCGGGAGGCAGCCCAGATCCACACCAGGGCCCTGTGGCCAGCAGGAAGTTGGTGGGTCCTGGTCTCCAACTACTGAAGGACCTCTGGGCTCTGGCCTGCCAAACAGCCTGCGAGGCTCCCAAGGTCCTCACTCGGGTTCCTACACGGAGCTTTGCCTCCTCCGCATCCCTATCCCCAAAAGCCTGAGAAACAGGGTCCACAGTCCCCATGCTCCAGAGAGGGCCCTGAGGTGGCCCACCTGGGGCATGGGACAGGGCCTGGTGGCAGTGTGACCGTGCATGCTGCTGCTCCTGTTTGAGCATTTGTAAGGGGGTAACTGCTCCCAGGGTGTCACTGAGGTGGAGGTTGGCAGCAGCTCCCAAGGTCCTAAGCAGAGGGCTTTGGCCAGGCAGGAGCCCAGGTCATCAGCAGTGGGGGTCCTCGGGCTTCTGGGTGGGGCTGTTGACGGTGGGCCTGGCCTCGGCCTGCCCCGAGTCCATCAGGAGCGACACACCCTACCTGGTCTGGACTGTGAAGAGAGCCGAGGGGCCTGGGCTGGGCTGGCAGGAAGCCCGGAGAGGCCCCCACCAGGCCTCACGCCCTGCCCCACGCTGGTCCCTGTCCAGTGGGGGTGAGGTTCCCTGAGAGTGCAGGGCTCGGGCGAGAGGAGCAGGGGCCCCACAGCAAGCAGGGCGGCTTCTCGCACTGGCCTCCTGGGGCCCCAGCGTCTCCCCAGCCAGGCTTTTTCACCTAGAGGGTAGAACACCCACTTCAGGTGTTCCCTGGCTAGTGGGTAGCGGCTGGGAATAGTGCCCAGCACACTGGTACCACCTGGCCTTTGGGGTCTCCTCAGGACTTCCAGCAGAGTCCTCCAAGCTGTCCTCTCCGTCCCATGGTCCCCTGCCACCTGTTCCCATGTGTGCCATGCCCCTGCTGGCACCTGCAGTGAAGTGCGTCTCCCCTCCCCTCTCCTCTGGGGTCCCAGCACCAGCCAGGCCCGTAGGTACTCAAGCAATGCCAGGTGCCTGGGAGGCCCAGGGCCGAGGCTCCACTGGCTGGTTCTGGGAGGGGGAGGTGAGCTGGGGGGCTCTGTTGGGTCTGGGGGTTCCAGGCAGGGCACTGGGCACCTGTGGGCTTGTAGTGACTCTGCCTCTCGTCCCTTCCCCTACCTCCCACTTCCCAGAGGAGACTCTTGCCCAGCCTGTCTGCTCGCAGCCCACGACCTGCACAGGACAGAGCAGGACAGTGACCAGGCTGCTGGGGGAGGGCCCAGGGAGAGTCCACAGCCTCCTGAGGTCTCCCCTAGCATGATCCTGTGTTACCCCCGCCCACCTGCGGCTGACCAGTCAGCCGGGATGCCTGCAGGGATGGGGAGCTCACTCCCTATTAATGGAGGGTCCTGCGGGGGAATCTCTCCTCACTCACCCCTCTGGCCTGCTCACCCCACAGGTCACAGGCAGGACCAGATGCCTGGCCACGAGTCCTTATGCTGATGTTCTCCACAGGCCAGAATCCTGGGCGCCCCACTCTGGGTCCACCCCCCCTGGCCCTCCCACACCCACCCCCCCTNCAGGCTGGTCCCGTGGGCATATCCCTGCTGGCCGCCACCCCCTATACCCCCCTGGCCTCTCTCCAGTCTGGGCTGCATCATCCCTGCCAGAGTCCTCTCCCAGCTGGGGACACACACGGGCCCACGGAGGAGGGTAAATGCCTTCCTCCTGCCGGTTGCTGAACCCTTCCCATGTGCTGCCTGAGCTAATAACGGTCACTGTCCCCATTTGACAGAAGGGAAACAGGCTCAGGGGGAAGTCCAAGCGCAGTCCCTGGGTGCCAAGATGGTCAATAAGGCCTGCTGGGGCAGGGCCATTTTTGGAGAGCGTCTGGGGTGACCCCGAAAGCGACCTCGAGAGGCGCCGCGACCCAGAGCTCTGGAACGGCAGGGCCAGATCTCGGGTCGCCTGGGCGAACGGGTCCCAGGCCTACTGTCCCCCTTCCCCGACTAGTCCAGGGCCCGCGGGCGCTTCCCGGCGGTGAGTCACCGCGGGCACGGCCGGCTGCAGCGCATTCCTCCGCGGGGCCGGCGCCCGGGTGGGGTGGAGATCGCGAGTCACCCTACCGGGCCGGGCTGCTGGGACGTCAGGAGCAGGAGAGGCTGGGGGCAGGGACGCGGAGGCCAGCCCCGGAAGGCCGGCGGGGTGGGGCCCCAGGGCGTGGCCTGGGGGGGCCGTGACGCGGGGCGGGGCCGGGCCGCGGGCGGGGCCTACATAAGCGCCGCGCCCGGCCGCGAGGCGCACAGCCGGCGCCGCCACCGCCCGAGCGCTCGCCCGACATGAAGACCCCCGGCGAGGTGCTGCGCGAGGGCGAGCTGGAGAAGCGCAGCGACAGCCTGTTCCAGCTGTGGAAGAAGAAGCGCGGCGTGCTCACCCCCGACCGCCTGCGCCTCTTCCCCGCCGGGCCCGGCGCGCGCCCCAAGGAGCTGCGCTTCCACTCCATCCTCAAGGTGGACTGCGTGGAGCGCACGGGCAAGTACGTCTACTTCACCATCGTCACCACCGACCGCAAGGAGATCGACTTCCGCTGCGCCGGCGAGAGCTGCTGGAACGCGGCCATCACTCTGGCGCTTATCGACTTCCAGAACCGCCGCGCCCTGGAGGACTTCCGCAGCCGCCAGGAGCGCGCCTCGCCCGCCGCGCAGCCCGAGCCCGGCTCGGCCCGTGCGCCCTGAGCCCGCGCCGCGGTGAGTGTCGCCCGCGCGTCCCGGGCGGCGTCGGGCCGGGGTCTCCGGGGAGCCCTCGGGGTGGGGGCCCTGACCCTCAGCCGGAGACCCGCGCCCTTGGGAAAACTCCAACTTCCGATTCCGGAGGGAGGTTTTGCTACCTCGGGGACCTGGCACCGCACAACCACGGCGTCTCGGGTGCGCGGCAGGAGCCGTCCCTTGCCCCACTCGCGTCAGGATCTCGGGGACCCACAAGCTGCCCCCCGACTCGCTCTGGCACGCCTGCCTGACCCAGACCTCTCCCCACAGAGCCACACCGGACCAGTCTGGCCGAACCGGCCGCATGGCCGTGTTGGGCAGGAGCCCAAGGGGTGCCCGGGACGGCGGGAGCTCGGGCGGGCGGTACACCCGCTGACCACGCGAGGACAAGGCGCCGCTTTCCTGCCCCATAGAGGAGGACGTTCCCGTGCGTGTGGAACCTCGCCCCGCTGCGCGGGCGCATTAACTTATTGGACTATCTATGTATTTATTTTGATGTTATTTGTTGTCAAACGTTCTGTCTTTAATATTTTGTTTTTGCAACCAAGTGCCCATTCCAAATAAATGACATGACTTATTCTTTTTCTACCAGCCAGTCGTGGGCAGGTTCCTGCTGGGAGGGTGGAGGGAAGGGCTGCAGTCCCGGCCCTGGCCAGCCAGAAGACAGGAAAGTAGCTTTGAATGAACATTGTCATTGCTGGGTGGGGTCCAAAGCCTCCCCAGAGGCCAGGAAATGCCTTGGGTGTGGCCCTGGCTACCCTCTACTCCTGGGTGTGGTGTGAGGATAAGACTGGTGGCTATGCCTGCCGTGGGAGCCCACTCACTGCCTGTCCCCAAAGCCAGTGCACCTCCCCCAGACCTGAGCTGCTGCTGTACAGGGAGGGGTGGCTGTCCTCAACTGCCTCCTCTTGCCCACACACCACCTGTCCAGTGGCCAGCCAACAGGAAGGCCTTCTGGCTGCCTGCCCCAATGCACTCCTCTTGACCCCACCCTGGGCTGGACCATGATGGCTCTAGAGTCCAGCTGCCAGTCCTCCTGGCCAGTGCCTGAGACATGGGGCCAGCAGGTGGGGATCGTGTTCCCAGGCCATCTCCAAGGTGGGGCAGGCTGGCCCAGGACTGACTTGGGTGGGAGCCCTGAGAGCCCACTCCCAGGGATACCTGTCGGGCTGTAACTCCTCCCTCTGCACCTGGCTGTGTCCTCTATGAAATAGACGCAGAGAATCGGTGCCACCTGGCCCCTGGCCGGCAGGGCACTGGAAGTGGGTCACCTCCCCGTAAGATCGAGGGGTAGAGGAAGAGGGAAGAGACGCCAGCTGTTCCCAGGCTGGGGGGCTGCCTGGTGAAGGGCAGGGTGAGGGAGTGGAGGACCAGAACTGAGCCCTAATGCCTGCCGCTGACCCTCCATGTGGGCAGGGTCTCAGGCTTCTCAGGGGACCAGAACTAGGGAGGGGCTGTCCGTTTGCTGAGTGACCTGCAAGAGTCTTGGGTGCTGGCTCCAGAGAGGAAATTATTATTCCTTGTGAGGAATTTTCTCCTGAGTATGTCTTTGGGAGGAGTTCCAAAGGGCTAACAAGAGCACAGGGACCTCACAATGACTGTGTCCCAGCCCCCCAAGATGTCTCCCACACAGCCTCACCTGGAGGAGTGACCAAGCTCAGGAGGTGAGCCCTGTGCGGGGCAGGGTTCAGGCAGGCACCAGGTCCAGCTGGGAGTGGGTGATCTGAGGTGATCTCCCTGAGGGCGCTCCCAGTGTGGGGACTTTGGAATTCTGAGGTTCGGGTTTTCAGGTTTTAATGGCTTTTTTTTTCAAAAGCCTGTGGGACAGTGGGCCTGTATGGTCTCGGTAGCATCTCAGTCTCCTGTACTGGTGGTGGTCTTCAAATTGGTCAACTGGTCTCCACAGCAGCGCTGGCCTCCCCACACCAATGTCTGTTATCCCAGGAGGTGTGGGGCAGGTGGTGAGAGTGGGGGTGCTGTTCCCTTGGTCTCTCCCTCCTGGCCTAGGGCAAGTGGCCAGGAATGCCCCCCAGTGGGGGTCTTGGGGAGATGGGCTAGCCCAGCGTCTGTGGTGCAGTTCCGGAGCTGGGGGAATTGGGAGACCACTGGGGGCTCCCTAACACATATCCTTTCCAAGACTTGTTTCCTTGATCTTTTCTTTTGTTTTTTTTTTTAAATTTTTTTGCCTACTATATGTACTCAAATACCCCCAAGTACCCCTGTTCTGCAGGTTGGATGTAGTTACTTCTGTCCAAGTGCACTGCTCTGGAAAATTAGGTGTGTGGGTTTTTTGTTTTTTTGGTACAACGGATGGAACCTGTGGGTGCTTTAACCCTGAGCTGCATCTCCAACCATTTTTATTTTTGAGACAGCGTCTCAGTAAGTTGCTTAGGGCCTCACTAAGTTGCTGAGGCTGGCCTCGACCTTGTGATCCTCCTGCTTCAGCCTCCCAAGCCACCTGGACAGATGTGCACCTCTGTGCCTGGCATTCTTCCCTCTAAGCCCACTCACTTGAGCTCCTGGTGCTACACTGCAGGCCGGGTGGGCAGAGAGCTCCCTGCCTCTGGGAAATGAGAGCCGGCTGAGCGGCAGCAGGGCATTCCCCACCGGCTGCGCTGGTGGACTCCATGGCTGGACGAATGCCCTGGGAGGAACTGGGGTTATCCTGTGCCTGGAACTCGGGGGTCAGCTGCAGGCCCCTCCCCTGGGCAGCATTTCGGCCTCTGAAGCCCCCTTGCTCGCCCCCCACTTCCGCTGACAGACGCAGGCGGGAGCCCACAGGAATCAGGCCATAAGGAGGTCCCAGGAAAGTTTATTGCTGGGGCTGGTCACCAGGCTTTGTCCCTTTTGTGTGTCATGGGCTTCCTCCAGAGGACCAGGAGGAGGAAGAAGTTGACAGCAAACTGCACATGGCCAAAGATGGGGACTCCAAAGCTGCGGTACAGGAGGCCACCCAGAGTGGGCCCCAGGGTGCGGGTCAGTGGCTGCACAGAGGCACAGAGGCCCAGCATGGTCCCTGGGGAAAGAGGAGACAGCCGTCACGCCCTGAGCAGGTCCCTGGACAGGCACATCACTGCCTGGGCACAGCCCACTCCTGTCCCCAGACACTCCTAGCTCCAGGCCCAGCCAGTCTCCACGCAGCACAGGAGGCCTGGGCTACCCCATAACACCCGCCCTGCGCCCCCACCCGGGGCCTCCACCTGCTCCTCACCTCCACCCGCTCCTCACCTCCACCCACGGGCCTGTGGACCCCAGGGGCCTCACAGGTGCCTCCCCAGATATGGGGCTGAGTCTTCTCTACTCGAGAAAGTTCCCTGGTGCGGGAGGAGCTGAGGATGGGCCCCAGGTCAGGTGCAGGCTCCACCCCCCAGGCCTGCCCAGGGGGACGGCATCTGCACCTGGCCAGCCCCGCCCAGAACATCCGGGAGCTCTCTCACCGCTCCTTCCCAGGGCCTGGGCTGCCGGGCCAGGCCCACTGGTGGCTGGAGTGGGCTGAGTGGGCTGGCTGGGCAGGGTCTTCTAAGACACCATGGGGCTCGGGGCAGGGTTCTGGGTGGGCACAACACCCCAGTGCCATCCCACAGCCCCTCCTGACCTGCCTCTTCTCCCACTGTCCGCCCCCAGGAATCTCCTAGACACCCTGTGGACTCCCCTTGGGGCAGGGGAGGGACTTCAGGGAGTACAGCAGGACCCAGGGACAATGAGCACCCTTCAGCTCCCCGCTGCCCGAGCCCCCACCTGAGCAGCCAGCTCTTTCACCTGTTGCCAGGTCTCCACGCCCTCTGGGCGCTGTCCCAGTGTGGACATGCCTAGGATGGCTGCTGTCCACCCTCCGACAGCATTCGGCCCCCGAAACTCCCCTCCCAGGCCTGCAGGGTCCCGGGTCCCAGTCCCAGGGGTGGTACGTCCGCTCCCCACTGCCCAGAGAGGCTCTGGCCCTGGGCTTCTGAACCCAGGCCCCTTGGAGTTCAGCGGGGATAAGGGCCTGTGGAGGCCCCTCCCTCGCCCTGGGCCTGGCGTGGGGAAATGTCAGAGTGCCCTCTCCCACTGCCCACGACGCCCAGACACCAGGGCGATTACCGCCTCCCTGCGGCTGCGTTCCCAGGCTGCTGCTGGGCCTGGTCCTACTCCTTCCAAGCCAAAGGGTGGTGTTGCTGGCATGACGTGGCCCTGGTGGCCTGGCCTGCTCCTCCCTTCCAGGCCCTGCCCTCCTCTCTGCAGGCCTTAGTCACCTTCTCCTTTGTGCCTCTCCAATGGCCGCCTCCTCCAGGAAGCCCTCCTGGTCCCGCTGTTTGGAGACCGGCTCTCCTAGCACCATGGCTTCACAGGCCTGGAAGGGCTTGGAGGCCCAGGAGGCCAGGAGAAGAGGGCTGCCCCTGTCTTCCCTTCTTGGGCAGTTGGTCAGCTGAAGGCCAGTCCAGCCCTCAAGCTTTCTGGCCCTGCGACCGGGAATGCCTGGAAGGAGCCCAAGCCTAGCACAGCCAGCTCACAGGAGCACCCTGAACCAGCCAGCGTGTGCCTGCTCTGTGCCAGCTCAGGGCAGGGCCAAGCCTGGCACAGGACTCCTGGCCTCCAGAAGGACAGCTGGGTCCAGACGGGCCTGGGAGAGTCCTGGGTTCACTAGCTGTGCCCACTCAGGAAGCCTGGAGGAGCCCTGGCCTGTCCAGGGAGGGCGGCCAGGCCCTCCTGTGCTCTGCTCCCCTGCCCCCCCCCCATTTCCGTCCCCAGGCGGGCCTCCTGACTGGCTGGCAGGACCTTTGGGTCCACACCTCCGCACACGCCCTGCCTGGAGTGCAGCCACCCGCCTCCTTCAGTGTGATCCTGCCGTGTCTGAGCCGGGCTGAGCCAAGCCGTCCCCCACGCCCCCAGCTGGGCCCGGGCTGGTCAGCAGGGCCCGGTGCAGGGCTGGGTGTGGGCAAGATTCTCACCTGATCCCTCTTGCTGCCACCCCCTCAGGTCCCAGGCTGCCTGGTCCGCTGCCCACCCACTAGGCAGCTCAGCAGCCTCCCAGGGAGGAGGGCCTGCCCGCCCTTCCCCAGCTGGCCCCCCGCACCCCCCCCCCCATGCAGCATCACCTGTGTCTGAGGCCGAGACAGCCTTGGTCAGCATGCTGTCGGTGACCACGTTGAGGGTGCAGAGGCTGAAGACCAGGCCAGGCACCAGGAAGCAGAAGTGGAGGACAGTGGACATCAGCGCCTAGCAGGGGCAATGGTCAGGGTCACACTGAGCAGGGGCTGCACAGGGCAGGTGGGCCCTCGCTGAGGACGCACCTGCTCCTCTCTCTCCGCCCTGACTGCTGCCCCCTAGAGCTGGGCTGGGGAAGAGGGGGCCAGAGGGCCGGCGTGACGTGGCTGGAGGTAGACCCTGGGGCTCGGGCACAGACAGGGCACCAGGAGTGGCCTTGCCCAGGTGCAGAGGGGCAGAGAATTGGCCTGGGACCCCCTATTTTGTGGGGAGATCCAAAGTGGGCACTCTTACCATGGCCAGTCCCACCACCATGAAGACCAGCACGCTGGCCCGGAGCAGGGCTTCCTCGGAGAAGTGACTGCTTAGCCGCCCGATGACCAGGCCCTGGACCACCTAGGCAGGGTGGGGGTAGAGGCGGACATGGGAGAGGGCCAGAGGATCTGGACTGTGGCCTAAGTCTCGCGTCAGGGCCCCCCAGGCTGGCTGGGCACCATTCTCAGAAATGGCCCCTCACCATCTGAAGGGGAGATGGGCTCCTGCTGGGATGGAAGGAAAGCTTGCCCCAGGGAGGAACACCGGGGACACCAGGGCAGCCTGCAGGCCACTCCCAGCCAGGGCGCGGCTGCCTATCTGGCCACCTCGCTCCCTCACCTGCAGGAAGTGCCGGGCGAGGCCGGGAGGGGAGGGTGGCGGCAGGCATGGGGCTGCAGGGGCAGCAGGGGCCAGGAGGGCCTGGGCGGTGGGGCCGGCCCAGCCTGGGGAGCCCGCCCTCTGCCTGGCAGGGCTCACTGCTTCCGGCGGAGCTGCCGACGTCCCTCAATCTACTTTCAGCCTTAGGTTCCCTTAGTTTTCACAGGAAGACCTACTGGGCGTGCGTCAGTCAGACCTCAGCACCAGGCGCGGCCCACCAGGTAGAGGCCTCTCCCGGCAGCACCCAGACCCACCCAAACCCTCAGCAAGCCCAAGGGCCCATCTCCGCGGCCTCCGAAGGACCTTCAGAGTGTCACCAGAGCTGGACTCCCTTTTCCTCACCCTCCCAGCTGCTAGCTGACCCATCCGCCTGTCCACATGACCCCAGATGGTCGCCTGACCCCAACGCGTCTGTGCTGGGGTGCTCACCCTCCTCCACACAGTGGCCAAAGCAGAGGAGTCCCTCCTGCACGCGGACTGGCACATCACGCTCCGCCGTGCGCGTCCTCTCTGGCTGGCTCTACAGACACCCACATGTCCTGAGGCCCCTCACTTTTTGGGGTGCTCCCACACAGCCCCCCCCCACCGCCTCCCTAGAGCAGCGCCACTTCTGATGCCCTCTCCTCTCTGTACCCACGACCTGGGGTATCACCCAGTGGGGTGGGGGCGCCTCGCTCCCCATCACTGACAGTCCCACCTGGTACCCCAGTTGCTCTGTGCATCCTCTCCCGGCCCTCTCCGAATGACTAGTGCCTGGGGGCAGCTGTGGGTCAGGGGGGAGGTGGCCGGGCCACAGGGAGGTCTCTCTCCAAGGGTCTTTAAGGGATGGAGGTCTGCAAGCTAGTCAGGGTCACGACCCACGCCTCGTCTCAGGGTGTGTGGGTGCCACTCCTCCAGTGCCCAGCCCAGCCCCCCCACACTGGAAGCAGCACCCACTGGGACGCTGGGCCTCCTCTGGGCCGCAGCTTAGGGTGGACGTGATCTGCAGGGAGCCACAGGCAGAGGACCAGCTGTTGGAGCTCAGGGGCTCTCGATGCCCACCTACCCTGATGGGGTCAGGGAACGCCTCAAGAAGGTGGCCTCGGGGCTCCCGGCAGACACCAGGCCCAGGC
>NW_026000001.1:4382352-4400159 GCF_001458135.2 Marmota marmota marmota
GACACCAGGCCCAGGCCTCGGCACCCAGCCAGGGCCGGGGGCCTGCACGCCTGCCTCAGGCCTGGCTCCTGCCCCACCCAGGCCACCGTCCTCCCTCTGAACTCACTGCAGCCCTGCTCGGCCCCTGCCCCAGCGCTGGCCACAGCTGCCAGTGTCTGTCCCCAGGGAGGCTGCCCCAGGCAGGAGGCAAGGTCCCTCAGGGCAAGGCTCCTGGGACGGCCTCCTGAGGCTGGGCTTCCACCAGAGCGGCCCTCCTGGCTGCCCCAGAGCAGGGGCCTTCCTCGCCCACAGCAGGGCCAGCCCCTCCCGAGAGAGGCTAATTTAGTACCAGGGCTAGGCCAGCCTGGGCCTGGAGGCAGAGCAGGTGGCTCGGAGGTGCCAGGAATGCCACAGGCTTCCGGAGAGGCCGAGCACCCCCTCCCACTCCAGTCCCAGAATAGCCCCTCTCTGGGCCTGCTGTCAGGAGGCCGTCCCTGGCCCTGGCCGGGAGGGTGTGGGGCCTGTCACCACCTGTGTCCACTCCCCAGGGTCTGGTTAGATGCCCAGGAGGTTCTGGGGTTGGGGGAGCTGGGCTTGGGTAGGGATGGCCATGGGCTGACAGATGCCTGTTCCCCACCTCAAGCTGCTCTAGGGGCACCTCATGACCCTCGTGCTGCAGCGGCGTGGCATCCTGCAAGGACAGCCCAGCAGCCGGGTGAGTCCCGGGCTCTTGTGGCCATGGGGGCTTTCCGCCTCAGTCCATGCATGTGCTCAGACCCTGCGGGGTGGGCACCATGGTCAGCCTCACTTACCCATCAGGAGCAGCTGGGGGCCAGAGGGCAGGACGCAGCCCAGCCAGAGCCCACCACCTCCCACCACGACCACCTCCGGGAGCTGCAGTCCCTCCCCGCCCTGTCTGCTGCCCACTCAGTGGCCCATGGACCCCGACACGCTGCAAGACAGGAGCACATGTCCCTGCTTCCCCTCTTGTCAGGACCCAGGTGGTGGCTGGGTGGGCAGGCCGTGGGCACACTAGGGCTGACCCTGCGGGGCCTGAGTGCAGCCCAGCCTCGGAGCAGGGGGAAGGGGCAGCGGCGGGGGCAGAGCTTTGAGGGAGGGGAGGAGCAGACGCGCTCAGAGCAGGAGGCGGTCCCTCCTGAGGCACCCAACACTGTGCACGGGCCCCCACTTACCATCTGCAGGACCCCGAAGAAGGACATGAGGTAGCCAGCCTGGGAAGGCCCCAGCTGGAAGAAGTCCATGGAGATGATGGAGAACATGATCATGAAGAGACCTGGCGGAGCGGGTGGACAGGGCCCTGCTGATGTCCAGGCTGCTCCCCCAGGTAAGCCCCACCAGGTGAGGCCCACAGCCTTGCCACCGCGTCCACTTCCCCTCTGACTCCCGGGGAGGGCGCCTGCCTGGCCAGGTGGGGACCCGTGACACCAGCTGGACCCAAGGCCCTTTCTGGGATCCCACTGCCCAGCTGCAGTCTGAGTGGGGAGGTTCTAGACGGGCAGAGCCAGGGCGGCCATGTGGAGCATCTGGCCCCGAGCCTCACCGTGACTCCAGCCCTAGCCCTCAAAGGCCTTCACGGAAGCTGCGGCTTGGGCTCCAGGCATGGCCCCTGGGTGGGTGGGGCAGGCCCTGGGCAGTCAGCAGGGCCCAGCCAGGCCTGGGCAGGGGCAGGGACACGAGGCCTGGGCTCCTGCTTAGGAGAGGCCCACCTTCAGCCGTGACTGTCCCTGCAGCTGGTGTCACTCAGAAACCCCACGTTAGAACTGGGCAGAGTGTCTGAGTGACAGGATCCCCACTGGACACAACCATGGCTGGGTAAACTGTGACCAATGCTGCCCTACGGGCCCTGCAGTGGTCGTGGGCTGCATGTCATTTCCCAGGTGACTGGGACACGGAGTCCCTGGAACACCTGCTCACTGCAGACGTACAGAAAACCCTGGTGCAGTACGGCCGGGGAGTGCGAGGTGGGGCCTGTGGTTCCTCCAGGCTGGGGTCTGCAGGGGGCAGGGAAGTGAGGAAGACACCTGTTTTGCCGTCTTCTCCTGAGCGGGACACCTGCGTCAGCCTTGTGGTCTCCAGGGACAGGTGAGACTGACCAGGACTACCTGGAGCATGGGGGAGGGGCCGCCCCTCGACCGTGGGCTTCCTTTCCCAGAGCCGGGACTTGGCCCCACCAGGCCCTGGGCAGCCCTGGGGAGGGGAGGTCTGCACTGACCTGAGGGGAAGCCAGAGACCACCTTGATGAGGAACACTGGCAAGACGCCGGGCAGCAGGAGCAGGCGGCTGATGGCCTTCAGGTCAAACACACTGGCCTTGGGTCCACCTGTCCAGGCACACTGGTCAGAGGCTGGAGGCCCTTGGCCTGGCTGCAGGGCAGGGCTTCAGGGCTCCCTCCCCAGGCCCAGGCAGGAATGGGAGTTGACTGCAGGCTCGGTCCCCCTCACAGTGCTGGTGGGCACCGTGCAGTCAGCACCCCGACAGGGCCATGGATTCTGGGAGGTGCTCAGGTAACTGGGCCTGGGCCTGGGCCTGGACAGGAGCAGGGGCGACCCTCAGTTCCCAGCCCAGGTGACCCAGGGCTGGCGACGGCCAGTAGGGCATGCCCGACCCCCTGGACGTTTCCGAGCAGTGTCTGGGCCTCCCAGCTGCTCTTGGCTGCTCCCTGCCTCTGGCCCCCACCCCAGGCCCTGCCCTGGCCCCTCTCTGGCCATCTGTCATGGCCCCCTATCCCAGGTGGTCTCTCCATCTGACCTCTTAGTCACTGGGCAGAGGCATGGGGTCTTGCCACATGCCAGGCATAAGTAGGGCCTAATGGGGGCCACCCTGGAGGGGTCCCCTCTGAGGAGCTCACCTGGCCTGCACTCTGCCCCTCCTGCTGCCCTCAGATGTGCATGGAGCCCCGGACCAGCGCCCTTACACTGCCCGGGACACTCGGACCCCAGGGACCTTGCAGCCTGCCAGCCCCGCTGCATGTCACTCCCGGTTTTACCCAGGTCTCTCTGTGTCCCCTCTAAGGCCTCCTGGGCAGGTGGACTTGGTGGGGCTTACCCGGGGGAGCAGCCTGGACATCAACAGTGGCCCCTTTGGTACTGGCCGGGATGCAGGTGACACTGACGATGGCTCCCAGGAGGTTGGCCACAAGTGCCACGATCGCTGGACAGTGGACCCTGGGGGCAATGGGGGTTGCAGGGTGTGTGGGTCCCAGGGCCCGGGCCCTGTCCTGCAGCTACGCTGAGGCCTGAGCTGCAGGAGGCCACGCCATGCCAGCACCCTTCCCTGTAGCCCCAGAGGAAGGCACCAGGACCCCAGGACACCTTTACGAGGTGACGGACAGAGCGGGTGAGTGCCAGCCACCCCTGACCTTTGCCACGGCACACAGGCCTGGCAGCCTCTGTGGGTGGGTGGGTGGCAGAGCCAGAAGGCGAGCCCAGAGCAGGGAGCGGCACAGGCCCCAGAGGTCAGGCCTGGGGTGTGTGTGTGTGTCCCCGGAGAACCCTTCAGCGACCTGGGGCCTGGCACTGTGTCACAGGACGGCTGCACTGCCCTCGGCATGGAGGACAGCGGACACCTAGAGGTCCTCAGGAAACGCCTCCCATCCCCACTGCCTAGAGGCTGGGGCATGCTGGGTCTGGGAGGGCTTCGGCCGGGCGCCCCAGAGGCCCTGACTTGCCCACTGCCCTCCGACCCCACCACGTCCTGCAAGGCCCAGGCGCACCCACTCCTCTGAAGCAGGACTCCTCATTGAGCCAGGCTGCGGCCTCCAGACTGGGACACCTTTCCCTTGCGGTGTAGCAAACCCCTGTCCATCCCAGTGAGGCCCAGGCCCTTCTCCCCAGCTGCACCCAGTCTGTAGGGCCCTGGTCTCAGAACTCGCTTCACCAGATGGTCAGAACCTGGCCCCTGCAGGCCTGTGGGCCTAGGCTGAACCCGGTGCAGACCCAAGCAAGTGTGAGAGCCATTCACATGGGCAAAGTCCCGCCTTAGCCCTCATCAGTGCCCCCACATCTGCCCTGGTCAAGGCCTCAGGGTACAGACACAAGGGGAGGTCAGGGTCCTGGGAGAGCCCGAGTCCCCAGACAGGGACACGCGAGCTGCCTGGGTTCCTCCCAGGTCAGACCCCCTGTCCTTCCCCAGGGTCACAGGTGTCTGTACACACACACGTGCACACACAGGCACACCTGCGTCCGAGCTCTGGCCGAAACCCAGGGGCAGGAAAGGACGGGGCTGCCAGCGAGGCCACAGAGCAGAGCCAGGCCTCTGCCAGTCCTGTTCCCCGGCTGGGAGCGTCAGCTCCCACCGTCCTCAGCAGGGCTGGCTGCCGCCTGCGCCCCCACCATCCAGGGCCCCAGGCCCACTGCCCAGGAAGCTGGGCGTGCGGGCTGCCAGGGTTCCACACAGATGGGCCTTTCATCGACCAGCAGGCAGGGAGGTCAGAGGGCAATGGACCCCAGAGCAGGGCCTCTCCGGGCCCTGGAGACCGGCAGGAAGTGATGTGTGCGTAGAGAGGGACCCCCACCAGGGCTGCCCGGAGAGGAGCCTCTCTTCTGGGCTCTGTTCTCTGAGGCTCGGACGTCACTGTCGGGGACTGGCCAGGCAGGGACAAAACCTGCTTTCTTTGCCAGATGCCCCGGAAGCGTCCAGGGCAGAGGCGGCCCCTCAGATGGTTATTTTGGGAAGCTGGTGACAAGT
Source organism: Marmota marmota marmota (assembly GCF_001458135.2). Taxonomy (NCBI): domain Eukaryota; kingdom Metazoa; phylum Chordata; class Mammalia; order Rodentia; family Sciuridae; genus Marmota; species Marmota marmota. The sequence goes on from NW_026000001.1 coordinate 4,387,039, forward strand.
GAGGGTGGGTGGCAGGGGGCCAAGTCCCTACTTCTCATGTCTTGGTGTCCCTTGAGTGATGGCCAGCAAGCCAAAGGCCAGGGCTTCCTTGGAGATAGAGGGCCTGGTGCTGGGAGACCTGGGCGGGCCCTGGGGGGACTCAGGCCCCCCAAGTCCCCCAGAGCCCCTGCGGGCCGCTGTCCGGGGAGCCCGAGGAGGGCCATTCTTTTCCCGACTCAGAGCTCCCTCCGACTTCCCAGAGCAAAACGCCTGAAAGAGGCTGGGGATTTGGCTCAAGCGGTAGCGCGCTCGCCTGGCATGCGTGCGGCCCGGGGTTCGATCCTCAGCACCACGTACAAACAAAGATGTTGTGTCCGCCGAGAACTAAAAAATAAATATTAAAAATTCTCTCTCCCTCCCTCCCTCTCTCACTCTATCTTTAAAAAAAAAAACGCCTGAAAGGAGACTGGAAGTGAGAGGGCATTTGGCGGGCAGCCTGCCCGGGGCCCTCTGTGTGCTGCTTCTCCACCAGGAAGCACCTTCCAGCTCTGCACCTCGCCAGACACTGTGGCCTTGTCCCAGGGGCCTGCGGGCCACGCACCCCAGCACACGGCCCTCCCCCGGATCTGCCCGGGGCAGGTGGCCCAGGAGGGCGCTGGGCTGCGCTTGGCCCCACTGGCTTGGTCCACTCTTTTTATTTGTTCTGGTGCTGGGATGGAACCCAGGCCTAGCGCATGCCAGGCAACTGCTCTACCACTGAGCACACCCCAGCCTCGTGATTTCTCATTTTGAGACAGGGTTTCCCTAAGTTGCCGAGGCTGAGCCTGAACTTGAAGTTTTCCTGCCTCAGTCTCTCAAGTCTCTGGGATTACAGGCCTGCACCACCACATGTGGTCATTCTATGATTTTTTTTTTAATGTATAAACTGAGCCAAGGTTGTGTGACCCATTGGGGCCTCACCTTCTACAAGGGCGGGTGTCTTCCAGCCCTGACCTGGGGATCAGGGAAGTCCCCCACCTTAGCCACGCACTCCAAGCTTAGCTGTAATACATCAGCTCCGTCCTCCGCTGGTCTGGCTGGCCCTAGCCCCATGCACCCTGCCACCTGAGCACAGGGTGGCCACATGTGAACAGGGGGTGCAGCTGTGACCCACTGGGCCTCGCCTTCCACAGGGGGCAGCCTGGACTTGGCCTGGGGGCCACAGTCTGCCAATGCCCATTCCACGTAGCTGCTTCCTAGATCATTGGGTTGTCTCGCCCCTCTCTTCTGGGTGAATACAGGAACAGGAGGCTGATGACAGGTGTATTGGAAGGGCAATGGGCAGGCCTCGGTGATCTGGCTGCCCAGTCCTTCCCTGGCTACCTTGCTGGGTGACCTCATTCCATCAGGGGCACAAGAGGGCTGTCCTGGAAGCCATTCCATCCCCCATGCTGCCTGCCAACCACCCGAGAGGCCTCTGGCACCCGCAGCCACACCTCAGGCAAACAGCGGCAGCCACGGGCCTTTCATCCTTATCTCCAGGGCCAGAGTTTGCCAACTTCATCAGGAGCGGGCGGCCTGGGCCCGCCTCCCCCATTCAGGCTCTGCCCCTTCCGTCCCTCTGCCTGACTCTGGGAGCCTGCCTGGGAGGGAAGACAGCAGCTCACCAAGCCGGTGCCCCTGCCAACTGGCCCTGGGCTCCAACAGGACCCCTGCTGCCCGCTGTGGCTCAGGCCCTGCTGTGCACCCCACTCCAGGTGCTGCTCAGGGTCCCTGCTGTGCACCTGCCTCATGTCCCAGGCTGGAGTCAGCTGGGACCCAAATTCTTATGGTACCTGTCTTGAAAGGAGCAGAGGCAGGGGGTCCAGAGAGCCCTGGGGCCCAGGGCGAAGCCCCTTCCCCACCGGCACTCACCCTCTGGTGCTGTCGCAACCAGGCCGTCCTGCAGGGTCACTTCTGACACACACTCTGGCTTCCAGGGACCCAGAAAGAGGTCCGAGCCCTCTCTGGCCCAACACTCCAGGCCTGCTCCCTCCACCCCTCAGGCCTCCAGCCACCCACCAGAGCTTCCTGCCCAGGGCCCTTCCGCCATCTTCCTTCCCCTGTGCCTCTTCCTCTCAGGTGGCCCCCGCAGCTGGTCCCTTTTGGCCTCTCCTGCCCTGTCCCTGTGCTTTCAGCACTCAGGACACCAGGTCCTTCTGTCCTTCCCCGCGGGCCTGGTTCCCTCCTGGCCATCAGCAGCGTTGCCCAGGTGAGCCGTGGGTCTGCCGCCGCCTGCTGTGCCGGAGTCACTCCTGTCTCTGCTGTTCCAGCGGCCTGGACGTCTACCCATGAACTTCCAGGGACACCAGTCAGCAGGGTAGGGGCCCCCACTCCCTCGCCCACACCCAGGTCCCAGGGGCCACTCAGGTGTGAGAAAATGTGTGCTGAGTCACCCGGAGGCCTCCATGGGTACAGCTCAGGGCTAGGATCACACCAGCCACTTGGTGCTCATCTCGGGGCAGCCTGACCTTCAGAGCTGTGGAGCGTCCGCGGAGCGTCCAGCACAGGGATTCCTGCTAGCCCAGTGGTGTGTGTTCAAAACCTGACTGCTTCTAGGTGGGCAGAGCCCTCTGGGGGCTGAGGCAGGAGTCCTGGGCTGTGACTCACTGTGTGGCCCTCACTGACCGAGTGTCCTTCCTGGAGGCAAGGGCGGGTGTCCTCCAGCCCTGACCTGGGGATCAGGGAAGTCCCCCACCTTAGCCACGCACTCCAAGCTTAGCTGTAATACATCAGCTCCGTCCTCCGCTGGTCTGGCTGGCCCTAGCCCCATGCACCCTGCCGCCTGAGCACAGGGTGGCCACATGTGAACAGGCAGGTGCAGCTGTGACCCACTGGGCCTCGCCTTCCACAGGGGGCAGCCTGGACTTGGCCTGGGGGCCACAGTCTGCCAATGCCCATTCCACGTAGCTGCTTCCTAGATCAAGAGCTTCATGGCCAGGCCCTCTTCCCTGCCCCTCAGCACTGAACAGGAACTTCTGAGAGTGCCTCAAGCCCAACACGTCCTACACTGGACTCCCAGTCTCCCTGCTCCATCTCCTTCCGGTTGCTCAGGCCAGACGGGGGTCTTCCCAGACAGCCCACACCCACCCTCAGCAGATCCTTTTGGCTCTATCTTCAACTGGGCCCGGGGCTGACCTCTGCTCAGGCTGCACTGACCCCTTCTTGGCTCACCCACCTCTCAGCCCGTAGCCTCAACAACACCCCCAGCAGCACCCACCTGCCCTGAGGTCCACCCCACATCAACAGGGATCTTCCAGCCAACATCACTGGGTCCCTCAGCCCTGTGCTCAGCGCTGGTGGCCCCTGGGACATTCAGGCAAAGGCAGAATCCTCGCTGCCCTCCCCTTCCCTCTGGCCTTTGTCCCTCCCCTGCTTGGCTCCAGTCACCCCGGCCCCTTGCTTCTTCTGCCCACAGGGCTGCGTCCCAGCTGCCAGGACCCCATGTCTCATGTGCTGCCGCCAGGCGGGTGGCCACCTGTACACCGGGCAGCTCCACGCTGTGGCCCAGGGCCTGCCTGGACTGGAGGCAGGCACACAGCAGGCTCCATGAACCTGTGCTGGGTCCTGGAGGCCTGTGGGCCGTCCCCAAGCAGGGACTCAAGGCCATGAGTCACAGAGCCACATCCACCTGCTGGTGTGCTGGCTCTGGGTTCAGTCCCCCCCCACCACCACCTCCGGGCAGCCTGGCCTCCCGACCCTGAGCTCAAGGCTGAGCCCAAACCAGTTAAACCGGTGCCTGCTCCCACAGGCCCCATGCCAAGGCCACTTCCTCCTCCCTCTGTGTCTGGGCGGCAGGGAAGGGGCATGCCTGGGACCCTTCAGGGGCAGAAGGCACCCAGATGGGCAGCGAGATGGCAGCCAAGGGGTCTCCACATCCTACTTGGTTCTATCAGGGGGAGGGGAGGACAGGCTTGGTGTGGCTGTCAGTGACCCAGGGCAGGCTTCGGGGTTATGGGGTGGCCTGAAGGAGGGAGACAGCATCCAGGCCCTGCAGCCCACCTCCCCGGCCCCCAGGTGGGAATGGGACGAAGTAACACCACTGGGAGACAAGGCCACCCACAGCTGTGTGGACCCTGGTGGACAGCGTGGCTCAGAGGATGGTTGGCCAGCCCCCTCTGGAAGGAACAAGAGCAGAGCTGAGAGTCAAGCCACCCTCTCTCCCTACTCTGGACAGCCAGCGCAGGGGGCTGGAGGGGCAGCTCTGGCCTGAGGGCCCCGCAGCACCCTGAGTCTCCAGTGTGGCATGAAGACTGTAGGTCCCCAAGTGCACTTGGCACACCCCCCAGCCCTGGGCCTTGGAGCCCCGCTCCTGGGCCTGTTTCCCCCCATCAAAGGAAGTGTGGAGGTTGACCTGGTTACAGATAAATGTCAGGTTATAAAGGGCCTCAGATCCTCAGCAAGCAAGGAAGCTGATGGAATGTTCTGGGAGTGGGGGCAAGAGTGGCAGCCATCTTGGGGAGCTGTGGGAAGTGAGCAGTGTCCTCTAGCTCAGGGGCTGGGATGCAGAAAGGACAGGTGAAAGAACAGGGAACGGATGGGGGGCCAGGCAGTGAGGCCGGCGGAGCCTGTGTGGGTGCACTTGCTCCCACACACCTTCAGCCCTGGTATTGCCCTGCCCGTGGGGACCCCCTGAAGCACTCCTCAGCCAGTGCAGGCTGATGGGCCCACTTCACAGGTGAGAAAATCTGGCGAGGTAAGGGGCCCCTGCTGATGGCCCTGAGGTGACCCCACCTGTCTGGGCTGTGTCCCCGAGTGGGTGGCATCCCACAGGGCCCTCCTCCCAGCCCTGATACCTGCTTGGGTCCCCTCTGCATCCCCTCCATGCCTCTCCTCACCCTAGTTGCCCTGAGAGACTGGCCCTCAGAGGCAGCAGTGACCAGCTCCTGCCCCCCACTGGCTCCCCTCATGCCTGGCCCATACCTGCCTTCCTTCTGTGTCTTCCTGCTGCCCCACCAGGGCTGCCCTGCATGTGCACCCTGACCCCAGGCCCCAGGAAGACCCCCAGGAAGGCTACCCAGCCCCAGGTCAGCCAGCCCTTCCTGCTCCCTGTCCTGCTCCCCGGGGTCCTTCCCAGGGGTGCCTCCCCCCTGAGCAGAGCCCACCTCGGCAGCCTTGGCCTCCTTTGGAAGTCAGAACTTGGGGCCCTTGTTGCTGCATAGAAGCACTCTGGCCACTACTGGGCCAGGGCTTCCTCGGCCACTGGCAGCCATGAGTGCCCTCTAAGCACCACCTGGCCCTCTGCTGTCTTCTTATCCTACATGCCAAGTGCCAGAGGTGCGGACCCAGCGCCCTCGTGTTGGAAGACAGCCCCTTCCCCTTCCCCGGCTGCACAGTCCCTCATCTGGCTGCCTAGGCCTGAGCTGCCTGAGGCCCAAGGCACCCAGCTAGAATAAGACTCAACCCCCACAGTGCCTCGGGCCGCCCGGGGCCAGCCCGAGTTAGGGCATAGCCTTGGCATTGTGTCTGCACCCTCCTCCCACCCATCACCAAACCAGGCCAAAGCTGCCCTCTCCCTGTGGCCAACGGATGGGGCAGGGGCCACCTCCCATGCCTCTGTGTCCCTGCCGAGGGCTCACCACCACTCAGCTGTGTGGTCCAGCTGCCACTCTCCTCAGGCCTCTGGACCAAGGGCTGCTCAACTGCCTGCGCCCAGCACCTCTGCACCTGCTGCTTGCCTGCACCTGCTCAGGTCTCTGCTCACAGGTCACCCCCTTGGAGAGTCCCTGGTGACCATCCATCTCTCTTATTCCTGGTCCTGGTCCTGGTTTATTCCTCTTTTCAGAGCTGGGGATGAAGCCCAAGGCCCACATGTGCTAGGCGAGGGCTCAGCCGCTGAGTCCCACCCAGCCTTGGTTTCTTCCTTTCTATACCACATGGTGCAACCTGACCTAGAACACCATGGACATGAGGGACTTGGCCTGTCTTGCTCCCCACTGCGTCCCAGCACCTAGAATCACAGGGGCACTTATTAAGTGTCCAATAAACATCAGGGAGTAAACAGACTCAGGCTCTGACGGAACACGGGGAGGACTCCCAGGGCCTGAACAAGCCCCGGGGCCATACCTAGAGCCCTTCCTGCAAAACGGACCAGCCGGCTGCTGCCCCAGTCCTGGGGCTCGGTGATTACCTTGCTGTCTCTACCACTGCCTGGGCTTGTTTGGGAGCACGTGGGATCCCTGGGCAGTGCCTGGCCTGGGGAAACCAAGGATCCCAAGTCCAGGGAGTGGCGCCGCTCACCCAAGGTTGGAAAAACTGGAGGTGACCTAGTGCCTGCCCCACAGCTTAGGGGTCTGCCACCAGGAAGGCTCCGTCCCAGGAGAGCCAGGGTGGCCCCTGCAGGCCTGTGGAGGGTGGGTGGGCCACCTGCTGGCCTGGAGGCTCCTCTGGCCAGGGAGCAGGTAGAAGCCTCCACCCCTGCTGGGTGGAGCCCCGAACCCAGCACCACCCAGACCCAAACCGGTGGCTTGGCCAGGATGGAAACTGGCTTGAGGGCTGCAGGAGTTGGGGGGAAGGAGGAATGGGTGGGGCTGCAGGGGGAGCCTCTCCAGGTCCAGGTGTGCTAGACAAGGTCAAGCTCTCACCAAGGGCTGTGGGTGTTGATGGCCTGTCCACAGCACTGCAGGGGGCCAGGCAGACCTGGCAGGAACTCATGCCACAGATGCTGAGCCCTGAGCACTGGCACTGAGCAGACTGAATGGTGCAGGACAGGGCCTAGGAGGGCCTGTGTGCACAGATGGGGTGGGGACAGAGGCCTTGACATGAATTCCTTTAAGCTCCTCACAAGCCTGTAAGCCGCTGCCAGGATTCAGTTCTAAAGGAGGGGAAACTGAGGCACGCAAAGGCTGGCAGCAGACCCAGGGCTCCTCCTGCCTCCGAGCCCCATTTCCCACACCCACTCAAAGGGGCCCCTGCCACAGTCCCCTCCTTGGGGATGGCCACCCTCAGAGCCTCCTGAGACCGACTGGAAAGGGATTCTTCCCTGCTGAAAGTTCCTAAGACTGAGGAGGCAGAAGTGCCCAGTCCACAGAGGGGCCAGATGTGTCTCCCCTGTCCTCCCGTCTCTTGGTGGCCAGGGCCTCCCTGGACGGTGTCTTTAGGGACTGGGCGGCACCGGAGGGAGGCTTCCGCGCGGGGCGACGGCGCCCCCTGACGGCCACGCCGCATCAGGACGCCCCAACCCGCGGCGCGGGCGGCAGGGAAACCGCGGCCCTCGGAAGCGGCGGGCGGAGCCAGGGGCACCAACCCAGCGCTTCCCGCCCGTCACTCACCCGCACGCGGAGTTCAGGGTCCCGCCGAGCAGGGAGCCGAGGATGACGCCGACGCCGAAGCACAGCCCCAGCCGGCCCAGGGCCGCGGGCCGCTCGGCCGGCGCAGACAGGTCGGTGACGACCATCTGGGCGGCTGCGGGAGAGCGCGGCTGAGCGGGGTGCTGCGCCCCGCCCCCCAGGCCACGCTCCCAGGACCCCTCCGCTCCGTCCGCCCCACCCCTCCACCCCGGGCCGGCCCCGGTCACACTCCCACCGTCCCCTCCTCCCGGATCTACCCCCCAGGCCACACGCCCACGTCCCCGATGTGCCCCCAAGCCACGCCCCCACGTCACCCTCGGCGCGGGTCCCTACCGGGCAGCGTGTGCATGAAGGCTCCAGGCAGGCGGGAGGCGAAGAGCAGGAAGACGCCGGGCAGGGCTGGGCTGCAGGCGGCCGCCAGGAGCAGGTACAGAGCCGAGGCCGCCAGGAAGGACAGCGAGAGCGCCGCGCGCGCCCCGTGCTGGTCTGCGAACCTGCGCAGGGCGGGTCAGAGGCGGGCGCTGGGTGGCGGGGAAGGCTTGCCCCGGGGGATGCAGGCCTCCTCCTGGGCAGGCCTGGGACCTCCTGGGCCTCAGTTTTCCCATCGTCCCAGTGGGACTGTGCAGGTCTGGCTGCAGTGAGAGGGTGGGGTAGGAGTGGGGGCATGTCTGGCCCAGGGGGACAGTGACCCCCTGGGAGAGTGGTGGAACCTACAGGCTGTACAGAATGCGGCTGTTTGCCTGGGTGGGTGTCCCTTCTTTCTGCCTAAAGTTGCTCCCTCTGGCCACCTGTGCTGCTCGGGCCCACTGTTCTGTGCCACTGTCACCAAGACAGGTCTGTGTGTGTGTTTGCTGTCCCAGCCTAGTGTTCCTCTAACACCCTGACCCGGGGGCTCAGGGTACCCAGGGCCATGTGTCCCTGCAGCTCCTGCCTGCTAAGATTGATGGTGGGACTCCCAGCTCACTGCACACGGCATGGACAGACACGATACCCTCAATAATTAAATCTTCCTTCTGGACATAAGTGGATGTCACAGGTGGGGCCCCTGGGAACCTACAAGGGACCGTAGCACCTCAGCACCTGAGTTTGCTTCTCTGTGAAAAATGGTGATGCCACATTTCATGGCCCAGTGTGAGCTCAAGGGACCTGGCAGGACTCAGTTCATGGCCTCTGAGGAGAGGGCCTGGGTGAAGGGACACAGGCATCCCCCTCTTCTCTGTACCTGCCAAACACCGGCCCGCCCAGCAGCTGAAGCACCCCGAAGGTCGTCTGCAGGTAGCCAAAGGCGACGGAATCCAGGCCCAGGCTCCGGGACAAATACTGAAACACAGTTGGGGCCCCATGGGAAGGACTTGGAGTCCTGGGCCTTTGGATGGGCAGGGGATGAAGGACGAGCCTGGGTCGGGTGGGAGGAAGCTGGAGGTGACCCTGCCCGCCCTCCCCAGGTGGGATCTGAGTGGCCCTCAGGATGCAGGCCCAGTGAAGGCGCTGCTGGCCCTCCTTCCCCTCTGCAGGACACACTTCAGGTGGGGCATGGACAGGCACCTGCTGTTTGCTTCACCCAAGGCTCTGTGGAGTCACATTGTCCTGCCAAGAGTGTCCCAAGCATCTTAATGACACAGGAGGTGGTGTGCTGCCCAGTAAGGCACAGTGTGCTCTGTGAGGCTCTCAGTCCTCAGCCCCTCGGGGAGGATGCCCTTGGGGGAGGAACAGGGCATGGGAGCGCCCCTCCAGAGCACCCGAGGAGTCCCTGGGACCCCAGACCCGCCTGCCCTAATTCTCTGACTTTAAGACCCCCTCCCTCCCTGGGTTCCGCCCCGTCCTCCAGAATGATGGCTGAATTCATGTTGGGGCCCTAATCCTGGCACTTCAGAATGTGACCTTATTTGGAGGCAGTCGAGTTCAAATGAGGACATCAGGGTGGGCCCTAGTTCCGCTGACTGCTGCCTTGTCAGCAGGGTCTTGTGGACAGACACACAGGGATGACCACATGAAATACATGAAGAGGGACGCACAGCCTGGAGGGGGCAGCTGCAGCCAGGCCCTGGGAGGGCCAGGGGGACCTGCCCGCGCCCCCTCAGAGGGACCTGGCCTTGCTGACCCCTTGACCTCAGACTTGCGGCCTCCGAAGGCCGGGACGGCAAGCTTCACCAATACCCTGCCTCTCCTGCCTCAAACCCTGGACGTCCCCTGAAGCCCCTGTGGGGCATCACAGGCTGCTTGAGTGCCCCACACCCCTGATGGCGAGGGCTGAACTGCCCTCCACCTGATGTCTCCGTGAGCTTGATGGACAGTCCCCCCCACCGCCTCTGGCCCTGCCGCCTTCCACCTGCTCCTCTTCCTCTCACCCCTGCCTCCTGCTCCCCCCAGAGTGCTGCTCCCTTGGCCCCTCCTCTGCTGTCTGAAACCACCTCAGTGCAACCCGTGCGAAGCTGGCTCCTCTTGTAGCTGCCCCCTCTCCCCTCTCCATTGCCGACGCCTCAGGCCCAAGCTCTCAGTGCCATTCCTGACTCCCCTTCTCTCAGAAACCTCCTATATCCAGTCCATCAGTGGGAGATCCAGATCCACACTCCCCCACAGCCATCCCTGAGTCCTCAGAGTATCTCCTGGACATGGCCCTCCCTGGCCTTGCCTTCTGTCCACTCCTCTCCAGATGCAGGAATCTCACCACTGCCCCAGGGCCTTTGCACTGGCTGTGCCTCACCTGCTTCCTTTGAGCCTAAGCATCAATGCTGTCTTCTCAGTGAAGTCTTCCTGGCCCCCAAACTGCCACATGTCCTCAGGTTCTGTCTCTCCAGCATGCTACCACTTGTTCCCTACTGCACCACTGAATTTGACGTTTGCTGTGATGGACGCACACAGTGTGTCCCCAGCTCCCGGATGGGAATGTGGTCTTTTGGCTCTGCTGTCCAGTTCAGGAAGAGGGGCTGCTCGTGGGTGCTCAACACAGACTTGGCTGGACAACTGTCCTCCCGTGAGAGGAGAGCTCTAGGGGGCTGGCAGGTGCCCTGCTGTGTGGGCTGTTCTGGGGGCTCACAGGCTCACTCCTGTTCCTTGAAGCAGCCTTGCTAGTAAGGGGCAGCCACTATCTGTTTAGAACCTGCCCAGGCTGCCCTGCTGCTGGGTGGGGCTCGGGGCTGGACCCAGGTCATCCGCAGGGCGTGAGCTGGGCTCAGGAGGCCTGGTGGGAGGGGTCCTCGGAGTGCCCCCCATGCCCAGAATAGCGACACGGGCCAATCAACGCTCACTCCCACCCAGACCCCCAGGCCTGGAGGGAGGGCAAGGTGCAGGAACGCTCTGGGCCCCGGTGGGCCTCCCGGGGGTAGAGGCTCTGGGGCGGCCCTGACTCAGCCTGGCTTTTTGGTGATATGTAACTTTGTTCCAAAGAGTCCCTGAGCCTCTTTGGGGACACCATGAGTGGGGAATTGGCCTCAGTCACGACCACTGTGGGCCCTAGGACCTCAGTTCTGCCCAGCCTGGGGCCAACAGCACACTGGGTGGGCCCTGACCTGAGCCCAGCACGGAGCCAACCAGCCCCTTGCTTCAGGGAGCCGGGCCTCGAGAGTCTCCATGGGAACTTGTTACTGTGTGTGTTTCGTAGGGGACTGAACCCACGGCACACTGAGCTACGCCCTGCAGCCCTGTTTATTTATTTTTTTATTTTGGGACAGGACCTCGCTAAGTTGCTGATGCTGGCCTTGAACTTGCAATCCTCCTGCCTCATCTTCCCGAGTAGCTGGAATCACAGGCGTGCACTACCATGCCCAGCTTTATCTGCCTTTAAGAACTGCAGTTCACAGCATCTAGAGGACCCAATCCCCTCATTCAAACAGAAACTGACCATCACCGAGACGGAGAAGAGCCTGGAGGGTCTCTGGGTTCTCCCAAACTCCCTGGGCGCTGTTGCCCATGGAAGATGTGACCCTGTGGGCTGCCTCCATAGGGTTTGTTGAATGAATAAACAAGAGTGAAAAGTGGGAATGAAGAGAAGGTGGGAGGGGGGTGGCACCTGGCAGCCAATAGTGACGGCGTAGCCACCTGCCATGAGCCAGGCTGAGTTGAGGAAACCAGCCCTGGCAATCGCCACCCTCACATTCTGGTCGGGGAGAAAAACAAATGGCAAAAATGTCCAGTAAGTGGGACAGGAAACATGGAGCAGGACAGAGCCTGCTGGGAACGTGACAGTAAGGTGCAGGCCGCGGTGGGGACCTTTCTGAGGGGGTGACCTACCCAGAGGCCTGCACTACCAGGACATGGGCTGAGTAGGCGTCAGGCAGGGGATGGACAGGGCAAAGGCCCCAGGTGGGGGGCAGCAGGCACAGGGCTGGGACAGTCACGTGCAGGGCGTGCTGCCGGGAGGGCAGTGGGGGTGGCTCCCTGAGGCTCTGTCCAGGGCTGCTGCAGCAGGCAGACAGCACAGCACATGCTGATGGGGGTCACCAGGAGCAGTTCCTGGGCCCCTCACTTTATTCAGCTCATGTGGCAAGGGGTCCCCAGTGGGAGGAGCCTGGCCGCATCAAGCACCACCTGGGTTCCCTGCTACCGCCCACCTGGATGGCAGGCGGGGCAGTGAGGGACCTCTGGCCTGCTGGGGGCATTACTCACTGGCAGGATGGAGAACTGCATGAAGAGGCAGGTAAGCTCCAGGGCGGCCAGCACGTAGGTGAGTGGAACTACCCAGGGCAGACCCAGAGTGTCCTTCTTGCTGGGGGATCGGCCTTGGCCCCTGGGGGCCGCGGCTCCCTGCATCCTGGGCTGGCGCTGTAGGGAGGCCAGGGAGGGATCCAACAGGACGCTGGCAGAGCCTTGGGAGCGGTCAAGGGGCAAAAGTCCGGTTGCTCCGGGTGCGGGTGCTGAGTCACCAGGCTGGAGGCGGGCAGAACAGCCTAGGGGAGAGGACAAGAGGACAGCACTGCAGACTGCAGACCACAGACTCCCACCCTGGGCCCTCCAGCCACCTGACCTTGGAGAGCCAGTCGGGTTTCCCTCCTCCACACATCTGAAAACTCCCGGTCTCCAGCACGGGCCTCCACAGGAGGGAAGACAAGGGTGACCCCTGCCCTGCAGCTGGGCCAGGCCCCAGGGGTTTAAAGGGAAATCGAGGCCCAGGGTGGTTGCTGACTGCTGCTCAGGCCGGGCTTCCTGTGGGCACGGGGCTGGCTGTGCCAGAGGCCTCCCTAGGCCCACAGTGCCCTTCTTTGCCAGGGGCTCCAGCCAGAGCCCCGGGGACTTCTGGAATGGTTCTGGGTAGAAGCAAGGAGTCACGGCTCTGCCTTCCAGGCCCCCAGTAGGGCAGCTCTGTCTCACCTCCCACAGCAGGATGCTGTCCCCCCTCTCCTGACCCACAACCGGCGGGAACGGGATTTTGTGGCCCACTGAGGTTTTTCCAAAGTTTTGCCAACCTATGCGACTAGAGTCGGGCCCTGGGCGGCCTTCCTCTTCAGACAGCCCAGGGCGGGGCGGCCGCGCCCGCTGCCCTGCCCATCCCGGGTGCCCGGGTCTGCGGGAGCCCGCCGCGCACTCGCACGCACGCACGTTTGGGCGCATCGCGGGCAGAGCCTCGACCTGGTGCGGGTTCGGGGCTCAGCACCTGTCCTCGCCCTAATGAGCTCGGGTACCTGCTCCGCCGGGTGAGCTCAGGCGCGGCCTGGGGAGATGAGTCCTCTCGGGGTGACCCGGACACCCACCCTTCCGGGGGTGAGCCCTGGCCCGCCCTTTCGGGGTGACCTGGGACGGGCTCTTCCCGCCCCCGAGGCCTGGCCCACCTCCTCGCTCCGCCCCCAGGGAGCACTCGCCCCGCCCACCCGCCTAGCTCGTCCTGCGCTCCGGGCGCCC
>NW_026000001.1:4401000-4411160 GCF_001458135.2 Marmota marmota marmota
TGTGTGTGTGTGTGTGTGTGTGTGTGTTCCCCCCATCTCGGTTATTGGTGTGTGTGTGTGTGAGTGTGTTTCCCCATCTCGGTTATTGGGGTGTGTGTGTGTGTGTGTGTGTGTTTCCCCATCTCGGTATTGGTGTGTGTGTGTGTGAGTGTGTTCCCCCCATCTCGGTATTGGTGATGGAACCCAGGGCCTCACACATACTAGGCCCACTTCCTGGGGGTTTCAGATGGCCCTGCCGGCAGGCCTCTGATTATATGGCTCTGTCCCCTAACTGCTGGTTCTCATTGGACACTCCCATATCCGACCCACCCTGACCTGAGCTCCTTGTCCTCTGCAGCTTCCCGTTGGAGCTAAGGTTAAGGCATGCAGAGGGGACACTGGTTCTCACTTTTGGGCCCAGTGTGTGGCCCCTGCCTGGGTTGCAGGGCAGGAGGCAGGGCTAGTGTCCTGAAAGAGCATCCTGCTGGAATGAGCACCTTGGAAAGGTCAGTTCAGTGGCTCTCCCAGCGTCCTACACCTCCAGCTCTTTTTATGTTTTACCTTTTTTTGAGAAAGGGTCTTACTAAGCCTAGTTGGTCAGGGTCTCACAAAATGGCTTGTGATGATCCTTCTGCCTCAGCCTCCCCGGCCCCTGGGATTACAGGCTGGTAAATGCTGCATGGCTTGCAGCTTTTATCCAGCCCCGAGCCTTTGGCTGTGGGAGCGGGATCCCTGACCCCTGGAGTGGCAGCATCGGGTGTCCATTTCCAGGTGAGAAGGGGAAGCGTGGGGAGGGGAATGGGAATGGAGGAGGAACTTGGGACCAACAGGAAGAAGGGGTGGGGAGAAGCAAGGAGAGGGAAGAAAGGTCTAGTCTAGCCTGCCGGCTCCTGAGAGTCTGCCGGAGCCTCAGAGGAGGGGCAGGGAAGGGAGCAATCTGTGAACAGTTCTGAGCTCCTCCCTAGCAGCCCCTTACCCCCAGGCCAGGAGGCTGCTGGGAGCTACTGAGATGCTATGTTTCTCCATGTCAGCTCTCCTGTCATGTCCCTATCACTGGCCGGGCCACGGAGATGCATGGCACCTGGGTACGGTAGCTTTGTGGCCCACACTGAGTGCCTTAGGAGTCTGCAGGAGCATGCACTGCCTGAGCACTTGTCCCCGGTGCCACACACCCTCAGTGCTCTCCGGCTAGTTGGTGATTGCTGGGTGAGCAGGTGCTCACTCAGGACCCTGGCTCCACTCTCCTGTTCTGCAACCCAGGCAAGGGCCAGGCCACAGGCCTAAATGTCAGAACCAGTGTCCCCTCGGCACATTTTAACTTCAGCTCAAGCAGAATGCTGCAGCAGATAGAGGAGCTGGCATCAGGATGGGGTGGACATGGAGGATCCCCTCAGGTTGCCCAGTGAGAGCAGGCCACAGAACTGACAGTTGGGGCAGAGACACATAGCCTGAGGCCTGCTGGCAGGGCCATTTGAAGTCCCCAGGAAGTGGGGTGGCGCCTACTGCTCTGTGGTTGGTGCATGCACTGTGCCGAGGGAGATTCCAGGGCCAACAGTGCCGATGGGGGAAAGCGTTGGCATCTGGGGGCAAGTTCCAGGTCCTGTAGGCTCAGTTTCAGAAGCGGCACCTCTGGCCTCCGTGGGGACACGAGGAGGATGGCTTCAGCCAGGGCCAGGAGCCTGGGCAGCCAGCATTTCCTGGAAGGGTGCACAGGAAGGCTGGCCTGGGAAGAGTGGGGGCTGGGTCTAGGAATCTCAGGGGACTCAGATTGAGGAGCCCTAGAGGGCTGGTGTGCAGATGGTCTGTCCTCTGTGGGTGAGGGCGAGGCACTGTCCCCAAGAGGTGCCAGACTCCCCATCAGACTCTGGGACCTATCCGCCTCTCACAGATCTGGCCAGAGGTGGGCCAATGTCAGCTCGCCTGGGGGCCTGGGGCTGAGGTGGGAGGTGAGCCTCTGAAACTGCCCAGAGGCAGGTCGTGAGAACGAGGGTCCCCTGGAGCTGGTGGGTGCCAGGAAGGGGCTTCTACTCACCACTCTTCCTCCTGTGCCAGAGCGGGACCTGTGGTGGCAGGGAACTGGTTGGGCACACTAGCTTTTGTTTTTGTCATGAAGGGCTCAGTAGGGGTGGGACAGCTTCCTGGTTGCCAGGGAGTGTGGGAAAATTGCCCTTTGGGGTGGAAGAGGAAAGAGAAGCACTCAAAACGCTGGCCCCTTGGATCTCCTCCTCCAGAGGAAGAGATTCTGGTTGTAGGCCAATGGGACCAACATGCACCTGGCCACTCAACAGACACTTTCCCAGGTGAGACCTGGTGACAGTTCTGCCAGGAGACTGTCTAGGCTGGCTGCAAGCAGGACTTCATTGATCTGGGGTGGGTGAGGAAAAGGCTGGGGGGGGGGGATGCCCATCAGGGGCCTTGGGGAAGCACGGATCTGGTGTGTGCAGGGATAGCCTTCCAGGCAGCGGGGACAGTGAGACAAAAGCTGAGAGCTGAGCCCAGGCTTGGTGTTCAGGAAACCAAGAACACTCGATAGGCCTGCGGCATCAGATTCGCAGTGGGGTGGGGGTGCAGAAACCCAGTCTGGAGGGCAGGAATGTGGTCAGATGTCCTGAGAAGAACTGCTGTGTGCTGGGGGCTGGATCCCTGAGAACCTCCAGACGAGGGGAGCCCCAGCCTGCACTGCTGCCTGGACCATGAGTGGCCATGAGCTGTAGTACAGGGACCTGAGCACTGCTATGTGCAGGCTGTGTCCCAGGCATGGCTACCCTTTGTAGCATGCGCTACTGTGGTGTGTGTAGGGAGCAGGTAACACACCTGAGAGGGCTGTGGGCCCGACTCACTGGCGTGGAACGCTTTGGCTTCTGCTCTGTATGCAGTGCTTCTGACCCGCCTTGTGTTCCAGGACGATCTCTGGCTGGCATGCTGATGAGGGACTGGGGCAGAGTGGCCAGCATGGGGGGGCGGTCTGCACAGAAGTGGGTTTCTATACCCCTCTGGAGGGAAGAGCCAGGTGGGTAGGTTGGGCTCAGAGAACTGACCTAGGCCTGTGCCCTGTGGGAATTGCTGGTGTCAGCGAAACGGGGCACTGGGGAGAGCTGGCCTCCCAAGGAGGACCAGGGCTCAGTGCCCTGCATCAGGCAGGAGCCTGTGGGCCACAGAGCATTGGGGGGTGCTGTTTGGGACCGTGGGCTGAGCCGGCATATAATCTGGAGAGTCTTCTGCATCGAAAAGGTATTTAGAGCCCTGACCCTGGATAGGGTAACCCAGAGTGGACAGGGATTGGGAGGGGCATCAGGGCCAAGGCTGGGCCCCTCGCTAGAATGGGGACCCCAGGGACTAACTAGGAGGAAAAATGGGAGTGGGAGGCTGAGGGCTGTCCATCCAGTCTGGCCAGTGGAGGTCTCTGGAAGGAACACTGTTGGCAGGGGCTGGAGCCACGGGGACGGGCTGAGTCAGGGCTGCAAACCTGATCTGAAGTTTTTTTCCCAGAGTATCCAAGAAATGGGACGGTGGCAGGGTGGGGAAATGAGATAGAGAAAACTTTTGTTAAACATTTTAAGATATTTAAGAAATGTGATACCACACAGGAAGGAGGATGGAAGACAACCTGAGGGAACTGTCTGGCCCAAGGGGCAGCCAACAATGGAGTCCTGGAGATGGGCATGCCCCCCCCTGCCCCCCGCCCGGAGGCCTTCTCCTCACCCACCCCAGATCAATGAAGTTCCCTGGAGCACCCCGGGGTTTGGGATGAGCCCCATGGAAGGTGCTGGGCTTCCAGTTACGCCTCCTATTATCCCAGAGGACTCACCTCAGTGTCACTTCTTTAGGGAATCCAACAGAGTTCTGGCTGGGGTGGGACCAGAACCTGGGAAATGTCTAATATGGGTCCGGGTGGTACCAGCCCTGAAGAATTCACCACTCTACACCTGGCCACCAGCCGATCATGCACTTCCGGTCCCAGTGAGGTGCATTTTCAGGCCTTGGCCAGCAGGGGGAGCCCCAGCAAGGCCCTGTCACTAGCCTCCTGGTCAGGGTGGAATTTAGTGGCTGTCCTTGGAGCCACCCTAGTCTAGTAAGGGGCATGGAAGCCTGCCGTGGGCATGGGGGCTTGGCCTTGGTTCCTTGCTACATCTTGGAGGCTGTAAGCTGAGTCTGGGGGTTGGGTTCAAAGGTCCCTCACACCTACCTGTCCTTTGGTCACTAGACGGGGTGGAGAGGCTGCCCTGGGGATAGAGACTGAAGACTTTGAGAAGGAAGGGGCAGGGCTGAATCTTTGAGCCAAGCATTGGGTTTCTGCTCACCCTGAGGATGGGCAAGTCGACTTGAGGACTTTGAGCCACAGCCTGGCCATGTCCTTGGGGGAGGTTCTGCTCCCCAAATGGGCTTCTCCACCAGGGCTGGTCTGTGTCCAGTGATCCTGGGCCAGACCTGAATGCCAGCCTTCAGATACAGGGAGGACAGCGGCCTGCCGTGGGCTCCCGGGGCAGAGCCCTGGGCACTGGGGCGGGCAGACATCCTGACCTCATCCGATTAACTCCTCCGTAGACCAGGACCAGGACCCACAGGGGGACATGGCTCAGCATGGCCACACTGAAGAGTGCTGAGGCCTCGATGGGGACCGTATGCTGAAGGCCGTGCAGCCATGTCCACGGTGAGGGCCTGAAGACGGCAGACCTCAGGGGTTTCAAGTGACAGCTGAGTGCAGGCTAGAGGAGCTGCTGTCCCCTGTCTCCCACCACAGGCTGAGTGACCAGAGACCAGAGCTGGATCTGGACCCAGCCCTGGGGCAGCTCTGTTCTGCTCTCTTTCCCCCAGACAGAGGAGTTTCTGGAATGTGGGACTTCCCATGCTAATGTGGGGACAGTCGTGGACAGACCTGGAACTCTGGTCAACCTCCTCTCTCAGAGCCCTGGAGGCCCCCACTGGCCTGAGGCCTGCCCAGCCCAGAGAACATCTCAGGGAGCCTGGGAGTTGGTTCCCTTGTGGCAGCCCCCCGACATCTCCATGAGGACAAGGAGCCCTCTGCTCCAGGAACCCCTGTCCTGGGCCTTAGGTACAGCTGCTCAGCTCAGGGCCACCAGGGCCAGGGCTGCTCCCCCCCGCCACTGGCTTTTTTTGGTAGTTGTACATAGACAGAATGCCTTTACTTGTCGATTTATATGTGGTGCTAAGGATTGAACCCAGTGCTTCACGTGTGTAGGCAAGTGCTCTGCCACTGAGCCCCAGCCTCAGCCCCCTCTGGCTTTTGAACACTCCAAGACAGCCTGAGACATGACCCTGGCCTCTAGCCCTGCCCAAGGTGCAAGAGCGCTGCACCTCTGAAGGCGTCTGTGCCCTTGTCCCCTTGCCTGGAACTTTCCTCTTGCCTGCTGGGGTCAGCCCAAGTGGTCCCTGAACATCCTCCTGGTCCCTTGTCATATTAGGCAGCTGGCTCCTTCTGCTCCCTCTGGCCTTCACAGAAGCCCTGGAGGGCACAGTTGCCCCTGGGGCCCCTGAGAGATGCTTGCTGAGTGGATGGATAGAGATAGGAGCCAAGTCCCTAAGACCAGGCCCATTGGACATGCGCAGACAAGGGGCTGCTGTCGCCACCCAGAGCCAGGCCTGGGACAGCCCAGGATGCCACAGCTTGTGTCCACATAGCGGTAAGACCCAGCACCTGCTGCAGATCACAACCTGACGTTACCAAGACAGGGTAGTGGAAGGGGTGCAGCAGGGGTCCCACTCTTTTTTAAAAATTTTATTATATTTATTGTGGAAAGAACCTGATTATCACAAGCTAATGCTATTGAAAAATGATATTTTCCCCTCATAATCCTTTTTTTTTTTTAGGGAGAGAGAGAGAGAGAATTTTTTTAATATTTATTTTTTAGTTTTTCGGCGGACACAACATTTTGTTAGCATGTGGTGCTGAGGATCGAACCCGGGCCGCACACATGCCAGACGAGCGCGCTACCGCTTGAGCCACATCCCCAGCCCAAATTCAGTCTTTTTATTGCAAAAAAAAAAAAAAAATACAGATCACGTCTCATTCAACTTTTTTTATTATGACATGTCATTGTTTCATACCGAGAACCATAATATTTTGAAATATAATTGCAAATAACAAAACATTTGGAGTTTGGAAAAATAATTATTCATTAGCATGCATATTTACAAGTTCATTAATTAGATTCTCATTTTCAAAGTTTTATAAAACTCCTTTAGAAATTATGGAGCATAAATATGGAAGAAAGGGGCAAGAGACTTTCCACTAAAAGGTGAATTATAAGCTAGAAACAAGCACAAATATTTTGTGACAAACATGGAAGGTAAATACTTGGGAATGACATTGGGCAAAATATATCATTATGTTGTGTGTGTGTATGCATGTGGAAAAACTCCTGTTATGTGCAATGACTATGCAACTTTAAAAATATGGAATATCACCTTATATACATTCAAACAATGTATAATAATGGCATCTTCAACAAGATTCTCCTGAAAAACAAAACTAATAATATGTAGCGGGGGATGTAAGAAAAAGAGAGAGAAAGGAGGGTATTTTAAGTAATTGGCTCACACAATATAGAGGGGCTGGCACTTTTGAAATCTGCATTGCAGGATGGCAGGCAGCAGATCCAAGGAAGAGTTGATGTTTCAAGTCTAGAGGTGCAGACAGAATACCATCTACCTGGGGGACTTCATTCTTCTATCTTAAGGTCTTCAACTGATTGCAAGAGTCTCAGACTGCTTAGCTGGCATATGATTGCAGCAAGAGTACTGTTGGTTACACATTCAAGTTCACTGGTGATTCCTTCTGACAGAGCTCCCCGGCACAAGTGCCGGGTTCAATGTTCCTCTTCACTAAAGGCATGGCTCACAATCGGTCCATGGTCTGACCGCCGGCGCCGGAGCTGCGCTCCGAGCTCCATCGTCCGGCCTCGCGCCACTTCCCGCAACACACCACCGGGGGTCCCACTCTTTAAAACCCTAGGAGTGGGCTGGGGACACGGCTCAGTTGGTAGAGTGCTTGCCTCACAGGCACAAGGCCCTGGTTCCATCCCCAGCAGCACAGAACAAACAAACACAAAATGACCCGAGGAGCCAGCTTTATGCAGGTTTTTTTTTTTTTTTAATAATTTAAAAAATTTGTTTTAATTGTTACACATGACAGTAGAATGCACTTTGATACATCATATATAATGGAGTATAATTTCCCATTCTTCTGGTTGTACATGGAGTAGGATCCCATGGATGTGCAGTTACACATGCAAGAGGGTGACAGTGTCCGCTTCATTCTGCCTTCCTGCTTGCTCTGCCTCCCCCGCCCCGCCCCGCCGCATGGGAAGACCCTCGAGTCTCCCCCGGCCCCTGTGAGTTAGCACCCGCATGTCAGAGAGAACATTCTGTGTCAGGTTTGTACTTGCCACAGAGCCAGGCGTAGGTGCAGGGCCCTGCAGTTGGCCCCTCTGGGCTGGCATCCCACTGACTGCCAGGCCTGGGCAAGGCTCTGGTCCTGTCCAACCTGGTCTTCCCATCTGTGACATGGGACAGCACTGCTCCCTGCGTCCTCGGGTGCTTGTGAGGACTAAATCAGATACTTTGCACCTGAAGAGCCCAGGAGGCTGCTGCCCGGCACAGAGGGTGTGGCACCAGCAGCAGCTGGATGTGACCAGCATCCAGGGACCGGGACATCACAGGTGGCCTGCCCAGGGCAGCATCAGGAGGAAGAGGCCTGCGTGCACTCGGAGGGGGCCTGAATGCAGACCACCCACCAGAGACACTCAGGCAGTCTCCCGGGGACCCCTGGATTCTGGGCCTCTGGGTTTGACCAAGCGTTGAGTGCAGGAAAATGTGTGACCCCGTAAGTGTCTGTTGGTGTCTGAGTCATCCCCAGGACTAGGCCAATGTCCAGTTTGTGCTGATACAGTGGGTGGTGGTGGCCCCTGGTCAGTGTCCTGCCCTCCTCTAGGCTGGAGGGGAGATGGATGAGGAGGAAAGTCATTGGACACCCTTGGGGAGGACTGCGGCACCCGACACAAACCAGCTACTCGGTCCCCAAGCCTCAGGGGGGAAGCAGAGGCACAGAGAGGTTAAGCAGCAGCCAGCAAGAGGCAGCAGCTCCGTCCAGCCCCACAGCGCCCAGGTGTGCCCTTGCCAGGCAGTGAGTCCTGCTCCCCTCCCGGGCAGGTGCCCTAAAGTGTTTCCAACACCTTTCTGGAGGGGTCAGTCCCTGGGCTGGAGCCCTGTCCCTCCCTGGCCCCTGCACCCTCTCCAGCACCATCCTGCCCTGCTCACTCTCTGGGCACCTGTGTTGGCAAGCCTGGGGCCCTCACTGCCCCTGGGAGCCCATGCATGGCCACCTCCTCAGCAGGGGGTGCTGCCTGGCAGGGCCTGCGTCTGTCCCGAAGGCCACTGGAACCTTACTGTTGGGCTCTGTACCTGAAGGTGTGTGAGTGTGTGTCCCCACATGGTCACCCAGACTCTGGGACGGTGACAGCCAGGGCCAGGCGGGCGAAGGTGAGCAGAGGCCCAGGTCTCCTCCGAGCGCCTGGTGGTGGCCTGGGGGCCTTGGGAAGCAGCTGTGGCGAGGGAAGCAGGGCAGAGGGCACGGGAGGCAGGACGGCTGTGGGGACAGGGCAGGAAGAGGAAGAGGAGGGCCTGGGAGGAGGGAAGGAAGGAGAGGAGAGCTGAGGGCTCCGAGGGAAAGCAGGGGAGGGCCGCGGTGGGGCTGCTTTTCGTTTTCCTCCTGTTTGGGTGTGGGTCCCTCTCGGGTGTTAGTGCCGCTCTCTGTCTCCTCCCTCCCCCTCCACGCTCCTTAGCTTCCTGCCTGCCCTCTGGGACAGGAGGTGTGAGCCACAGTCCCCCCGCACCTAATGTGCTGTGGCTTTTTAAAAATGAGGCTTTAGTCCTCTGCAGCCCCGACTGGACACGCTGGGCAGAATCCCATCCTAGACTCAAGGGGATTCAAGGTCACAGGGAGCAAGGCCCCTGTCAAGTCACCCACAGGTGTGAGGCACAAGGGAGCTGGGCAGGGTGGCAGCGTGGGCAGGGAGCTCCAGTGTCCCCAGTGGGGCCAGCTGCTGTGTTCCTACTGCCACTCCGTTTCAGAACACCAGGTGGCAGCAGGTGTCCAGTTTTGGCCCTGAGGACTTCAGGCTCTGCAGCAGGAGGCCTTAAGGCAGGCTCCCCTGCTAGCTGGGGTACAGAAGGGATGGGTGCCCCGTCTGCTGAGCACTCGACTGAGCAGTCCTTGGCCTGCTGCACGTCCAGAAGGACTGGCCAGGACACTGCTACGGTCGCCTCCTGGGCTGGCAATCTGCTCTTCACCTTCAAGACTGGACTAGAGGAGGTGGGAGCAGTGCAAGGCAGGCGGGAATGATGGAGTGATGGGCCCCTCCCAGCACACAGGCAGCCGCCAAGGACCGCCTTCCTCATTCTCACCCTCCTGTGGGACCCCGGACAGGTCACCCACCTCTCTGGCCTGTTTCCTGCACAGGGATGTGACAGGATTAAGCGAGGTTACACTAGAATAGGGGCTCAATGCTAGTCTAGAATAAAGCCCCCCCAGGCCTAGGAAGCCCCCTTCACTTCTGAGGTCCTAACAGGGACTGGTGGTGGGGTCTTCTGCCCCATGATCCTCCGTAACTACTGCCTGGGCCTGGGCCGCCCCTCCCTGCATGGGCAGGTTGGGGTGGAGATGGGGCCCCTCAGGTGTCCTCCCCTCAGCCCTGCCAGGTCCTGGCCTCCTCTGGACACTGTAGTGTGGTATTGGAAGTGGAGGGGGAGGTGGGTAGCCGGGAAGGGCCTGGGGTCCTGCACCGTGTGGGCAGGAGATGCTGATTCTCCAGGGTCCCCACTAGCTCTGACAAGGACACGGGGGCACAGGGACAAGGGATCTGCTCGCACCCCATTTTGTTTTCTCTGGCAAAGTGAGCAGAGTGGGGGGGACCCCTGCGGTCTGCGTCCTGCCCATGGGGTGGAGGGAACGCCTGGGGGTAGGGGTGCCCTTTGGACCTTCCCCAGCCCTGAGAGGGGTCTTCTGGGGCCTAGGATGACCTGAAGTCCTGGGGCTCAGGGACACTCGGTGCTGAAACCAGGAAGCCCCCTGCACGCCGGGGCCAGGAGCCCCTCCTCCATCCCCGGGGCGGCTGCCTGCACGTGTTTGGGAGCGGCTCCTGTCCGCGGCTGTTCCTAGTTGC
>NW_026000001.1:4411185-4415231 GCF_001458135.2 Marmota marmota marmota
GAAGCAGAAAGGTGCAGGCTCGGGGGGGGGGGGGTGCAGAGAGGAGCCGGGCCTGATCCAGGCACAGGCTGCCGAGTGATGCAGCTTGAGGCCAAAGACGTGGTCCTTCCCGGGCCAGCCGACCCTGGACAGAGGCTACACTGTACTGTTGTCTACCCCTGGCTCCAGGGCTTGGATGGGGGCCTGTCAGCCGAGGTCTACCAGGACCCTTGCTCACAGAAGCCCAGGAGAGGGTCGCAGCACAGGGAAGGCAGGTCCCACCTCCAGTGGCAGCGCCGCCTCGAGATCTCAGGCAGTTAGCTTAATTTCCCTGAGCCTCTGTCTCCTCCTTTGCAGAACAGGTATGAAAAGGCCTTCCTCCTGTCCAGTAGTGGAAGGATTAAAGGGCCAAGGCAGGGTCCTGAGCGGGCACTGGATTGGGCCAGCTAGGGATTGCCTCATTTATAATGTGCCTCCAGCCTCCTCGGAAGGGCACCACCACCTGGGTAGGAGTCGTGGGCAGCCCCAGGGCACACTGTGCAGGACCCTTGGGGAACTGCAGGATGTCCGCCATTGGGCAGGTGCTTGGCCCCCCAGTGGGCTTGCAGAAGCAGTGGTGTGAGACGCCTCGTCCCCTGGCCTTCTCTCTTTTGCCTTGACCTGGCGCCTGCAGTCTTCAGCCTTCTGTGATGGATGGCTGACATGTGGCCAGTGGCTTGATGGAAAATTCTTCAAGGCCTTAATTTATTTGAAAAGACAGCTCAGGGTCTCGGGATCCAGGGAACCAGCCTGAGGCAGGTTTGACCAAGGGTCAGAGAGGAGGGTGAAGTCCCAGCCCCATCCTTGGTCACCCCCTGGAAGGGCCCCCAGGCCAATTGCCCCATGTTTCCAGACTTTGGATTCCCTGAGGCTCTGGGACAGCCATCCCTCCCCTGGGAAGCCAGTTGCAGCACACATTCTTGGTGGGGTGTGTGATCATGCCAGGACATAGCCCACAGAGAAGGGGGACCCAGGGGCCAGGTGAGGTGCTGGTGCAGAGGCCGGACACCAGGGGGCAGCAGGAGGCCGCAGTACGGATCTTCTGGGTCTGCAGCTCTGCTGCTCAATGGCAGAAGAGTAGGCTGAGAGCTTCTTGAAGCTGAAAGATGGGCCCACAACAGGGACTGACAGACATGGAGGTGTTGGAAGGACTGGCACGTGGGTGGCGCCTGGGGGAACTGAGCAGGTTTAACTGCCCCAGTCTCCCCTAAGAACCACACTCCAGGAGGGTGGGGTGGGGCTGGATCTGGGGCTGCATCTGGAGCTTGCCTGCACCACAGCCCAGGGATCAGGTCCAAGAGCCGGGAGAGAGAACTGGGCTGCCTGGGGGTGCCATGCCTTGACGGCCTGGGCTCTGGAGCAAGGTTTTACTTCTCCGCAGCTTGTCTCCCCAGCTGACCATGCCGCTGGAATGTATGCCTGCCCAGTGATGCCAGCCCAGAGACCAAAAGGCCTGACCCTCAGCAGCTGGAGATGCACTTGAAGTCTACTCCTCACTCCACCCCACCCCCACGCCCCAGGTAATGTGGGTGTGCCTGCCGTGGCATCGATGGCCCGCCGCTCTAGGGGCTGCTCCGGAGCCTTGCAGCTGTCCCCAGGTCCCCATCTGGCCAGCAGAGGGGGCAGAAGGACTGCTCTGATATTCTGGACAGCCACACCTGGAAGCGAACCGATTCCTGGCCAAAATGGACCCAGAGGACTGGGGACTGTGGTCTTTCCGGGGGCTCAAAGGAGAGCAAACAGCTGGGGTCATACTCTTGCTGCTGTGGGATCTGGAGAGTCACAAGAGATGAACGGGCGTACTGCTTGGCAGGGGCCAGGCAGGGGACCCTAGAGCTCATCACTTTCTATAAGTGGAGTCCCACTCCTGTGTAAGCAGGATTCGGGGTACTAGAGTAGCCCAGGAAACCTGTCCAAGATGAGCACAGCCCACCTTCTGGTTCCAGCACCCCCACCCCCAACTTCAGCTTTCTGCAGCAACGGAGTACAAAGATTGTTCTTTTTGTTTCCTTTTTCCTTTGAATGTATTTTTAATTACAAAAATAGAACTTGATTGTTGTACACAGACAGATGTTCGCTTGCTTCCAGGCCCCTTGGGGTGGAGGGTTGGGCCTCCTCTTGATGCCCAGTCCCCCCTCCCCAGCTCCTGCATGTCTTGGTCCAGGTGAGCCCCTTCCTCGGGTGGAAGAAGGAACAGCTTTAACAAGCCTGTTGTTACCATCCTTGATGGAGTTCAGAGTCACAGACTCTAGAGACAGTCACCTCCCGTGCTGTAATGTGGCTGACAGAGGGGGAGTCCCGCAGCACCTGGTTTAACTCCATAATTAAACGGGTAAAGTAGAAAAATAAAAGTGGGAACTGAATGGAAACCAGAAAGCCAGGCAGCCCAGGGGTCCCAGCCTGCTCCTTCTCCTGGGGTACCTCCCCCAAAAGGTGGTGGAGTTGGGGTGATGGGAGCTGCACTGAACAGAGCACCACAAGGTCCGAGCAAGAGGGACGCACAAGATGACCCTGAGGAACTCTTGGCACAGGCTGCAGGCTGGATGGGGTTCTCCAACCGGCCCTCCTTGACCGCTGACGCCCAGGCATTCAGACCTTTTAGGAGACCCTGGGGACAAGATGGTCACTAACCAGTGTGGCCTTGTGCCCAGGGTCTACAGGAAAGTCAGTCTCTGCAAAGGACTGAATAAGACCCTGCCTTCTGCTGACCTCAGGCCACTTGATAGCAGCCCTGCTCCAGGGGTTCTGGGGTCCCTTGGTTAGCTTCTCTTTATTTCCTTAAAGATGAACACTTTTGACATCGATGCCTGTAGGGAATAAGAACTATAACATACAGAGAAAAATAAAGCAGTCCACACAAATCCCTGCCTTTGGTACTGCCATCCCAGCATGGTGTCACTCTGGGCACATGCCCTTGTCCTGTTCAGTTTGCTCCTGGCTTCAAAACTCAGAAGACCACTTGTGGCCACATCTTCATGTTGACGCAGCACCCCCTTCCCTGCAACCCATCTGACTCTGGAAGGGGGTCTGGTTCGGGTGGGTGAGCCTCACTTTCCCTCCCTCCCAGAGACCTCTCAGCCTGAAAGGGCTGAGAGCTCAGGGCTCTCTTGGGACCTCCAATGGGGACCTGAAAGTTCTGGCTCCCCACCTGGGTTGCTCCTGGCTTGTGGAGTGAGGGAGTCCAGGCATTTCCTGGTCCATGCCCCACAGCCAGCTGGACAAAGGAAGGTGGCAGAAAATAATGGTCTTCCTTGGTGTCTTTTCTGGTGGGAGTGTGTGTGCGTGCCCCCAAAGGAGCTGTGTGGGAGAGGGGCACGGCCTTCATAGGCTCTTCCAGGTGACCTCTGGAGGTCCTTCCTTTTCTCCTGTCCAAAAGCCTCCAGCGCAGGGCAGGCAGATCCTGGTCAGACCCAATCCCAAGGAGGCTGAGGAACGGGTCAGTGGTCAGTGACATGATGGGCACAGCCTGGTCCCATCTACTGGGCCCACATATCGGGCTCCAGACCCCACCTCGGGAGAGCCCGAGAACGACGGCAGGCTCTCAAGGTGTTCCCCACTTGGCCCTTCAGGAGGGGAACTGATTCCTGTCGTCGCCTTCCGCTCGAGGGCCTTGGGGCCAGCAGGTGTACTAGGATCCAGGTGCGCAGACCCCTCCCAAGCAGGCACAAATTCGAGCGCCAAAGACTGCCCAAGACCCCGTCCTGCTCCCGCCAGGGACGCACTGGCAGCGGCGGGTTGAAGCCCATCAGCTGGCACAGGAGGCTCAGTGGCGATCGCGGGCAGCAGGGGCCCGAGGGACCTGGCCGGACGCCGGGCCCGCGGGGGACGGTGCCCACCGCTTCGCCGAGGGGGCGCCGCGCTGCCGCCCCACAACCCCCGCCCCACAGCCCCCGCCTGCAGACAAAGGAGCCGGCGGGAGAGGGGCGGGGGGATGGGGCGAGGGGCGGGGCGCCGCGGTGTCACGTTACCGCCCGCAGCGCCTTAACTCGTGCCCCGCCCCCGCCCGCTGCAGCGCGCTCGCGGGGCCG
>NW_026000001.1:4416206-4416785 GCF_001458135.2 Marmota marmota marmota
GCCCCGAGTCTTTTCCCGGCCCCCTCTCTGGGTTCCCGCCGACCCCGCCCTGATCCGCCGCGCGATGTCGCCAGCAGATTTCTTCGCCAAGCGCAAGAGATCTGCGCCTGAGAAGTCGTCGGGCGATGTCCCTGCGGGGTGTCCCTCTGCTAGCGCGGCTCCTGGGGTGGGCGCCGTGGAGCAGACCCCGCGCAAGCGTCTGCGATGAGTTAGGTGAGTCCGGCGCCACCGGGGGCCGCGGAGGGCCACTCCGCGGGGTCCCCGCAGTCTTTGCTCACAATTCCCTCTCCTTTCCAGTTTAGAGCCCTGAGAATTCCTGGGCGGCGGATGTTGGAAGACAGCTGGGCCTCGGCTGGGACCGTACATGTAGCAGCAACCGGCGGCGGCTGCCGCAGAGCAGCGATTGGCTTCGTGTTTAAAAATCTGAAACGTGTGCAATGTGTAATGACGTCTCCATATCAAGATGTATCTGCACAGGAGTACACTGGTCCCAAGGTGTAAAGCTTTAAGAGTCATTTATATAAAATGTTTAATCTCTGCTGAAACTCTGCAAAAAAAAAAAAAAAAAAAAAAAAAAAA
>NW_026000001.1:4419491-4431025 GCF_001458135.2 Marmota marmota marmota
TTTACCATCGTGTCCCCCAAAGCTGGGAGATAGAACACGCCGGGGGGGGGGGGGAGCGGGGGGTTGCGGGACTGGAGGGCAAACACTTGGCCCTTGGCAGAGTAAAGCCTGTTGAAAAGGGAGGGGGCTTCCTCCTGGTGGGCACACTCACCAGCTTCAGCCCTGCATTTTGGGCTTGAAGACAAATGTCCCAGTTGATGACTTCCCTTTCTCCAAGGAACCACTAATGGGTACCTGCAGGGATTGGATAAGACCCTACACTGCTGACTGCAGTGCCCTTGGGGTCCTTCGGGTCCTTCTCAAAGTGGAGCCCCAACTGTCCCCAGTTTCATGGGACAGGGTACCCCAAGAGTGGGCCACATTATGGCCTTGATGGAAGAAAAGCAGGGCAATGACAAGGGGAGGATGGCCTGTGAACAGGTCGGGTGGGACAACTCAAGGCTCCGTCACCTGCCCCCATCACACTTGCTGGGCACAGCAATGGCCTCCTGGTTTCAAAGTGCTCCCTTTGATTCAAAAGTGGAAGTTTATTTTTTATAGCTGACCTATAAACCTCTGAAAATCATCTCACAATGGAGAGGGTGATGGGACACAGCAAAGTCAGACCCACAGCGGGTTCTGCTGGTGCCCTGAGGTGGGAAGGGAGAGCAGTGGGCATGATGGGCTGCGTGCGGCACTGGACAAGACGGGGATTGTCAAGATGTGTGGGTGGTGTACAGTTAACCCTTCCCCAGCTGCCCAAGACCCTGCAGGGGCCAGGCCCTGGGAAAGGCCCCAGGAAAGGCTCCCATCCCTACCAAGTGGCAGGCCCTGATGCCTTCAGAAGCCCTTGGCCTGTGGTGGCCTGGGAATCACACCTGAGCAGACCTGGGGAGAGGGGCCCACACCCACCCGGTGGCCAGAGCAAAGCCCTGTCCTCTGAAGTAGGGGACAAGTTGTAGTACAGGCAGTGGAGCTAAGGGTGACCCAAGTGAGTGGCTTTTGTGGTGACAGAATCCTGATGGTACTGTCTCAGGTCCACTTACGCGGCTCTGCAGAAGCCCCCATAGGAAGGGTTGCCAGGCCTCTGCCCCCTCTCTGCTTCTCACCGCCCTTGCCCCGGGGCTTGCGGACCTGGGGTGCTCTCCTGCTGCCTTGCCTCCTGATGTTACTTGACCGGCTTTCTCAAAAACAGGGAGGGCTGTGTGGGGACACAAAGGTGGGCACGGCCTTTGCCATTTCCCAGTGCAACTCCTACTCCAGCGGGAACCCGCAGCCGCCCCCGGAGACCACCCTCCATAGGGAAACAGCATTGTGATTGTGCCCTGTGTGTGTCACAGTGTGACTCTGGCCCAGGCGACCCCAGGAAATCTTACTCTCTGGGGCCTCAGTTTTCCTGTGAGGCTGAGAATGTCCGAGGTGTCTTCCAGCTCTGGTGTCCCGTGACTTATGAAGACAGTCATGGGGACGGTGACAATCCATGGCACTGCTGGAAAGCCCTTCTTTCATGTGAGCTGCTGATGACAGCAGGATCAGCATGTGCCCCAGTCCTTACCCAGGGTGGCAGCGGGCTCGCAGCTAACAGCCGCGTGGGTCAGCTGGCCCCGCTCCCTGGGCATCCAGGGTAAAACTGAGAGGCTGTCCTGTCCTGTGGACCTGGCTGGGCAGAGAGACCGTGGGCCTGCTGTCCACAGGGGTGATGCTGGGAGGGATTTTCCCTGGGCAGTGGTGGGTAGGCCTCAAGCTGGTGCCCCAGGAAGTCCCCCAGAGAACAGCCCGGGCCCAGCCTAGAGGGAGGATGGGTGCGTGTTGGAGTCTGAGGGTCAGGGTGAGGTAGGAGAAGCGGGGCTGAGGGGTACTTGGAGTCAGCCCTGGTGCCAGGAGCCTGAGCTGGCCTGCTGGTGGCTGTGGGGCCAGCACACATATCACTCTCACGTTACTCAGCGTGAGAGTGTGCTTTGGGTCCTGCCTCTGCGGCCTCCCCCTTCCTGTTCTCTGGTACTGGTATCCAGTCCCTTCCTGGGCTGGGTCAAAGGTTAGATTTTGTCTTTAGGAGCCCCTGGGGGGGGGCTGCAGCCAGGGGAGGTGGCTGCTGGGTAGAGAACCAGAGAGCCTGTGGGAGGGGCTGGAGGGGCCAGGAAGCCACTGGCCGCTGAGGCAGAGGTACTGGGTGGTGGGCCTCCCCATGTCAGGCCCTGCCCCAGGCACCAGAGACGCAGAAGGGAACACGATTCCCTGCTCCTGGGGTCTCTTCCACGGTCAAGGTGGCATGGTGAGCCCAAGACAGGGCCGGGGAGCACGCAAAGGGGACCAGTGAGGGCAAACAGTCGGGCGCAGGGGGCGTGTGCGGACATGGGGCACGCAGGTACCCTGCTCCAGTTCCTATCAGGTGACACAGGCCCATCCACAGGGCGGGGGTGGGGGAGTGAGAGGGAACAGGGCCAAGGCCCTGGGGCTCGGCTGTTGGGTGGGAGGCCCTCGGGACAGCTGGTGAGTTGGTGGGGTGGGCAGGGACTCAGACTCAGGCAGCCTCCTGGGTTCCTAGAGTGGTGTGAAGTGGCCCTTCCCAGGCTGCGTCGGCCTCCCCAGAGAAGCGGGAACAGAGGACCTAAGTCCCTTCTTTGGGATGTAAGCTGGGATTCCGACCGCTGCCTGTCCTGCTTTCTACCCTTGGCTGCCGGGCCCCAGAGCACCATCCGGTTCAGTCAGCAGCCCTGCCTGCGGCCCCGAGGCCTCGGGCCACTCGGCGAGGCTATTCCCTGACCATCTCTCTCTTTCTCTCCGACTGGGTTTGAACCCAGAGCTGCTCCGCCACTGAGCTGCATCCTCAGCCCTTTTCATTTTGAGACAGGGTCTCACTGCGTTGCTGGGGCTGGCCTCCACCTGGTCTCAGCTTCCCTGGGTTCTGGGATTCCAGCCTCGGGCACACCGCCCAGGCCTGATGCTATCTGAGGAGACTGTGCCCTGTTTGTTTTCTGCTTGGGTTTTATGATACATTGTTACTAACAGTGGCTAGTTTACATTAGGGTTCGCTTTTAGCTGTTGGTGCCCATTCAATGGCATGTGTCATCCACCAGTGCAAGATCATTCAGGGCACGTCACTGTCCTGGAACGCCTTCCTGCTCCCCCGTTTCTCCCCTTCCTGCCCCACCCCCAGACCCCTGGCCATCATTGATCTTTTTACCATCTTCCTTGTGTCCCTCTTCCAGAATGTCTCTTAGTTGCAAGCGTGGCCTTTTCCGATTGCTTCTTTCTCTTTGTGGTGGGTGACCAGTCCCCCCCAGGGCTTTCCAAGGCAGAAGAGTCCATTCCTTTTGCACTGAACCAGATCCCTCGGTCTGATGTACTTCTCCCATCCTCTAGCACCCTGAAGGACATCTTGGTTGCTTGCTGGCTTGGGCAATTTTGAATAAAGCGGCTAGAGACATCTGTGTGCGGGGTTTTGTGTGGTTGCAAGTTTTCAACTCCTTTGGGTGAATCCCAAGGAGCACGGCGGCTGGATCAAATGCTGAGAGCATGTTAAGATTTGTAAGCAACCACCGAGCCAGCTTCAAAGTGGCTGCACCGTCTCCCCTCCTCACGGCAGAGCGGGTTTCTTTTGAAGAGCACTGTTTTCTGGGTGTTTCTCCTCTGTGGACCACATCTACCTTCTCTTTAGGTGGATTAAAAGACAAAACGTAGCCAGGCCCTGTGGCACACACCTGCAATCCCTGTTACTTGAGAGGCTGAGTCAGGAAGATGGCAAGTTCAAGGCTCACCTGGACAACTTAGAACCCATCTCAAAATACAATTTTAAAAGGGCTGGGAGTGTAGCTCAGTGGTAGAGGCCTAGCCTGTGTGAGGCCCTGGGTTCAATCCCAAGTACTGCCAAAAAACAAACAAAACAAAACAAAAAAACTTGCCACTGATAATTGTGGCTTATCTCCGGGTGCTGGCATGTTTGACCTGGCCGGGCATGAAGGGCTCACCGTGGGTCAATTCCTCATCCAGTTGGCCCCTGGTAGATTGCATTACTGTCCAAATATTTGCTGCCCCACCCTGCCTCTGCGTCTCCTGCATGTTGCTATTAGGCCTGGCCACGTGACTTGCTCTGGCCATTGAAATGGGGTGGACGTGACATATGTGGCTGCCCAGGTCAGCATTCTGCCATCTTATCTCTTTGCTTCGATACCAGCAAGATCCCAGATTGGGGGCTGCTGTTGCCCACCGGCCATGGGACTGCTGTAGCCAGTGGAAGACCCTCTACCCTTGGGCTAGTCCCTGAGAGGTGGGGGCTTGTTTGTTACGCAGCATGATATGAACAACACTGACACAGGCGGTTTCTTTAAGGATCCCACTCACAGTTGACAGGAAGGACAGCTGGGCCTGGTGGCATGACTGGGTCTTCTGGGTACTCCAACCATGTTTTGGGTGTGTTTCAGCAAGTCCCCCAAGGGGTCATGTGTTGGAAGCTAGGTCCCTGGTGCTTGAAGAGGTGGGGGCCTAGTAGGAAGTCTTTAGCAAACTGGGTGTGTTGTTGGAAGGGAGAGTCTCTCTCTGACTTTTGTGATGTGATCTTTCTCTCTTTCATGTGCTCCCACTGTTGTGATACCATCCACCATGGGGTCCTCTCCAGAGCTGTGCTGATGTCAGCCTTGTGTCCTTGATCCTCCAGAACTGTGAGTTATAGAAACTTGTTTTCCTTATAAGATTACCCAGCCTCAGGTGTTTTGTCACAGTCACAGAATATCTAAGACACTGGTACATGTGTCTAGAAATTATGCTGACACTCCCAAGAGCTGCATGTCAGGGTCCTGCAGGTGCTACCTCTAGCCTGGCACTTTAAGGGGCTGGAGGCTGAGTGTTTGCACTTGACAGTGCGTGAGCCCAGTGTCCTCTCTGGTTACTGTTTGTTCTGCATAATGTTTGTATGTGCTTTTAAAGTGTCCAATAATTGATCTAATTTTTTCTTTGTACAGGAAGGAAATTATCCTGGTTTGGAAAAGGGTCAACATTTCAGAGGCTGAGCTGTTTGCCCCACAATTTGGCATGCTTTAGAAATCTCATTCATTCTGAAAATTAAGTGCTATGCTATTTGAGCTCTGGCGTGTTTGGGGAGAAGAGAAGATACCGGTGACAACTTTGGATGTGCTCCATGGACAAGCCCCTTGAATAAAGAGTGGACGTGGCCTCTCATGGCCCCATGGGCCTCAGGAACCAATGTGTGATCTCAGTGTTCTTTCAGGTGCCAGGAGTGGGTCTCCTCAGGTGGTCTGCGGCAGCGTCTCATGGCCTCCGCTCAGCACCCCTCCAGCACCCCTCCAGCACCCCTCCATCACTACACTGCCCAGTGCAGCACCAGGGCACAAAGTCAGGTGGGGACTGGTGGCCTGTGCCATCTCTCAGGTCAGGGTAACACCTGTCCTGCTGATCTCTTGCCAAGGGAAACCTACCCCAGCCCTTGGTGGTCTAAAGCGGAGGCTTCATTTATACCTGTGATTGATCATGAGCTGAGCTTGGGAAGAGCTGAGGGTAGCTGTCACTGCTTCACGCCGCGACAGTGGGTGGGATGTAACCTTTTAAGTGGCTCAGTCTCATGCCTGGCAGATACAGGGCGGCCAGCCCGGCCCGCGCTTCCTTTTCCCAGGGGCTTCTTCCTTGGGCCTGCCTGGGCTTCCTCACAGCATGGCCGACGGGGTCCGCGGCAAGTCTTCTGGAGGCCCAGGAGGAAGCCATGAGGCTGCTGCAGACCTTGCCTGGGAAGGCCCGCAGGGTCACTCCTGGCCCCCAGCATGCAGCAGCAGGTGGTAAGGCCAGGGCCACCCAGGTTCAAGGGAGGGGAACTAGCGTCCACTTCCCCACGACCATTGTGGCAACTATGCCCTCCTGACAGGCCCCAGTGGACGCCCAGCTCAGGCTGGCCGCTGACTTCAGGACTCACGAGACAACCATCTCCTACATTCACAACCTTCTCCCCTCTATTTTCCATGGTAATAGAAAAGAAAAATTGCAGAGTACTCCTTGTGTTTGACTCAGCAAATTCCAGGGGTGGCTTCCTGCTAGGCGGGTCAGGAAAACGTGGGACTAGGCAGGAGGCAGGTGGCTGCAGACCCACGGCAGCAAGGACACGTCATCCCTAGGGCCACCGAGAGGGTGCCAGAAGCACTATATAAGGGCGTCTGTCAGCAGCCCTGGCTTCTTATAGCATGTGTGTGTGTGTGTGTGTGTGAGTGTGTGTGTGTGCAATGTATATATGTGTATAAAGGTCACACACATACACACATAATATGTACACCTCACATACACATACATCCCACACATATGTACGAGTGAGCAGGTGAATATCATGCTCACACACTGGATACCAATAAACATGTAGTCTATACCTACTATATACATGCCATGCATTTATATGTGTCTACATGCATATATAAATACAATTTCTCTTTGTTTGTTAACTTTGTATCTGGTGTAGATTTTCTCAACACTTTGTAACAGTATCACACTTCCTCAGACAAGTTCTTAGGAAATCTGCAAACATATGCAGAAGTTGCGGACTCATGCAGGGAGCTCCCTACCTGCTGGCCTCAGCGATGGTTACATTCTCCAGAGAGCCTCAGTGTTTCCTCCCCCACCTGCACTGTGTCCCACCCCCAGGGTGTGAGCAGATCCCTGAGCTGCTGTCCTCTCACCTGCAGACCCTACTCCCTCCACTCCAGCACACTTGGTTCCTCTGAGCATCCACTTGGTCTGGGAATGCATTCCTTCTCACATATTCTGGAAGAACCCCGAGAGCTTCCAGGGAAGCTCTGGGCTTAGTCTGATAATGACATAGAACCCGTGAGCAAATGCCATTATCTGACCAAGACTCAGGAGCCCCTGCCAGGCGCGGTGTGCACACCTATGATTCTAGCAGCTTGGGAGGCTGAGGCAGGAGGATTGTTGAGTTCAAGTTCAGCCTCAGCAATTTAGCGAGGTAAGCAACTCAGAAAGACTCTTTCTTTCTTTCTTTCTTTCTTTCTTTCTTTCTTTCTTTCTTTCTTTCTTTCTTTCTTTCTTTCTTGTAGTTATAGATGGACAGAATGCCTTTATTTTATTTATTTTTATGTGGTGCTAAGGATCAAACCCAGTGCCTCACACATGCCAGGCAAGCGCTCTGCCACTGAACCACAACCCCAGCCCAAGACTCTGTCTTTAAATAAAATATTTTTTAAGAAGGGGCTGGGGATGTGGCTCAGAGGTAAAGTGCCCCTAGGTTCAATCCCTGATATAAAAAATGAACAAACAAAAACAAAAAACCCTTGCAGCAAGAATGTCCCCTCATCCAGCACCCCGATTTACCAGGTGGATGGCCCACGCATGGAGGGCACACCCCACGCTTGCCCCAAGAGCGCTGTTGCTGCCTGCTGAGCCTCTTTGAGCTACTGGTCCATTCTGGGTGAGCAAAATGGTTTTACAAATGGAAAGGCCACAGTACTAGACATGCAGCCACGTCGCTGGGGATGCTGCTCTGCTGCCTGGATTTGCCCCACAGGGCAGCACGTTCTCTGTGTGACTCGAAGCCCCTTCCTTTTTCTTTCGAAACTGCCGAGTGCCTATGGCTACTCGCCTTATGGTCCCAGGGCCTGGGGCTGCCCTTGGGCCGGTGGACCAGGGTTTGGGTCAGGACGGGCTCATGGTTGGCAACACTCGGTGGCTTCTACTGGTCTGTGACTCCTGCGAGGGGAGTGTGCACCAGCCCAGCATGTCCCGGGAGGGGTGGGCCTGGCCTTGAGCAGGGAACGGCAGGGTGCTGGCTTGTGACCAGCACTGGGCTCATTCTGTCTCCCATTCAGAACCTCCCCCTCCTTTTGGGGGTGTATTGGGGGCCTCATGGTCCCTTGATGGGGGAGCTGTGTGCAGTGAGAGAGCTGAAGGACAGGCTCTTCCCCTCTCTGGGCCTCAGTTTCTCCTCTCTGAAGGGGGCACCTGGGGATGGAGTGCCCCTGAGGGCCTGCCTAGTGTCACATTCTTTGGGAATATGAAGCTTGGTGCTGACCCCACCCTGGAGGCTTTGCCAGCGGGAGCGGTGGGAGACTCGCACTGGTCCGTCCAGGCAGCGGGAGCCCCCACTCTGCTCTGGCAAATCCCCGCTGACATGCCTGGGGATCCCTTGTCTAACTCTGATGTCACTCAGGCCTGGAAGAGATCCAAGGTCCAGAGGACAAGTCATTGAGCCTGAGAGATGTGGCAAGGCCAGAGCTGTGGGGGCCACCTGGCACTGGGGTCTGAACGTGCCTCCACAGTCCATGTGCTGGGACTTAATGTCCAACATGGGGCCTTCAGGAGGTGATTCAGGTCACAGGCCTCCTCCGTTGTGAGTGGATTCTTGTGAAAGAGGCCCCATGCAGTGTCCGCTTCCCTTTCAGACAGGTGCCACCTTGGAAGCCGAGAGCTGCCCTCACCCGTCCCCAACCCAGCCTCAAAGCTGTGAGAAACAAGTTTCTGTTCTTTATCAATTACCCAGTCTCGGGTATTTTGTTACTGCTGTACAAACGGACTAACACACCTGGTGGCCACCACCTGAGGCTCCTGTCCCCTCTGTGCAGGGATCCATGTGTATCCCAGGGGTGTGCAGTGGGCAGGGACTTGGCAGGAGGCTGACCCACTCCTGCAGCAGTGACAGAAAGGATCCGGGTCCCGGTCCTTGTGCAGGACTCTAGCTGAGGACTCAGACAAAGGAGAGCTGGTCTCCTTTGGTTTCTTATAGCACACCCTGCTCACAGCCACTGTGCCTTGTGTTGAGGGACCCCTTCTTGGAGGGACACTCCAGAGGGCCAGGGACTTTGCACTTAGCTTTCCTGTACTCCCAAGTCCAGCACCCAGTACAGAGCCCTGAGATACTCCCATTGATTCCTGCTGTGCTTTAATCACAGAGCCATGTTCCCAAGAAAGGAGGGTGGGGAGAGGAAGAGAGAGGGAGGAGACAAGAGAGAGGAGGAGGAAGACAAGAAAGGATGGATGGATGGATGGACGGATGGATGGATGTGAGGATAGATGGATGGACTGGTGAGTGGATGGATGTGAGGATGGATGGATGGACGAATGGATGGATGGATGGGTGGATAGACAGGTGGATGGATGGTTGTATGTATGGATGTATGTATGTATGGATGGGCGGATGGATGGATGGGAGGGTGGATGGATGGGTGGGTGGATGGGTGTATGGACAGGTGTATGGATGGATGATTGTATGTATGTATGTATGTATGTATGTATGTATGTATGGGTGGATGGATGGATGGGCAGGTGGATGGGCAGGTGAATGGGTGTATGGATGAGTGGATGGGTGGATAAATGGGTATATGGATGGCTGGATGGGTGTATGTATGTATGTATGTATGTATGTATGTATGGATGGATGGACGGATGGCTGAATGAATGGCCATATGTATGAATGGATGGATGGATGGGAGGGTGGATGGGTGGGTGGATGGGTGTATGGACAGGTGGATGGATCGATGATTGTATGTATGTATGCATGTATGTATGGATGGATGGATGCCCGTATGTATGAATGGATGGGTGGATGGGTGGATGGATGGGTATATGTATGTATGTGTGCGTGGGTAGATGAATAGTTGGGTAGATGGATGGATGGGTGGGTTGATGGGTGTATGTGTGGATGGATAGATGGGTGGGTGATAGGTGGATGGATAGATACACTTGAATTCTGTCAAGTGACTCTGGTTTGTTTTCTCTTGTTCTGTTTTTTAATGGCTCCTTGGGGTTTCCCTCAGTTTTCTCCTTGCTGCTTTGGAGCCTGTATAGCCAGGCTTGGGAAGGAGCCCCCATCCCTGCTGGGCTCCTCCATCTCCCCCCAGGCCTCCAGATGCCCAGACCAGCTTCAGTGGGCTTGGGATGTTGAGCCCGCCTTCCATCCAGCTCAACTCTTCCAAGCATCCTGCTGAAGGGGGAATATGTCAGAAACAGGAAGAAGAGGGGAAGACCATCTTCCACATGGTAGACTACCCTTAGAGCCTGGGAAGTAGGTGGAAAGGAGGAAGCAAAGTGAGGTGCCCAGTGGCTGCAGAGTAAGGAAGGGACCCTCTGGAAGGAGCCTTTGGGTGGAGCACCAAGGGGAAGATCAGCTAGCAGCCAGGACAGGCGGTCACAGAGTGTCCCACACTGGAGTCACTGGAAGTCACAAATGCCTAAGCAGGAAATGAGACGCAACTTGTAAAAGACATCAAAGGAAATGGGAAACGTGCTTCTAATGAGTCAAGGGTACCGTGGAGAGGGATGAAGGCTGGCCTGTCATGTGGGGGCGGGGAGGGATGATGGGAAGGGCACCAGAAGACCAGGGATAATGACAGTAGAAATGAACATCCATCTGAGGTGGGAATGGGCACCTGCAGCAGCGTGAGCGGTGGCTGCTGGTTGCTCCTCAACCAGGAGGCACCCAGTGGACAGCCACCTCAGAACTGGTATTGGTGAAGACCTGTAACTAATAGGCATGTCTTCTTCTGGAACAAAATCTAGCAGTTTCCATTTGCCAACACCCAAAGAGACCAGAAGGCATGGCACTGCCAGGCCCACTGTCTCCACAGAGAGGCAGGGGGTCCCATGGAGGGGAGGCTGCTGTTGAGGGAGGAGGTGGGACCTCTGTCCTCCACTGTAGCCAGGCCACAGCCTCCTTCTCTCTGCTCAGGTCTGGCCCACCTCTCCTGCTCACACAGGTTAGCTATACCTAGGGGGCCCTTCTCCCTGACTCCTGCCCCTGGAGAACTTTGTGAGCCTTTCCACGGGTCTAGGAGCAACCAGGTGAGCTGCTCAGACTGCTGCTGTCATCCCCACAGCGGGCCTTGACCTTCCGTCCATCTCCAGCTGGCAGGAGGATTTATGTCCACCCATCTTCCATCTTCAAGTAGCTTCTCAAAGCAAGTGGCCTCATGTGGGGAGGTGGTCAAAGCTCCCAGTCCTCTCCAGAAGGCTGCACAGAGGGTCTGTAGGCATTGCAAGAGACTTGCCTGGTGCCCCTACCGGCTTCCACCAGGGAGCCTGAGATTGCAGACGCTGGCTGTGCGCTGATTTTCTTTATTGTGAAGGGAAGTTGGCGCTGGTGTATGTTTAAGTTTCCCCAGAGCCATGAATTCATCCAGGGCCTGTGTCACTTCCTGCTCAGCCCGGCGCCGAAGGGAAGTGGGTAGGAAGTCGAGGTTTCAGCCTCTGTATTGCGGGTGGATGCCTCGCCTCGGGTCAAGTCCAAAGGGGCTGGGCCTTAGTTTAGCAAAACGGGGTTACCAGAAACCTGGGGGGCAGAGCGCAGCAGCCCTGGGGGGCGGGGCGGGTTGTTTTCCCAGGGCCTGGGGAAGTAAGGGGGAGTCTGTTATTCCGGAGAGCAGGAGAGCGACACTTTCCCGGGCTCCAAACACTGTAAACAGCGGCGACAGTCACAACTGGGGTTCAAAAGTTCAAGAAGCGGGTTCAAAGGCGGCCTAATGTACACCCCAAGCCCGGGAGGACGGAAGCCGCCCCCAGGGTGCGTCCCTACTGGGGCACTCGCTGGAGGGGCACTAGCCACCCCGGGGGCGGCT
>NW_026000001.1:4432055-4437494 GCF_001458135.2 Marmota marmota marmota
GCCGCCGGCCGCCCGCTGCCGTCCTGCGCCGTGCCGTCCGGCACCCGGGCTCCGCCAGGCTGGCCCGGCCCGCGCCGCCGAGTCCCCGAGTCCCCGTCGCACACACAGGGGCTCATTCTTCCCGGCTCCGCGCAACCATATGGCAAATCCGCGTCGACACAGCAGCCCCCGCTCATTCAGGCGCAGAATGTCCCGCAACAGAGAACAATCACAACTCTGTTCGTGTCTATTATGGATGCGAACGGGGCGAGAAAAAAAAATCATTTAACTCCAAGAGATGGCCAGCTAATTACCAACCATATGTGAGCCCGGATTCAAAGCCGTGCCGAGGAGGAGTTCATTCTGAGTCCGGGCGACTTTATTAGGTATAGAGCACAGATGTCCCGACGGCCCACGCATCACAGAAAATCGTGTCAGAGAGTTCTTGAAACGAGGGGAGAGGTCTTTAAACATTAAAGACCCAGCCCGCTGATGGACTGGGCT
Organism: Marmota marmota marmota; assembly: GCF_001458135.2. Classification (NCBI taxonomy): domain Eukaryota; kingdom Metazoa; phylum Chordata; class Mammalia; order Rodentia; family Sciuridae; genus Marmota; species Marmota marmota. The sequence goes on from NW_026000001.1 coordinate 4,432,539, forward strand.
GGGGTCCTCTGGGATCCCCAGACCGAGGAGCAGGGCTTAGCCACCGCGTGCGACTGCCAGAGTCAAGGCCTGGCTGTGGCTGGCCCAGGGAGGGGGTCCCCTCTGGGTGCCTCCCCGTCCCTTTCTCTTGGACGGAGACCCAGGCGACTCAGGTGCTGTGGGGGTCCCAGGGAGAAACAAAGAGCCTCCTCCCGCCTGCGCAGTGATGGTTCCTCATGCTCCGTGACACCTCCGAAGACTGGGGGATGGCTCTGTTGGGGCTCGGAGTCTCCTGTTTGCCCCTAAGGAAAGAGCTGAGGAGGAAGCTGCCTTGGGAGTGTCCGGTTACACTGGCCAAGCAGCAGCCTGGCCCCTGCATACAATGGGTCTTCCCTTGGAGTTCAGGGAATGAGTGAAGCCGTGGATGAAGGAGTGAGCCCGTGTGGCAGCCAGGACGCTGGCAGTCCCTGGGGGGCTGGTGGGAGTGGGGACAATAGCGGAAGCAAAACACTCCTGATTTCTTTACCAAGAAAATAGCCTCTGGCCATGCGCCTCGGATTCTGTGAGGAGGGGAAGAGGAGAAAGCTCCTTAGAGAGAGAGAAAAAATCTCTCTCTGTTTTCCATGCAATGCAATTATGTCCCAGCTTTCCCTCCTTGTTATTCTTTTAAGCCAAATGTCTGAATAAAAGGATTATTCCCCCCCCTCCCCACCAGGACTGACTGTGCTGCTGTTAGCAGGCGGGGGCCACTAACACTAGCTAGATTAACTGTGGCCCACGGCTTCCGCATTTCTTCTATGAAAATAAGTGAGGTCAGCAGCCATTCAATTGTCACAGCATATATATTTGAAAATTTAAATATTTGAATCAAAGGAAAAAGGGGGATTTGCATTTCTGCTCAACGCGACAAGCCCGTTCCGCAAACCCGCACAATGGCCACGTTTCAATCGGATGAATTGTCCCCTCGCAGGAGGATTCTGCAGGAGAAGCGGCCACTGCTTTCCCTTTTGTTTCTTGTGCTTTGTTTTGTGTTGTGTTTTTCTTTCCTCTTACCCGCTCCAATCCAGAAGGGTGTTTTCTGAAACTTGGGGACTGACTTTGGTTTTGAGGACATAAAGAAACATGGAAAACCTCCCAGGACACATTCACATTGGAGGCCTCTCTGGCACAAAAGCGAAATTTAATTGAACATGTGCGGGTGAAAAAACAGATACGGGGGACTCCCGATGCCACTTAGACCAGGCTAATCAGCTGACTCCAGCTGGTCTGGCCCCGGCTGTTAATGAAGCCCCTGGTGCGCAGGGGGGAGGCCCAGGACTCCTCTCCAGAAGCCCTGGGCAGCCCTGGTCGGGTGGGGTCTTGAATGGGTCTGGATTCTCCAGGGCATCAAATCTCCCCAGCCCCCAAGTCAGTCCTGACTTAGCATTTAAGGGTTTGCGGACAGAGAGTCTGCGTGGGACTCTTTTGCTCTAGCCTGGGAAGACACATGTTCATGGTGGGTCCCTAGGTTTTGGTACTGAAGGACACCATCTGAGAGCAGGCTTCAGGTCCTGTTGGCGGGGGGGGGGGGGGGGGCTGGGGGTCGTGTAGACCTGGAGTTCCTGGGCGTGGTGTCTCCATCCTCCCTGGCTGTCTGGGCCTGGACAGGCACTTTCCCCTCTGGGGGGCTAGAGTGGGGTGGGGGCTGAGGCCACCACCACAAAGCTTTGAGTGGGGCTTACAGAGACTCCTGGGGGCTGGGAGTGCAGGACTGAGGGGTCGCCCGCAGGCTGGCCCCTCCCGCAGCTCAGTTGGAGTCTTCTCCCTGCGTCTTCACATGGCCCTCTGTGTGTCTGTGTCCTCATCTCCTCCTCTTACAAGGACACCAGTCATATTGAATTAGGGCCCACCCACCCTAATGACCCTGGTTCTCCGGAGCCTGACCCCTCCCCTTCAGGTGTGATATTCTCAAAGATGAGCATCGGGAGCAGAGGCGCCGTCCAGGCACCAAGCGTAGGTGGCACTGTCTCAGGCTAGGGAAGGGCCACGGCACACCTGAAGCAAGTCCCCACTGGGAGCTACACGCCACTGTGCTGTGCCAAGCCCCTGCCTGGAGGGTCTGTCCCTGGCTTTGGTGCCTGCCTCTGGCTTTCCTTTTCTTCCCCCATTTCTGGTTTCTTCTCTTCCCCAAATCTGTTCCCTTACCCCAACAAATTCCTAAATCCAAACAAAGGCCCAGCAGGGGCTGAAAAGGGAGGTATCTGCCCCGCCAAGCAGGATGGCCTGACCTCAGCCCTGATGTGTACCCTTGCATTAGCCACCCTGCTGCTGTGTGACCAGGTGGGTAGGCTGACCTCTCTGAGCCTTGGCCTGCCTGCTTCCTGGTGAGCAAAATGCTGACCTGTCTCAGGCAGAGCGAGAAGGAGCTAATGAAAATGACTGAAAAAACACTCCAGGCATTTAAAAAATGTCACGTAATTGCAAAATAATAACGATAACAACAATATACTTAGGAATTTTGCTGGAACTGAGAGCAGGCCCGAGTGGAATTTGGCACTAAGTGGGTCTGCCCTGGCCTCAGTCCAAGGGGGTTTAGTTACTGAGGCGCCCCCAGGACTCCATTCTGAGGCAGCCCTCTCCTAAGGTGGTCCTGCCCCCAGACTCTGGTGCTGGGCTGGGGCAGGGGCTGGGCTGGGGTGACCCCGTCGGCTGGGGGCCAGCTTGGGGCATTGTTGCTACAACCCCAGGTCACATGGCTGGCAAGCCAACAGTGTTTTTTATTTTTTTTAATCCCGCAAGTGAAAATAGCCTTATATCTCCCCCAATTGTAGAAATATCATGTGCTTGCTGTAAAAAGAAAAAAAAATGCAAACGATACAGAAACGTACGAAAAAGAAAGTAAAGTTCCCCCCAGACAGATGACCGTGGAAGGCAGTCTGGGGGCTCCACTTTACGTCAGTGGGACCCACATTACTTTTTAGGTAAGAAGTACACATTTGAAAGCATTAGAATACACACATCCACGTGCTCCGTGGCTTCTAATGGGTTACAGCCCAATAAACCCACTCGGTCCAGCGAGGCCCCCAAATACCAGAGCTTCACCTTGCTGGCCATGACCCTGAGATCCCATCAGTCTACAGCTGGGCGAAATCACCTAACGCAGTGTCAAATCACTCACAAGATCTGTTGTGTGCTGTATTCAAGGTGAAGAGCAGAATGGGTGTAAGGTCCAAATTGAAATCCAAAGTTTGGTTTCTACTGCGTGGGTATCAGTTTCACACCATTGTAAAGTTGAAAAATCATCAGTGAGCCATGGTACGTCAGGCCACGGTAAGTCAGGCCATGGTAACTCAGGCCATGGTAAGTCAGGCCCTGGTAAGTGACACCATGGTAACTCAGGCCATGGTGAGTTGCCCATGGTAATTTGGGGACTGGCTGTATATTGTTTTCATTGAAAAATGTTTAACCAATATGAGAGGGTTAAGAGAGGGTTAAGAGACAAGAGTGTGGTGAACACAGAAACAGTGAAAGACAGTTGGGTACAACTGGCAGCTGATGACCTCACCAGCACTGGAGAAGATGCTGTGTCTTGCTTCATGTTGGAAAAGGGTCCAGCTCTTCGAGACTGCAGAATTTGGATGTGCTGAGCAGGAGTGGCAGCAGAAAGGAGGAAGTCACAGATACTCTCAGGAGATCACACTGTGCGTGGTGAATGTAACCAAAGCAGGGGACCCCGCGAGGCCCAGCCCAGGCAGCAGGGTGCAGACCACTGTGAGTGAGTAGTCTCCCTGGAGGAGGATGGAGACCCGGGCTAATGCAGGACCTGCAGGGTTTAGGACCAATGCATGCTGGTCTCACATGGGTGAAAAAATCCCATTTGAACCGTTTCCTGGAAAGAAAAGCAAGGGAGGGGGCGCCTGTTATTTCCGCATCGATAGGAAACAGTTTCCATCCTGTGACCATGGAAACTTACATGGTACGTCCTGGCTCTGCTGCCCCATGCCACAGAGCAGAGCTGTTGGCACTGGTCAGGGCGGTGCCCTGCCCTCCTGGCACACAGGGTGGGCACTGAGGATTGTGCCCTGGGCTGTGGGCAGGCCTGGTGCTAGGCACCCAGAGAGGAAGGAGGACAGGGATGTCCCTCCAGGAACATCTGCTTTCAGACAGAAGCTAGGTGAGGGAGGTGTGGCCCAGGGCAAAGCAAGGGGCTCCTGGGCTGCCCAGGGAGAGGGGTGTGGGTGGAGAGGAGTCCACAGGGGAGGTGCTGCCGTGGACCAGGGCTGGAGGGCCACACTGAGGCCTTGGGGTGGGATGGTGGCAGGTGGACCAGATTCACCACTGGACTGACTTCAGACCCTGTGGGCGCCAGTTGGTGGGCCTGCCTGTGACGGCCTGTCCGCTTTGCCAGAGTGAATCTAGGGGACAGATGATCCTTTTTAAAAGGTCTCTGGCTGAACTGCGTGTTGGGCATCTTCACTCCCCAGAAAACGGCCCTGTGACTTTCACAGCTGGTGGTGGGGCAGGTGTGGGTTTTCTGTCTGTGGTCGGCATTTTGCTGTAGACGGGGAAATCACGGAGGGACCGGCCCAATCTCTCGTCGTTGCTCCGCATTCATTCTGTCCAAAGGCCCCGGCCCTGCTCCCACCCTGCAGGCTGAGGGGTCAGGCGGCGGGTTCTGGGCACAGGCCCCGCGGGCACCGCGAGGATCTTCCCTTGGCCTTTGGAGCCGGAGGCCTGGGCCCTGCTGGGGCTGGGCTGGAGGCCGTCTGACCCCCGAGATCGTGCGGCCCGGCCCAGCCTGGGAATGTTTTTGCCTTGAAAGGCGGAAGGTGACGGGGCGGGGCGGCGCGGGCGCCTCATTACGGTTGATTGAAACGTCCAGGACCCTGGGCTCGGGTTAGAGACCCACGTCTGCGGGGCCGCCGGCCGGCCAGGGGCCGAGGGGCGCAGGGGTGGGGTCTCGGGCACCCCGCTGCCCGCCCCAGCCTCCCGGGCTGC
>NW_026000001.1:4439221-4457353 GCF_001458135.2 Marmota marmota marmota
GCCCGAAATTAGCATTTCCGCGGCCATCTGGCGCGAGGAGCGGGCGCGGCCGGACAAAGGGCGCCGGGCGAGGGGAGAGGCGAGTGTGCCGCGGTATTGACCTGCAAATGAGGCTTGTCCGCGCATTAAAGCTCGCCGGACCCCCGACCCCGGCCCCCGCCCCGCCCGCTCGGCCCGCGGCCCCTCGCGGTCCAGGCCCGGACTGGGCACTCGGAGGCCTGGTGGCCGGCCGCGCCGCGCAGGGCGCCCCGAGCTTGGTGCCCCACACACGGTCCGAGGCCTCGGCGTGCCCTGCGCCTCCCCTGGCCAGGCCCCTTAGAGGCAGGGCGTCCTGCTGCAGGCCCCAGGGGAGGGCATGACTGGACGGGACGCTTGACAGGGAGATGCCGAGAAAGGGCAGACAGCCACGTGGACAGGTTTTGTTTTTGCACCGTGGTCCTTGACGCCCTGAATCGTGGAGAACAGGCCTGCAACACGCGGGGTGGATGGACTGGCTGGGCCGGAGACGCAGAGTGGGCGGCCTGTGCCCACAGGAACCCCCAGACTCCCGCGAGGTACTGCCTACTGGAGGCTGCCCAGTCTGGGAGTCCTGGGGATTGTGGGACCCCTCAGGAAGCCTGGTCATTTGGGGACCCCTGATTGGTTCCTGAACTTTCTACAGTGGGGCTCAGACTCTGGGCACCCTCAAGCAGGGGCCCTGGGTGGGCTGCTACAGCAACCCTCAGGGTCCCTAAAGGCCTGGGGACCAGTAGAGGCAGACTCTGGGCCTCAGTTTCCCTGGGACATTTGTCCAAGTGGGAGTCTTGGTGATACTGTTGGGGTGGGTCCATCTGTGGCCTCTGTCTGTCCTCCCCATTTAGCTCGGGCTCTGGGTAGTCAGGAGGAAGCCTGTGGGTCCAGCCGGCGGGTGATGAGGGGGTTTCTTGGAGGAGGTAGGCTGAACTGAGGTTTGAATGAGGCCCAGGAAAGGGAGTGGTCATGGCCTGGCCTGGGGTCACCTGTGTGGGCTGGACCTGGGATTTGGTCTGGGATTAGATGCAGGAGGGTGCTGGCAAAGGCTGGACCCTAAGCCTGTGAGTGAGACTGACGTTGATGGGGATCCTCAGATACTTCCCATTAGCAGGGGCGGGAATGTCCAAATCTGCGCAGAGATCCACACTACAGGGCTCAGATGAGGCCCTCTCAGGTTCTCCTTCCAGGGCGAAAATACTGTCCAAAAAGAAGAAACTGGAAATTGGGAAGTCAATAATACTCTAGTGAGAATTACCTTGCCAACTAATTTCCTCAGAAACCAGGGTCCAGGGACAAGTGCATAAACCTAAGTCCTCTCGACAGGCACGTTCAAACTGGGAGGCCGAGGCATGCAGAGATTTCCCCAGACAGCCTGGCTTAGGCCACTGGTGTGGGGTTTGGCTGCCAGCTGTCCTCAGGGGCAGGTCCTCAGGAGCCTGGCCTGGACCCCCTGAGCTAAGGGAGGGGGCTTCTCCACCAGGCCTTGTACTTTGCCTGGATAGACTGGGTGGAGCAGGCTGCTCCTGACCTTGCTACAGGGGAGTGGGAGGGTGGACAGCTAGCACTCAAGTGTTCTTTGGAAACTGGAGTGAGGTCTATCAGACCAGGGTATGTGTGTGAGAGGCAGGACCAGCGACATGAAGCCAGGGGTGATGGTGTGGAGGGTGGTGGCCACTTTCTGCCATGCTGGGCAGTGCTCTGGGCTGGGCACCTGGCATCTGACTGTCCTGACACTCAGTGGGCTTGCCCACAAGGAGATAGGGTGCATCGGGTGAGGCTGTGGGATGTGGTTGAGTCCTGGGTAGGGGTGTCTGGGGGGACAGGTATACATGGGCTGGGCCCAGGGATGTAGGCACAAGCCTAGGAGTGGCCACACATATGAGGGGCCCGGGGGCTCCTGAGGCTGCAGTGGGCGGGTCTGTGGGGACATGTGCTGGAGGTGGTTGGTGCAGAGCCTGGAGCTGCGCCTGGCTTCCATCATTCCCAGTGGACATTTCCCAGTCTCCAGGGCCAGGTCCCAGGCTACAGCAAATAGTGGAGCCCAGGGCCTAATGTGAGTGACCACGGGTCCCTGCTCTTTGTCCTCAGGAGTTCACAAGTCCAGACTTCCTGCAGGCCAGCATTTCCTGGTCCCCAAGGAGTCACCTTGTCACATGTCCTCTGTGTAATGCAGTCTGGGGACACTGCCCATCTGGAGGGGAGTCAACTGCCAGGACAGACTGTCTGCTTGGGCCTGGTGCTGTGAAGGGGGAGCCTGGGCCACCCTGGGAAGGCGTCGGGAAAAGGGCCCGGGTGCTGGGTTTTGCAGGATGAGTAAGAGCTTGTTCCACGGAGACTGGAGAAAGGGCCCGCTGGCAGGTGGTGGTGGCTTTGGGAGGAGCTGAGGGGGTGGGCGGGGGGGGGGTGTGGGCCTGGGCTGGGCTCCGCTGCCTGGTTGCTGGTGTGCTTCCTTGGGCTGGGTTGGCACTGACAGCCATGCCTCCCGGCCACAGGATGCTCTTTTCAGTATGACCAGCCGGGCAGAAGAGCTGAGTGACAGGCAACTCGTGGCCCTGGGAAGGCAGGGCTGGGCGGGGTCCCGGCCTGGATGCTCAGGAGAGAACCAGGCAGCCTGAGCGAGCACCTCTGGGCCTGCCCCACACCTCTGAGGCCTGAATGTCCAGTGGCCTGAGACCACCTCTGTGTCCCTGCCCCACCATCCTTCTCTTCCTGCTTGGCCCCTAAGTGGCCAGTCTGGCCTGCTAGGGGAGAAATGGCCTCTTTTTGCCGGGGGGTGGGGGGGTGTCAAGCCTCACCTAGGGCCTGGATCTTGTCCCTCCCCAGGGCCCTTGAGGCCACAGGCTCAGCCATTTTCTTCCACAGGGAACTTGGGGGCAGTGGGGCTGATCTTTGCAGCCCTGGGCTGGGGTGGGGACAGGAAGTGAGACTGTCTGTGGCTGGAGGTCTCAGGCCCCAGAGGCTCTCTGGTTTCTCCTGTTGGAGAGGAAAGCGTGGTGGGGGTCTCCTGTCCGCATGGCAACGCAGGTGGGGCTGGCCACACCCTAGAACCAACCTGCCCCTCTGTGAGGGGTCCGGGGAGCCCTGCCCGGCCAGGCTGCCCTCTCTGCAGACTGCCCTGCAGCCCAGGGCCCTCTCCCGGTCACTTCTCCATCTCTGCTCACTCAGGGGGACCCTGGAGGTGGGCGCAGGCAGGACTGCTCCACCTGCTCTGCTCCTCATTAGTACAGGAACCCAAGCAGGTGAGGTGCCTGGGCCCCGGCCTCCTCGTGTATCGGACTGACCGCTCTCGTGCTGGCCTTGGAGGGTCCCTGGGCTGGCTCTGGGTGGTCTGCTGTCTGTGAGGCACTGGAAGTGGGCGGCCTTCTCCAGCCATCCTGGGCCCCAGGGTGAGCATGTCCCTGGCTGAGGTCCCTGGGCCCTGGGCTCGGGAGTGGGTCTGGGTGGGGAGGTGGCTCCAGGCTGGGCCAGTCTGGCCCCCGAGGGGGCTGAGTGAGCACTCTGTCCCCGACCTGCAGCTGTCATCTGCTTCTGGGATTCAGTTTCCCGAGCTGGTGGCTGCAGGTGGATTCCGGAGGCCTGGTGACCTCACAGCCTGGAGCCTGGGTGTCTCCTGAGCCAGGCGGTGGCTGAGGGGACAATGCAGCCTGTTCCCCGGGGAGAGGGCCCAGCCAGCTGCAGGAAAGCAGTGTGCCTGCGCTGAGGCCTCTCAGGCTCCTGGGCAGTGGGGGCCGCTGGAGCAGCAGAGCCAGGCCTGGGCAGGGCTCTCGGAGCTGGGCAGTGGGGCTCTGGATGGCTGAAGCCGCTGGACACGGGGGCTGTGGGCACGTTCAGGACGCAGGTCTGCCTGCTTGGCCTGAGGCAGGGGGAGGCGGGTGGGGCGGGGCAGGGCTGACGCCCACTGGGGAGAACAGGGGTGTCCTCTGCACACCCCTTAGGGAGCCACAGGTGTTCCGGGTGGTATGGGGAGTGGAAAGCGGCCTCCTCCTACCACCATGGACTCTGTGACTGGGCTGCAGGTGAAACTGACACAGGGAACTCAACAGGACAAGAGACCCACTTTGTCAGGTGGGCATGTGTGAGAGTCCCACAGGACATGCCTGGAGGGATGGTCAGACCAGGGCTTCAGGTGGCCCGGGGGCCGAGGGCAAGCTGCTGGGCTCCATCGGGGTGGAGAGCTTTGTGGGGAGGCCACTGTCTGCAAGTCAGTCTCTCAGGTAGAAGGTGAATAGGGGACCCCTCCAGTCACACCCGAGCTGCCTATTGGGGTGGTGTTTCCTAAACTCCTAAGTGGGGGGCGTGGCGGGCTTGCTGCCAGCCAAGAGCTTTGCGTTTGGGTGTGACAGGTGAACCTGCTCCTTGGGCCTTGGGCACGGGCCTGGGTCACATCCTGTCCCGTTGGATGTGTGTATGCGTGGGGAGGACACAGTAGCCACGTCCAGGCCTGGCTAGCGCAGGGCAGACACTTCCTGCTTTCGAGCTCAAGCTGCCCCTTCTGGGAGCCCCGCCCAGCCAGGCTGCCCTCTCTGCAGGGTGTCTCCCCTGGTTGGGGTCATTCCTATTGGGGGCAGGGGAGGTAGCCAGTGGACATGGGTGTCGGGGAGGAGGAGCAGAAGGCCCCTTCCAGGTGTTCCCACTAAGTCATTTTCCTCATATGTCTAATCCCCCCGTCCACCTGGGTGTAGTGGCCAGTCTGGGTCCCAGTGAGGGTGTGAGGCTGTGGTCCCCAGATTCACCTAGGCTGGCCACATCCTGGGAACCAGCAGATGTCCCTCTGCAGAGGCTGCTGAACGCAGGGTTGAACCCCAGGACTGTGTGCAGGAGATCAGACGGTCGGTTCCCAGAGAAGGTCAGCCAGCTCCGCAGTGTGGGGGAGGGGCGCCAGCCGCAGCCCCGCCGCCCGCCGGGTGACATCCTGCGGTGAGCCCAGGAGGAGTGCTGGGGGCGGGCGGAAGGGCCCTCTTCTCCCATCTGTGGATTTGGGGGGTCGAAACCTGCACCAGGGGTTTGTCTGTCCAGGGAGAAGCAGAGTTCTCGGGGGACTCTGAATGGCCCGCCAGGACCACAGGTGGCTGGGCTGCAGCAGTCATGGGGGACATTCGGGAAGCTGTCACTGCGCCCAGGCCACAGCCCCGCGGGGCTGTCGTGTGGAGCCGCAGCGCAGCCAGTTCAGAGGGCAGCAGAGCTTCTGGCCAAGCCCCCAGGCCGGAAACCCAGAATCCAGAGGCCCCGAGGCCTCCTGCGGGTACCAGGCTCGCCCTGCCTCAGTTTCCCCTCCTGTGGTGCACGGTGGTCCTCAGTAGCCACCCTACTGAGTGTTGGGGGGCAGGACAGACATCACCCCGGGCCCCGCGGGGACACGGTGGGGGTGGAGCACGAGTCCCTCGGCCCCCACGGCAGGGCAGGCCAGTCAAGTGGAAGACCCAAGTCCATTGTCCGTGCCTGCTCCCCTCTCCACAGTGCTTTGACATGATCCTGTGGATGGGAGAGGGGATTTGATTAAGGCCCTTTGAAGCCACTTAATGCCATTAGCCACCGTGCTGACGACCCCTCGAGTCCCAGGACAGGCCCTTCTCCCAGGCGACGCTGTGGGCTGGCTCCCTGGGCTTCCGCAAGGGTCCCCCAGGGGCCGGCTCAGGCCTGGCCCCCCGGCACTCAGGGCCTGGGGAGCCTCATCCTGGCTCCAGGGCTGGGCCTCAGGTCCAAGCCTTGCCCAGCACGAGCTCCTCTGGTGAGTGGCCTTGCCTTCTCTGCCTGTCACTCCCATTGCCCTGGGCAGGAGGCGCAGTGGAGACGGTGCTTCCCGTGTGCCTGTCCCGAGGCCCTTCTGCAAGGTCCTCTGGCCCCTCCATCCCTGGGCTGTGTTGGCTGCCCTTGCCATTCAGGGAGAACTGAACAGATTTGGAGGCCCTTGCCAGCTGGGTCACTGGCGCTGGACGAGGCCCTGCCGGGAGGTGCTGCCCACTCCCTGGGGACCTGCTCTGTGGACTGCTGCCTCAGAGTCGTCTCTGTGCTGGTGCTGAGAGGAGCCCACCCGTCTCCAGGTGCAGCACGCTCCACCTTGGCCCTGGTCAGTGGCTTCACACTCATGTCTGCAGCCAGCACTGGGGAGTGGGGCTGCGATGACCTCTCAGCCCAGAGAGGTCAGGGGTCCTGCCCAAGGACACAAAGGAGCATGGCTGAGCCAGGAGAGGGACTGGATCCCTGGCTTCCAGCTTTAGCTTGTCCTTCATTCCACTGCCTTCATGTATTTTCACAATGGAGGTGACTTTCATCTCGTGTGTGTGTGTGTGTGTGTGTGTGTGTGTGTATGCACAGGGGGGATGTAGGGAGGGATAAATATAAGAAACAACCACAAGGGTTTGGTGGGGTTTGGGCTAGCTCATCAATGGTCACGATAACAGATTTTCTTGAAAATCCAATTGGACTACCCCTGTGGCTGGAGCAATGGCAGCCTTCTTGGAACTAGTGGGCATGCCCTGAAGGGCGTTCTGGCTTTTGGCTATCTCAGGCAGGTTCGGTGCTGTATGACTCACCAGCCTGTGTGGGCCAGCAGACCAGCTGCATTGGGTCCTGGGAATTTTCCTCAGACCTGGCCCTGGTATCCCTGGGGTCCCAGAAGGCCAGCTTGTTTTTGGCCAGGCCGTTCTTCCCTGCCCTCTGGCTTCCTGGCCCAGAAATGGACTTTTCTGCTGCTGGAAGCTCCATTTCTTCTCTGAGGATTTTCTTTTCTTTTTTCCCCACATTTTTTTATTGGTGCATTATAGTTGTACACAATGGGGGGATTTGTCGTTCCGTGTTTGTCCACGCACACAATGCAGCAGCGTGGCCCGGCCAGTGCACCCCCCCCCCCCCGCACTCCCCCTTCCTCCTTCCTCCCACCCTGGTCCCTTTCCTCTACTGATCTTCCTTTGATTTTCATGAGACCCCCTCTTTCTTTTCCTTTTTCCTCTCGAGCTTCTGCATATGAGAAAAAACACATGACCCGTGACCTTCTGAGTTTGGTTTAATTCACTTAACACAATGCTCTCAAGTTCCATCCATTTTCCTGCAAATAGCATAATTTCCTTCTTCTTTGTGGCTGACTAAAACTGCACTGTGCATGTCCACCACATTTTCTTTATCCCCCCGTCCATCGATGGACACCTAGGCTGGCTCCGTCGTCTGGCGGCTGTGAATGGTGTGTGCGTGTGTCACTGTAGTGAGATGATTTAACTCCTCAGGGTCAATACCGAGGAGTGGGACAGCTGGGTCACGTGGAGGGTCCCTGCCTGGTCTTTTAGGAGCCTCCCTACTGATTTCCACGGGGGTCTGCTAATTCACAGTCCACCCACAGTGTAAAGGGTTCCTTTCCCCACATCCTCCAGCACTGATTGGCATTTATAGTCTTTTTTAAAAATTGAAGTGTATAGACAGACACAATACCTTTATTTGGTTTATTTATTCCTATGTGGTGCTGCAGATCCCACCGAGTGCCTCACATGTGCCCCAGCCCCAGCCCTGCCCGACTGGCCGGTGTGGGACGACAGCTCAGTGTGGATTTGATTTGCATTTCCCTAATTGCTAAAGATGTTGGACATTTCTTCATGTATTTTTTGACCATTTGTATTTCTTCTGTTGAGAAGTTCTGTTCAATTCATTTGCCCCTTTGTTAACTGGGTCATGTGTTTGGAGTTGTTCATATATTGTAGGTTTCAGTCCTCTATCAGAGAGGAGGCTCCTCTGTGGGTCCTCCATTCGCATTCCTAATTGTGTTCTTTGTGGTGCAGATGTGTTTTTAATTTGATGCCACCCATTTATTAATCCTTGGCTTATTTCCTGAGCTTTGGGGGTCCTGTTGAGGACGTCATTGCCTGTGCCTACAGGCTGGAATGTCCCCTGCATTTTCTTGTAGGAGTGGCGTAGTTTCTGGTCTAACTCTGAGGCCTTTGAGACATTTTCAGTTGACTTTTGTGTGCATGGTGAGAGATAAGGGTCTAGTCTTTCTTTCTTTCCTTCCTTCCTTCCTTCCTTTCTGTATGATGGATTGAACCCAAAGGGTTCTTAACCACTGAATCATATCCCAGCCTTAAAAAAAAAATTCTTTAGAGATAGAGTCTCGCTGAGTTGCTTAGGGCCTTGCTAAGTTGCTGAGGCTGGCTTTGAGTTTGTGATCCTCCTGTCTCAGCTTCCCCAATCACTGGGATGGCAGGTTATGCCACCAGACCCCGCGAGGTCAGTCTTTTCTGAGGATTTTCTAACGTACAGTCACACCTTGCCTGGCCCTGCCCAGGGGCCCGGTTTCTCCGTCGGCACCTGGCGGGGAAGACCAGTGCTCTGAGGTGTCCGCTCGGGTGCCTGGTTGGCCTCCCCTGGGTGACTCACCCCTGGAGCACCCTGTTGTGGCTCCAGGGTTTTACCAGGGCTTCCTGGGCACGGGCCCTGCAGGAAGATGGTGCCCGGCAGCCCGTGCCGCCCTTTGAAATCTGTCTCAGAAAGATTATGCTCTTCATGGAAGAAGTGTCAGGGGCAGATGGGACAAGCCGGGGATGGGTCACCAGGGCTGTGGGTCCACAGCAAGAAGCAGAAGGGGCGCAGGTGGAGCCAGCTGCCGAGGCCATCTTGGGCAGCTCCAGGCTCGGCTTTGGCCTCGTTGGGCTGAGGGGCCCCTGAACTGAGGTCACCTCCCTCTCAAGCAGGTAAGAAGACAGCAGCTGGCTGGGAGGTCGGAGGTGGCTGGCTCGGGGGCTCCTCTGCCCCCGACAGGGCCCTGCAGGCTTGCCCACGTGCTGTGCTGCATAGTGGAGCTGGAGAGTGGCCTGGTGGGAGCTGCCGGGGCCCAGGGGGACTGGAACTCTGCTCAACTCTGGCTGCCCCGTGCACACCCCAGGCCCTGTTGCCCCCAGCCGTGGCTGGCCCAGGTGAGGACCTGCCCTGGGCAAGGGTCAGAGTGGGGGTGACAGGGCTCAGGGCCTGGACCACCTCCCCAGCTCATAAGCTCCGTCCCAGGCCTCAAGAATGGGGCCAGAGGGAGACATGGGGGCAGGGAGTCACTGGGGGCCAGAGGAGACGGGGAAACAGCCTTGGGACCCACAGGGTGCCACTGCAGGCCAGAGGGCAGCACCAGGGTGGAGCTGGGGAGTGGGTCCTCAGAGACGCACAGATCTACGGTGTGGCTTGGGTGTCCTAGAGCCACAGCTCAGCTGTGGGTGGGCCTGGGCTGGCCTGGTCCCTTCCCTCAGGCCCGGAGTGTGTCCCCTCCCCCGGGTGCCCCTCAGATGGCATCCCCTACTGGTCCCTGCCGCAGCCAGGCGCCCCGTGGCCAGAGCAGTGCTGGGTCACTTCTTTCCAGGCGGGCATGAGATTCCTTCACTGGCACTTTCTAAGCACCCAGTGGGGCAGACCTGTGCCAGCTGCCTGGTTCCAGGCTCCCTGCAGTCCCTTCCTCCCGTGGGGCCACCTGCCTGCTTCAATGGCTGGAAGGAAGTCTTTCCCTTAAAGGGGAAGGAGCTGGGAGGAGCTGGGGGTCACTTGCCTGGCTGGAGAAACTGGGCTCTGGGAGAGGGGCCCGAAGGCAGGGCAGCACCTCAGGAGCTGGCCAGGCAGTGGACACCAGAGTCGGCTGGGGGTGGGGGTGCAAGGCTCGGGCAGCTGTTCAGCTGGGAGTGGGGAGGGGCTCCTGAGGGTGAAGCTGGATGCAGGAGGGCTGGGGAGGAGCCTGGGGTCAAGCAGGCCCGTGAGGGGCTAGAGCCCAGTGTCACACCCTCGGGCGATGTTTCTGGCTACCTCTATTAAGCACCTACTGTGTGCCTGAGCTTACTGTCGGATTTCCATCGACCCCCTTCCCATACCTGCTCCAGGGCGCTTTGCACAGCCAGGGGTGGGAGGTGCGTGGGCGGCACCTGCCCTGCCAAGGCTCCTCTTCCCAGCATTGGCCTAAAGGTGGGAGAACCCCAGGCTGACCAGTGCCAGCCCGCGGGACTGGCCACCCCAGGGCCAAGTCCAGTGCCCACGGAGGGCAGCCTGGCAGGGGGAGCCTGGGCAGAGGAGCTGGGTGCCCCGGGAGGCAGGAGCCCCTCCTGGCCCCCCCAGCAGATGCTCCTGGCACCCATTGGTCGTTGAGGACCTCAATAAGGGAGCCCAATTTGGAGACAAAGGCCCAGCTCTGCGGACAAATACTCATGGGTATTGTCAGCCCAGGCCGCCAGGCAGCCGAGGCGAGGCCCACAAAGGGCCGAAGAAAGGGGCCGAGGGAGGGGGCCGTGAATGGGCCTGGGCTGCACATGCCACCGTTGCCCGGGCGACGGCCCTCTCACGGAGAGGTCTGCCGGGCCATTGTCCGGGGCCCGCAGGACGTGTCACACACCAGATGGTCGTGTGCTGTCTAGGTCACTTATCGGGGGACAGAGTGAAGGAATGTGGCCGGCGCGGCAGGCCGGGCGCCATCTGTTCCCTCAGACGCGGGCATCGGGCGGGCACTGAGCGCTTGGCCGCTGGGCCCATCCTGCACCAAGGCTTTAATTAGCTAATTCCATAATTGGACTTTATTTCAGGTAAATTGCATTTCACACCCGAGAGGGCTGCAAAGGCCCTTCCAGGAGCAAAGCCCTCGGGCACACAGTGGGTAAGGTGGCAGCAAAGCGGGCGGGCGCGGCAGCCGGGCTTGCCATGGCGGCTGGCCGGGCACTGTGGAGGGCCTGCCTCGCGGTGGCCAGCGCTTCCCGGGTTTCCACAGATGTTTACGCAACGAGCAGACAGTGGCTTCTGCATTCCAGCAGTTGTCCTCGACGTTCGTGCCTCCCGTGGGTGTGGACGGGAGGTCAGTGCCAGTCAGGAGGACACCAAGGCCTCATGGGGGGAGTCCCCAGGAGTCACAGGCCTTGGGGTGCTCAGCATGAAGGGACCTGGGGTTCATTCCCTGCCACCTCACACCTGGTCCTTGTCCCCACTGCTGGCCACCTCCTGCTTGCACACACTCAGTACAGCTCTGTCCTGGCACCCTCAGATGCCCTTGGCTCTGATGGCCTGGTCAGGATGGACCTTGGAAGGACAGGGGTAGGACAGAGTCCAGAGCATTGAGACTGGCCTGAAGACCAGGGTGTCTTGAAGACGGGCACTGTTCAAATTCACAGGCCGCTGCGAGGATGGCATGCCATGAGTGAACTGTGGGCACCGGCCCAGGGCAGGCAGATGGAGCCCACCTGGCATATGCCTTCCACCCAGAAGGCGGGACAGGTGGGGGACATCATCTCGCCAACAGGAGGTCAAGGCTGTGAGGGCTGGGGTGAGCACGGGGGAGGCCTGGCCCTTCCTTGCATTCCAGCACCTTAAAGGCCAAAACTTGAGGTCCTGGAGAGGGGGCGTCCTGGGTCAAGGGCCAGCCAGGACTGGGTAGGGCGGATGGAGAGGCCCTGGCTTGTCTCTGAGGGTGGTTGCCCAGGGGCACATCAGTGCTGCCCCAGCCAGACCAGGCTCTGGACCAGACTTACCTGCTCTAAGTCCAGGGTCTGCTGGGAGACAGACAGTGACCACACCATGGTCATGTGTGGCCAACACCACCTGAAGTGGAATCCCCAGGGCCACCCGGGCTTTGACACGTGTCACAGCCCCTCTGAGCTTCTGAGTGTCCCCTCCAGTGTGGATAGGGGACACCTGCTCAGGCTGCCTGGGCGCCCTGCCTCTAAGGGAACCATACGGGTCCCGCCGTGAGGGGCCGTGGACGGGGAGGGGCAGATGCCCAGGGCAGCCATGGGAGATAGGAGGGCAGGGCCCGAGGTCTCATTGATCCTCCAGAATCAAGGCGAGAGCAGGGCCAAGATCAACCATGGCCCTCCGTGTTTATTGGGAAAGGCTTGTGCAATCAGCAATCAAAATCACCCCGTGACCTCATTAGAACAGACCCAGCCACCGCAGACCGGCCGACAATGCCCGGAGGGGCCCGTCCCGCATGGAAATCCCCTGGCTTGGCAGCTGGTGAGGGGTGTGTGGCTCCGTCTGCGGGTCTGTCCAGCTGCTCCCACCAGGCGAGAATCACAGGCAGGGACCACAGGCAGGGGTTGCTGTCCACAGGGGGTGGGAGAAGCTGCCTGTCCAGAGTGGGCAGTGGGCACCCCCATCCCCTGCCCCAGGGTCAGCATCTCTAGAGAACCAGGGAGCCGAGCCAGGCTCTCAGGCCTTGTGGTAGGCTGTCCTCTGGTCATTCTGCCTGTGCCCTGCTGGGCCCTGAATTGGAGGCCGGGCTCAAAGACCCACAGACCCTATCCGGGCTATTCCTGTGTCTCCCCCAGGAAGCCCCCTCATCTAACCGGGCTGGCCCCCCTCGGCCTGGGCCACATCCTGGCTCTGTGTGCCCAGGCCAGGCCCAATGCCCTGGGTATACCCTACCGTCGTGCCTCAGCGGCCATGCACGTGATGCCATCACCACAGTTGGGGTGATGGCCTAGCCTAAGAGGGGCCCAACACCCAGCTGAGTCCTAGTACCCATTGGTGGGGAGGAGGTGGCTGGCCTAGCCCCTAAGCCTGGGCTCTGCTGGTGGCATGGCTCCGATACGGGAACCACGTCGTGCTCCCAGGGTCTTTGGGGAGGTGGCCAGGTCCAGGTGGGTACCCTGCTAAGACGGAGGTGGGGAGGGCCGCTGGGCTTCCACAGGCCTCCCCACCCAGGCCCACCCTGCCCAGCCCCCATCAGGATGCCTCATCAGGTCCTCTCCGGGGCACGGTCAGCTGTTCGTAGGTGGGCAGAGAGTTGCCGGGCAGGAAGAGCTTGGGGTGGACAGAGCCACTTTCGCTGCAGGACTGGACCACTTGGGCCCCGCCCCCACCAGGGGGGCCGCCCTGGTGCAGGGAGAGCAGCCGGTGGAGCAGGTCCGTGATGACCACCAGCCTCTGGTCCAGCTGCGTCACCTGCGGGGACAGGAACAGAGCTGAGTGTGAAGGTGGGGGCAGCCCAGTGCAGAGCCCCTCCAGCGTCACGGCAGACACGCCACTCATGACCTGGTCAGCGCTGCCCTCGACCCTGCTCAGGTGTGCATGTGCCTACTGTGGAGTCTGTCCCCCTCCACGGCCTCCCCTGGACCTGGCGGCTGGAGGTCTCTCAGCCTGCTCCCAGCCTCTGCAGCTCTGGCCAGGCCCTCAGGGGCATCCAGGTGACCTGGCTCTGGAGTACTGACTTTACCACCATCTTGAGCTTCCTGGGGCCAGGCCAGGCTCCTCCCGGGTGGGGTCAGAGAGACCAGGGCTGTGTCTGCTCAGTCTGGAGGACATGAAGGCTGGACACAGCCGGGCCTAGTGTAGCAGGACTGGTGCGTGGCAGAGACCAGGGCTGGACACTGTTTAGGGCCTGGAAGGGTTCAGAGGACAGGGCCTGGAGGTGGCTTAGAGGTGGGTCAGGACCTGGAATGAACATGGCAGAGTGGGTGCCCCACAGAGGTGGCCCCATGGCTGCTGGGCCAACAGAGAAGCCCCACATGAACCAGGAACCAGAGGACGGTGTGGAAGAAAGAGGCCGCCGGCCCCGAGGGTAGTACAGATGAGAAGGCCTTGCCTGGGAGGTCAGAGCCAGGCAGCGGGCAGTCAGAGAGGGGGTGCCCATCCAGGAGCAGTGTGCTCTCCTGCATGGTGGGGTCTAGGGAGGTCGTGGGGCTCCGTTGGTGGCTCAGGGCTGGGTCGGGGCCAGTACTTGGTCTGCAGGGTACTTGGGGTCGTCCCCTCAGGTACGCTGTTAGATTTGTAGTCCCCTCCCCCACCCAGAGCACTGGAAACACCAGGAATGGTGGTGGTGGGGGGGGGCTGGGGACCTGGGGGCCAGGCCTACAGAACTGCTTCATGGAGCAGAGACCACGGAGACGACTCAGGCACGAGCTGCCTGCTGGGCCCCGAGGAGTCCGCCGGGCCTCTGTCCACCACACATGCACGCGCTGTCCCTGGCAGGCCTGACCCCTTGGGCCCACCTGGCCCCTAGGGTTGGGGCCGAGCTGGAGTGTAGGGGTGCTGGAGGCAAAGTGGGCACCAACCCTGCACTGGCCAGGTGGGCAGCCCGTTGATTCTGTGAGTCCAGGCCCAGCTCCACAGGATGGGTGCCACGGTCCTCGACCCTCCTGCATACAGTGGACTCTGGGTGCAGGGAAGGAGGAGCGGCAGCCTGGGGCCTGCCCAAGGGGCTGAGGGAGAGGAGCCGTCTCTCCTGGGTTGGGGGCGGAAGGCCTGTCCTGCATCTCAGAATGACCGACAGGCTCCTTCCACGGCGAGGGCCTCTGCCCTTCCAGGAGGAGGAAGCCTGGTGTCCCCAACCTGGAGCCATGGTGGCTGCATCATCTCCAGGACACTCCCAGTCCTTCCTGCTCTGCCTGCAGCCATCCCAGGCCCAGGGACAGCTGTGTGTCTGAGGTCGGACTGCCCAGGCCACGGGGGCCTCATTCCTTATTTTCCCCAGTTGAACTTGATGTGCCCACACTGTGACGAGGCTGCAGGGCTGCCTGGCTTGGCTGGGCTGGGGGCCTGGAGCCACTCTGTGGCCCCTGCCCCAGGGGCCCACCAGCATCCTAATTCTCTGTAAGTCACAGAGGACAGCCACCGCCAGCACCCACAGATGCCGATGCTAGGCTCGGCAGAAGAGGGGCCTTGCTCAGGGTCACTGTTGGGACCCCTGAGGTCCACCTGGCCCCCTGTAGCCCCCGCCCCAGGGCTCCACACTAGGGGCAAAACTGGAGGATAGTTGGTGTTGCGTCAAGGGCAGAGCTGGGTAGGGGCTGGAACCAAACCCCCCAGGAGCAGCCGCTGAGAGCCGAGGGCGGAGCTGACGCAGGAGGGAGGCAGCCAGGTAGAGGGCAAGGCGGGGTGTCCCTCTCGTTCACCTGCTGGACCCCTGGGGCTCATGTTGCCAGCCCCCTCAGTCCCTACCTACTTCTGCCCTGGGAGAACAGTGGGGGGGGGCAGCCCGGCTTCAGGGGCTGAGTGGGGAAACTGAGGCCCAGGGACCTGCGGATGCACAGAAGGTGGGTGCAGCCAACGCCAGGCTTGCTCCTTTTGGGTGGATCCTGGTTTCTCTTCCTGGATGGTGCCTGGGGCGCTGCATGGCTTCCTGGCCTGGGTTAAGTTTGCTGGATATTGATTGGTTTGGCATTAATTAAAGCACCAAATACATTGCAGAGGAAAATCTGTGGTTTCATAAATTTTCACTTTACGGCATTTGCACATCTGTTGGAGCCCCATGTGTGCTAATGGGTTGGGAAGCCTTTGTAGGGACTTCTTGGGGAACATCATTCAGAGGATGGTGGCTGTTGGGTGTGGCTCTGTGTTGAGCCACCTTGGGGTGACAGGGAGGACAAGCATCATGGAGAGCTGTGCTCAGCCTCCTGCAGAGGAATGGGGTGGGGGCATGGGGTGGGGTGGGGGTGGTGGCTGCAGGCTGAGCACAGCTGAGCCTCCCTTCCAGTGCCACTGAAGAAGTCCCTGAAGCGTCCTGCTGGGGCTGGTTCCCAAGCTCATTGTGACCCTGTGGCTGTTGCCATGCAACTGGTGTTTTGAGGGACTGTCAGGGTCTCTGGTCCCCAGGGACGTCTCATTAGTGGGCTGCTGGGTCCCTGAGCTGGCCCAGAGTCTGGGGCCTCACTGCCACCTCCTCACACAAGAAGAACAGGGCTGGGAAGGCAGGGAGAAAGAGTGGACCTCTCCAAAGCCTCTGGGTGCCGGGGTGGATACCTGGGTCCCTCTGGTCATCTGTGGGGTCTCCCAGCTCCCCCCGCTGCCTGCAGGATCTTCCTGAGTAATCCTGGTCACCCACGGGGCTGTCCTGCATTGTGGGCTGCCGTGCGTCCTCTTGGGTCATCTAGTCACCTCTGGGTTCTTCCCACACTGTCCCCCAGATCCACGCCTGGTGGGGAGAGCTGCTCTTCCAGACCAGCGTGGACACCATGTACTCCTCCGGGCCGTCCCCCCAGAGCAAGGCCCGAGGCTGGGAACCACACTGTTCGCCTGTTGGCTCTGCCGGGCCCAGTGGGGTGGGGTGGAGCTGTGCTCAGACTGGTCCTGGAGGCCCAGTGAGACGCAGGTACTGGACCTGGAGAGGCTTCCTTTCCTCTTCTGACAAGCTAGTGTTCCCAGCAGGTCATGTGCTGGGGTGGGGAGGAGCTTGCTTACCTGCACCTCCGCGGGGTGCCAGGGCTCTGGGGGCACCCCGTGGAAGGGGCCTTCCCTGCCCTGCCTGCGTCCAGCCCTGCTGACCTGCCACGGGAAGGGCCCTGGCCTGGGCTTAGGGTGGCGCCTCTCAGCCCCAGACCTCAGTTCCTGAGACAGGACTTCAAACAGAGATGGACCCTGAGTTGCCTGGCCCAGGAGCCCCCTCTGGGGTCCTGGTGATGCTGCCGAAGGAGCGGAGGGGCACCCTCACCAGCAGCCCAGGGAGAGGTCGGCCAGGCCTCCACCCCAGGGAGATGCCTTTGAACGGGCAGGTGCCTGCAAGGCACTGCCACCTTTGAGAGAAGGCAGTGCCCACACTGGGCACTGGCTTGGTGTTCCCCAAGAGCCATGAGACAGATCAGTTTTGGGGATCTCAGATCTCTCCACTATTTGCAGTTTGACAGTGATTCAAAGGGCAGGGCCAACAGAAGCCCCTTTGTGCCCTGCCTCGACTCAGCGATTAACAACCATAGACGACTTACGCGGGCTTCGGAAGAGAGAAAAGCAACTAGAATAACAGCTAGTCAGAGGCCCGCGGCTGCTGCTGATCAGACCCGAGGCAATGGGGGTTTCTGTTTGATGTGGTTATGAATTTGTTTTCAAAAGAAAATCTTGAAAAAGAGTCTTTCAAGAGAAATTTTTGCAGAACCTGCCCAGCCTTGATCCCTGCTTGGGACCCCCGAAGGCATAGATCCTCGGACTGCCTTAGCCAGCCGGGCAGGCCAGGCCAGGCCAGGGACGCTAGGGCCCAGCCCCAGGGGAGGAAGCCCGTGATGTGCCCGGGCTGGACGCCCTGGGGCAGCAGCCCATGCTTCCCTGGGATCCTTGTTGGACGGTGTTCAAGGCAGGGTGGTCCTCCTGGAGGGAGTCCCTGTGGGGTCACAAGGTGAAGGCCACCCTGGGAGCCACCCTCAGGGCCAACCTCAAGATGCTTAATGCTGGCATGGGGTTAGTGGGTGCCAGCCCTGGCACCAAAGTGGCCACAGGGAGCAGGGGAGAGGCCCCAGGAAAAGGGCAGGTGTGTGGGAGACTGGCCAGCAAGCTCTGCCGGGCTGGGGTCCCCAGCCCACCTGCGCACCGGCCGGCTCTTACTCCACTGCACCCGGCATCCACAGGCCAGGAGATGAAAGGGAAGCCCGACTCCCCCGGAGCTGCCCCGGCTGCTGCTCCCGACTCTGCTCTTGTGCAGCTTCCCTGGCATGGGCGAGGGTGGGCGGACACCACCGCAGTGGGGTCCCACGTCACACGGGACGCACATGGGGATTGGTGAGAGGAGGAAGTCGGCCCTGCGTCCCCAGGGCATAGTGAGGAGTTTGGACAGAAGTTGGGGGCTGGTGTGGGGCCCATGATAGGCCTTTATTAAGTCCTACTGTGTGCTGGGATTTATGTGTCTCATTTCTAAGTCCCTTTGGGGGCAGAGCCACTGCTGCTCATTCCACAGACTCCGGCAGAGGCAGGGCGAGGCTCCAGGAGGGCTGTGTGAGGGAGGCCGCTCCTGGGGGGGTCTCCACCTCCCTCCCAGCTGCAAGCCCTCGGGTGCCTCAGGCTCTGGTGGGCCTGCATACTGGACACTCTGGGCTCCCGTCCCTGCATATCCAGCCCAGCCTGGCAGCCCTCTCTTGCTGGGACTGCTCCGGTAGCCGAGGGGCTCACGTCCCCACCCCGCTGCACTTCCACACGGTGGTCTTTTCAAAACACAAACCAGTTCACGTCGCTGCCCTGCTGGTCCAGGACCCCCGTGGCCCCTAAGGTGTCGGACACACCCCCACATCCCTGTGGTTCCTTCTCTTCCTGCTCTCTCCACTCTGGGCCTTTGCTGCTCCTCAAACATGGTGGTGTCCCTGCCTCTAGTCCTTTGTCCCTGCTGCTGGGCTCAGGTCTTGCCAACGTCACCTCCATCCTCAGCCCCCCCCCCAACGCCTGCGGGCCTTTCCTCACCTGTTATCTCCCCCCCCAGGGGCCCCGCCA
>NW_026000001.1:4457370-4488456 GCF_001458135.2 Marmota marmota marmota
CCCCCCCAGCCTGCGGGCCTTCCTCACCTGTTATCTCCCCCCCGGGGCCCCCCCACCTCCTTGCCGAGTGGCCTCAGTGGCAGCACTGGGGGACCCAGCACTGTTCAAGGAATATGGCAGTGCCTGGGGCAGGGGAGGCAGGTTCCTGCCTACCTGGGCCCAGAACTGGTGTCCACGGTGGGGCTGGGTCCTTGATGCTTTGTAAGGTGGGTGTCACCTTAGAGGCTATGAATCAAGGGCCCTGTCCCACTGCTGTCCTCATGTCTCTCACCATTCTGCCTGCTGGGTGGCCAGAAGACGCCACACTGTGGAAGTGACCTGAGCCACTGCCACCATCAGCCCTACCATGGCCCCGTGACCAAAGGCCTCTCCGGAATGCAGGCTCCTGCCCTCTGAGCGGTGCCAGGGCAGGAAGAGTCACTCCACCAGGTTCACCAGCATAGCCTCAGGCTTCTGCCAGCTCCCCCTCCTGATGGGGGCCTGGCCCTGAGAACCCTCACCAGCGCCAGGCCCTAGCAAGTGGCCCCCAGGGTGGGGCGACCCTGCCTGCCCCCCCACACTCAGTCTGGGCCCCTCTGCTGGCCCCTCTGCACGAGGCTGTGTCTTCTTGGGGCTCCAGGACCCCATCTCCAAGCCATACAGGTTCATTCGCACCTCGGCTCGGCAGGCCAATGAGGACGCAGAGCCCCAGCTGCCACCAGCCTCCTCCTCCATCTCAGAAAACGGCCCGACACCCACACGGTGTGACAGACTCTCCAGACGCCTGGTTTAGACCACTTCCCACCGGCTGGGGGGCCTTTGCCCCTCCGGAGTCCTAGTTCTCCTCTTTCCTTCTTCACTTTTTCCTGAAGCCATGTCCCCCCTGGGTCGTCCGGGCCTGTGCCTGCCTGAACAGTCTTCCCCAGACCGATGCTGACATGTTTCCTTCTAGTACATTTAGGTTCGCATTTTATTGGGGAGGCTTGGATTCGTGAGGGACGGTGTTGAACCACAGACTTGCCTTTGGTGTGACCGCTTATACTCCACTGAGTTGTGACATCCCTTTAGGGCAAGTTCCCCAAATGTCTACATCGACTGGAGGATCCTCACCAGACAGCTTTAATGTGGGGGCAGGGTGAGGGAGGTGGCCAGGAAACGTCTGGGTGACCTTGAGGACTTTGCTCTGCCTCCCTAGTCTGAGAGGGAGGCCACTCGCTCCTCTATTTAGAACACACAGAGGCCTGCCCCTCACCCCTCCTTTGCAATCTGAGCAAAAGATGAAGTCATTCCCGAGGCCAAGGGGTGCCCTGGGATCCTGGCCTCTGCTGCCCCTCCTAGCCACCTCTTCTCCACTGGCCCTGGTCACAGGGGCTTCCTCTCTGCTCCTCTAGCTGCTGGAATGTCCTCCTGGGTGGTCATGTGGCTCACACTCTGCCTGGCCCTTAGTCCATGGGGGTCTGAGTGTGTCCAGTCGCAGCCCTTTGGGCTGGCACCGAGGGGCCCCACACGGCTGACATGTGGCCTCGCCCCACCTCAGCATCCCTGCTGGGCTGACATGCACCTGGAGCCGCCCATGGCCACAGCCTCCCCAGCACTGCCGACACCATCCTGGAGGAGGGCTCGGGACAGAGGTGACTGAGTGGCAGCTCGAGGGGCCCGCAGAGCACACAGCTCCCGCATGGCCTTTGTCCCCATTCCCGGAGCGGGGCCTGGTGGCAGAACTCAGTGCACAGAGGGCAGGAATCTGCCTAGGACCCCTGACAGGTGGGGAGGGGAGGGAGGAGACCTGCCCTCCCCAAGGGTCTGCCCAGCGCCTCCCTGGCCTTGCGAGGTCCTGCCTGGGGAGGCAGCTGCCCCCGCCCTCCTGCCCGTCTCCAGCAGCCCTGCCTGGTCAGGCGAGTGGGTATGCAGGGCAGGCTGGAAAGGCGCTGGGAGCCGAGAAGCCGTGTTTGTGCTGGCCCCGGCCCGGGCCCCACCTGCATTTGATTCTCCTCTGACGACCGCCTGCGTCCAGGAAGCCAGGAGGGCGCCAGGCAGAACACTCTGTGCCGGGAAGCAGGGAGCTCCACTGCCTCGGCCAAAGCAGGCGGCCAGCGACCCTGGGCCCTGGGAGGTGGCAGGTGGGCAGCAGCCCCTGGGGTCCAGTCTGTCCCGGGCTGCCTCCGTGGGCCCTGCGCTGACTGTGCTCCCGCCAGCTCCCCGCAACACCTGGGGCCTGGGCAGCACAGGACCCCAGATGCACCCCGCCCCAGGATCCCAGCAAACCTCTCCCTGTCCTCATGCCCAGCCGTCCCTTTGTCCCCTTCCTTTGTCCCTGGAAAACCATGACCCTGTGGCTGCAGGGCCTCAGAACTCCTCCTGGCTTCCGTTTCCATGCCAGAACCACTGTGTCCTCTCTGCCCTGCCTCTGTGCCCCCCTCGGCCAGCAATGAGGTCCGTCTGGACACACTCGGTGGCGCCCCTCCTCGTGACCGTCACTCATTCACCCAACAGACGTCTTGTGTTCCCCTCATGGCCAAGCCTCTGGGAAGTGGCACTGCCGTCCCCTCCCCCTGGTGCCAGCGCTGGCCACCTGCTGGACATGCCTCGTGGGGTCTCCTGACCACAGTGTGGGCTCCACCCGTACCTGGCTGTCCCTGTGGCCACACTGACATTGACCCGCCCTTCCCTGGCCGATCTTCTCCAGGAGACACCGCCAGCTCTCCCTCTGTGGGACACTCTGCCTTGGCCATCTGGGGCTTCCTTCCATGGCTCTCCTCTTTCTAGAACATTCTCATGAACCCTCTAGACATGGATGTCTCCCCAGCTTTCACTCCAGCCCAGGCCTGAGGCCCCAGGGTGCTGGATGCCTGCTCCGGACATCTCGTGGGCATCTCAGGCTCCAGGGTGGGGCGGCTTTATGTCCCTGTTTCTTGTCCACGCACTTCTGTCCATCCCATTACCACCTAATCGCTGCCTCCCTCCAGGCAGGGGCGTGGCCAGGCTAATAGCGGCCACGTCCCTCACCTGTTGGGTGACCTGGGCTTTGGCACCCCTCAGCAGGGAGGGCTCAGTGATTCTGTTCTGTGGCTCAGGGCAGCCGTGGGGCTCGGGCTGGTCACATCTGGGGGCTGAGACTAAGGTGGGACCCCTGGGCACTTCAGAGCTGCCTCTGGCCACTTCCCCAGCCCCTGACACGGGTTGGACCCACCCCGGGTGTCTCCCTCGCCCGTCTGTCAGGCCATCCCTGGTCCCTCCTTGCCCAGGACTGTGGCCTTGCACTGGACCCTTGGGACAGCCTCCCAGGCTGCTCCTGGCCACACTGGCCTAACCGCTGCCCGTCAAGGAGCTGCCGTGCGCCTGCCCGCTGGAGCCCTGCGCCCAGGCCTGCCACGCTGGCGCTGCCTCGACGTCCGTCTGTTCTTGGGTTCTGCGATGGAAGCTCTGCGCGGCTCTGGGTGAGGCTGAGGTGGCGGCCTGCTGGACCTGCTGGCCTCCCTCCAGGCCGCCCCTTGCAGCAGGCACGCCAGCACCCCTGTTGACCCTCCCAGCTATTTTCACCATCGTGGCACAGGAGCTGAGACATCCCGGTGGCGGGGACATCAGAGGTAACCTGATATGGCGTGGCTTTGCTGGCTTGTTGTGCTCAGCGCAGGTTTGGAGGCTGCCTTTGAAACAGGTCCCCGGGGCTTGTGCCTCTGGCCACAGCCTCCTCCAGGGACCTGCATGCCCCGAGACCCGGGCCCTCATGGTGGACACAGAAGCTGACGGCGCCCTTCTCTCCAGGATCTGGGGAGGGGACCCCTGCTCTGAGGATGGCCGTGCCCTGGGGACCTACCCGCAGGCTCTGAGCTGCCTTCCTGTTTGCGGCTGTCCCCTGCCTGGGCTGTCACCCAGCCCCACCTCCTGGCTGAGATCCCACCTGCGTCCTCAGGTGGGGTGGGTCCCCCGCTCCTCACGATGTCTCCTGCCTCCTTTTCTGAAGCCCCACTTTGGGGTCATCCGACAGCACCCCAAGCCTCCCTAATTCTCCCAGCCCTGGCCCTGGCTTCTGACTCGAACCTTTGCCCCCACTCATCCCCCTCATAATAACTGGCATTTTTCAGACATTCCAAGCCTCTGGCCTCCCTTTCCTCACCCCTGATAAGGACCCGACCTCTGCCCCAGGCCCCCACCGTCACACCACAGCGGCCCCTCCTTGGGGCAGCTTTTCCCCCACTGTTGGCCTCTGTGCCTCCAATGACCTCGACTTCCATGTGCCCTTGAGCCCACTGACTGAGCCCCAAGGGAGCACGTCGCCTTCCTAGCCCACCCCTGCTGGTGTGGCTGGCCACCTCCCCCCAGCCCGCTGGCTCCTGTCCTTCCTGGACACTTGGGCAGGCTCTGCTGCAGGCCTTTGCTCTTGTCACTCCATGAACCCAGGCTGCCCTTCCCCGGGGGGGGTATTAGCAGCACCCCTCCCAGGTCGCCCACGCCCTGGCCCCACGGACACTGCCTCGTCCACTTTCTCTGGGGCCATCAGCACTTCTGGTTTCCTGAAGTGAGGCGAGGGAATCAGGCCCACCAAGAGGCCAGAGTGTCTGGACTTCTGCTGGTGGGTGACCGTGTGTGTTCCTGGGGCTCTGGGGCAGGTTCCACTGCGGCTGCGTGGCCCCGCGCTGTGGGGGAGGGAGCCAGGAGCCAGGCTGCGGGGCAGAACCCCGGCTGGTGGCGGGCACTGAGGGGGACCTGGGTACAGGGGGCTGGATGTCCATCCCCACCACCACTCCTCACTCAGTCCCAGCCTGGAGACGGTGGCCCCGTGACTCAGCCGAGCAGGGCCGAGCTGCAGCTGCAGCTGACCTAGACGGGTGGGCAGCCCCCAGCCCCGGCCTACCCAGGACAGGGCCTCTCTCCCTCCCTCCCCGGCTTCCGGCTCCTGCTCCTAGGACAGAATTCCCTGGATTTAGAGCCCCTGGGGCTGGAGCCAGGTGGGATGCTGGGCCTGGGGCCTCTGGGCTGGGGTCCCAGAAGGGGGCTGGGTAGCCAGGCCTGGAAGCTGGGATCAGACTCTTTCCTGGCACCTGGGGGAGCCGTGTGGGGAGGCAGGGCGGGCTCCACCAACACCAGGGTGCATGCCCCCGGAAGCCGCTCTCCTGTGGAAGCTGCAGGGACCCCTTTCTGCTCGGGCCGTGCCCGGCACTTGCTGTCCCCACTTGGGGACAGGATGGCACCTCCCATATCTGTTTCTCCCCAGCCTCTGGGGCCCAGATCCCCAGCCAGCAGCCCCCAGCTTCTGTCCTGCCCTCTTGCAACCTCAGGCCCCCTCCTGCTGCCCCTTTGGGGTGGGAGCCTGGTGCCAGCCCCAGGCTGTCCCTGTGGGGGGAGCCAAGATGGTCTCTGAGGAGACCTGGGGGCCGGCCCTCTGAACTGGACTAGGGCAGGGCTGGCGGTGGACGAGAAGGCCTTCAACGCCTTGAAGGCACATGTGAAGGAGTGACCTGGGGTCCTGGTCTCCCACTGTGCCCACCGTCCACCTCCCCCTCCTCCCCAGGGCTTGGCCATGGTGCCCAGGCTGCTCCTCGGTGCTGCACTGTGGCCTGAGAGGGTACTCCAGTCACCCGCGGGGCAGCCGAAACTCGTCTCCATCCCTGCACAGACACCTCACTGTCGGGGACAGTCCCCGTCCACACTCCTTGTGGCTAGGTGGGGGCAGCTCCCCCGCAGGCCACCTCTCTGACAGTCCAGGAGGAGGGTGAGGAGCTGGGGAGCAGGTGGGCGGCAGGAAGTCACTGGGGCTCCAGGCCAGCCCCGCGCTCCAGTCCCATCTGGACATATTTGGCAGGACCTGCTCCCCTCTGCTCCCAGGCTGGCCGGATGGACCCTGGTGCTGGACGCTTCCAGCCCTCCCACATCTGGAGCCCACCTTCTTCTGTCCCCAGGGCTCACCCCGGATCCATTCCCTGTGCCGTGGGAAGAGCGGCCGCCTGCCCAGGCCTGGCCAAGGGCACTGGGGCCTGATGTTGTCACCTCCCACCTGTTTCTTTGCCTCCACAGGAGGGACCGAACAGGGACGTGGGTGACTAAGGAGGTGCCGGAGGCGCTCCTGTGACCGACTGCACTGCCACACCAGGGTGTCCTCCTCACGCCCAGAGCCTGGGAGATGTCCCCACAGGCCTCCTGTCCCCGGGATGTTGTGGGCACAAGCATCACTCTCACGCCTCCATTCAGTGGACATCTCCACACTAGCCTGTCCCCAGCAGGGAGCAGGGGCCTTGGCTAGAGAGGGCCTAGGACCAAGTCCCAAGCACGGTCCCTCATCCCAGAGCCTCGCCAGTCCCTGAGACTTCTGGCTTCTCCCCACCTCCTCTGCCTGCCTCGGCCCAGCTCCCAGACCACAGCCGGTGACCCCAGGGCTCAGCCGGCCTTGGGGAATGTCCCCTGTCCCCTTGACCCCAGCCTCGCCCCTTGCCCTGCAGCGGTCACTCAGGTGGTGGTGTGGGTTTTGTGGTGTGGAGCCTCTGGCCCGGGGGATGGGCACCAGCAAGACCCTGAGCCTGCAGAAGGCCCCAAGCTGCCATTCCCCCGTGTGACCCCCGTTTTCAGAGGGCAGGCAAGTTGTCGGGGGCTTCATGGGTGCCCGTGTTGAGTAGGCACCCGGGGGACTCGGGTTGTTGGCCTCCCGGCCATCTGTGAGCCAGAACTCCGACTGCCTCCTTCCCAGGGGGGCGTGGGAGCCCCGGCCCTGCCCCGGCCCCGTGAGGGGCATCGGGACCCTCGCTCCCCCTTTCCACTCAGCCTCAGGTAGTTCAGCTTTCTGGGTGGGGTTCAAGACCTTGCCGGGTGGCTGCCATCTGCCCAGACCCCTGGCCACCCTACACACCCCGGGCGTGTGGCCATGTTGCTGGGGGTAGGATGAGGTGCCTTGGGTTGGGAGAAGCAGAGCTGGGAGGCTCCTGGGAAGGCCCTCAATGCTCGGAAGGTGAGTGGAAGGGTGGGAGGCCTCCACCCAGGAAGGAGGCTCCGGGCTGGCCTGGGGCCTGCCTGGCCTGGGCTGACCCTGGACACTGATGAGAGATTCAGGCCCCATCCTGCGGTTCCCAGCCCGCCCTTCCTGCACCTGGGATGGGGAGGAAGAGGTCACTGGGGATACCAGGCCCGGGGCAGGGTGTGGGACACACGCTGACAAGACTTGGTGTGGCCTTCTGGCCTCAGGAGGACCAGGGTTCCTGTCCATCAGGACCTGGGGTTCCTCCTTAGTGCCTTCAATCCTAGGGCCCCAGAGACCATCTGACTCCTCTTCAGGTCCCGGCTCCAGGAGGCCTGCCCAGGGAGAAGCCAGGACTCCTCCGGCATTCAAAAGTGAGTCCTTCTCTCCCACTACTGCCCCATCCCGCATGGACCCAGCCGTGGCCATACAGAGAGCTCCTTCCTGTCCGGGGTCAGCTGGCCCCCAGTCTGCACGTGCCACACGCAGGGCCTGTCTGCCTGGCACCCACATTCTTGCTGTTCCCAGATCCCCAGCATGATGCGCCTCTCCCCCACGAGCCCCCAGCTCCCTGGCAGAGCCCCTGCCCCCAGCCAGGGCACTGGCAGAGCTGCCCGTCCTCCTGCACCCTCCTCCCCTCTGCACTGGGGAGCATCCCGCCGTCAGCAGACCCGACTACCTGCAGCACCCCAGCTGTGAGCAGCACCCCCACTGTGAGCAGCACCCAGCTGTGAGCAGCACCCAGCTGTGAGCAGCACCCAGCTGTGAGCAGCTCTGTCTGGTGCCGTGTCCTCAATCCCCACTCCTGTTCCCACCAGCGAGCCGTCAGCCGTCTCTAGCTTCCCCTGGTATTTCTAAACTCACATCACTCTTCTCTGCTTTTGCAGTTTTAGACATTATTTAGGGCCTGTCAAACATGGAAGATGAGAGATAAGATTTCCTTCTCATAACCCCTGTCCTCTGTCATTCCCTTATCCTCTAAATAAATTTATATCACAATTCTAGGCTCAGTAAATATTTATCATTTGCATTTTACATGCACAGTATGCAAATACTATTTTTAGCTGAGTCACATGGTTTTCTATAATTACAACTTTTTGTTTTTCCTGGGGTCAAGGGTTGCTTTTGGGAAAAAAAAGTTTCTTTGGGTGTTTTCTTAGTTTTGATGCATATGTCACCAATACATCCTAGAATATTTTGCAAGAGTCGTAAAATGTCTATTAACCCTTTTGAGCACACGGGTCATCTATCAGCTTCATTTTCTTTTTCCTAGAGGCCTGGCAGGGGTGGCTGCTCTCAGTCCTGCGGACACTTGTGATGCTACAGCTTCTTTGTCTGTCGCATTGAGGGTTTCCTTGTCCTTCCTGTTGTTATGGTTGGTGTTAGAATCCCCTGGTTTCTGGATTCCACGCTTCTTTCTTGGATTTTCCTCTCAATTTGTATGAACATGCTCCCAAGAAACTTTCTGAGAAAAGGCACACGGTAGGTAAAGATTTTGACTGTGTGCATCTGAAGATGTCTTTATTCTATTCTCACACCTGGGAGTTTGACTCGGCATAAGATTCTATGTCGGGAAGGCCCTTTTCCCTCCGAAGCTTGAAGGCTTTTCTCCTGAATCACTGTTGGGAAGTCTGATGCCGTTTGATCATCTATTCTTTGGGTGTGACCTACTTTTTTCCTTCTGGAAATGTACGATGCCACTTTATCACTGTGTCTTGAGATCATAATGAGGAGCCCTGATTGGGGCATTCTGGGAGTTCAGGGGGAAGAGGGCAGTTGCACGTTTCAGCCCGGATCCCCCCGGGTTCCGTCACGATCGCCCGTCCACAGCTGCCCCTGGTGTCCCCAAGTCCAGGACTTGTCAGGTTCAGCTTTTCCACAAGCAAAGCCTCCTGCTTGTGGCTGGGGTGGGGCAGCAGCTCCTGGCTTTAGGGGCTGGGGTGCCTGGGGACACCTGTATTCAAGCTCAGTTTCTTTTTGGACTCCCTGACCCCCAGCCTGTGCTCAGGTCGGCCCCAGGGTCCTGGCTGAAGCGACCTTGTGATCTGTGGCTCTACTTCCTGGGGGACTTGGTGTCCACCTTTTATGGTCTTCAGGGTCAGTGTCCACTGGTCCTTCTGATTCTTCTTTTCCAAAATTTTAGCAACCTTTTTTATTTTTTGCAGGGGGAAGTATGATCTTGTTTCTTCTCCAGGTATCTTTGTCCTTGTTGATTATATCATCAGATTCTTTCTGGTGCCTTTACTGCCATCTTTGTGGAGTTTGGAGGGAGCGTTAACAGTGTGGATTTGTTGGATTTAACCAGAGGTCGTCCATCCATCCACCCTTGAGCCCTTTTCGCCGGAGATCCTCCCCAAGCCTCTCACTGCTGTCCTGTTACCCTAACGTCCTAGCAGTCACTCCACGCTGTCTTCTTTCCCGACTTCTCAGAGCGTTCCTCCAGGGGGTCAGCCCCTCCTGAGGAGGCCCTCAGGCTCCAGGACCCACAATCCCTCTGTTTGTACCCTCCATATGAGCTTTTCCCTCGATATCGTTAGACCTGGCGCAGTGACGGTGTAGCTTTGGTCCTGCACTCATACCTTTACAGGTAGGGGTCTCCTTGGGGACTGACCTGTCCCCCACCAAGCTTCAAATACCTCGTTGGACCTGGCCTTAACTTTTACAGTCTACCAGGTCATAGAGTTCGATGACCTTGACCCCAACACCTTGGGAGCTCAGAGCCATCTTGATTTCAATGGATTTCAAGCAAAGCACTTGAGGCAGCCTGTCTATTTCTTATTCTCTGTCCCCGAATATGGTGCTGCTATGCTCCTGGGTGCTTAGATCCCAGGCTGAGCCACCTAGGTGTCCTCCTTTCCTGCCCCCAAGTCTAGTTCCCATCTGGGTTCTTTCCATTGGGCCTCCAAACCACGTGAAATTCTCCTCTGGTAAAGATGCCTCAATGTCTCAAAAGCCACACTAGACCACCAACAGGAACTTGAATGAGGCTGGTGTGTGACCAATTGGAGTAGGGACTCCATCCCCGGGGGCCTTGCAGTGACTTGGGTTTGTGTTACCCGATGACCAGTGACAGGAGGGCAGCTGGCGTGAGCTGCTTCCACATGGTCCTTACGAGGGAGGGCACTGCCACGAATGTGCCTTTCTCCCTTTCACTGCTGGAATAGAGAGGGGTGGCCATGACCGAGCAGCCATCAGGGGCCACCGAACACAGAAGTGAGCAGACAAGAAATCTGGGGTCTGGAGGAGGCACTATGCTCACCTGAGCCCCGATGCTTCTGCTGGGCTGGCTCCAGGTGCCACACTCTCTCTGAATTGGGCCATACTACTGTCCTTGTCTCAGCAGCAGCTGAACCAACAGTCCTCCTTCCCCCATGTCTCACCAGGGTGACAGCGGTGCGCGGCTCATGGCTCTTTGCCTGAGATCCCCCCACCCCAGTACAGTGCTCCCCGCCACCTGAACTTCGAGTTGAAACCCTCCTGTAGCTTTCGGGAGACGCTGAACTCCACTCCTCGAGTGAGCCACCGTGTCACCCACTAGTCACCACTTCTTTGTCCTTGCCTTTGCCTCCCTGGACCTGACATCAGCCTAGTGCTCACGACGGAGAGTCTGTGCCCCTGGGCTGCGGATGCTGGGAGGAAGGGGTTTGTGCCCCGCTCCTGGCACCCAGTTGGCTCCAGGGCGGGCATCCTGAGGGGACACTCTCGGGACGCCTGCTGCCCAGGACCCCGGGCCCTCTGCGTCCCTCTGGCTCTCCCTTGCAATAGCCTGGAAGGGCTTCCCTGTCCCCAGAGTGAGTCAGGGCATCTCCGTACCTGGACACCCAGCTGCGGGTCGACAGGTGATACCTGGGGAAGTGGGGGCAGCAGGGGGAGAAGGGGACCCAGTGCTGGCCTGGTGCACCCCACAGCTCTGCGTTCACCCAAGTTTCCACGACCGTCTGGGCGGAACTGCACGTTGGTTTCCATCAGTGCTGCCCAGTGGGTGCTGCTGGGCTGGCCTCGGGGTCTGACCCCCGACGAGCCTGCTCTCTGCCAGACCACCCTGGGAAGCTGGGGGGATGGGGCCCAAAGGTCAAGCCGCCCTTCACCCCATCTCTATTTCTCCATTGGCAAAGGCTGGGCCCTCCTCTGTCGAAGTCACAGCTGAGTGAAATGTAGCCTTAAAATGCAGCTGACAAGAGGAACAATAGCAGTCCCCCGCAGAGGTTCCGCTGCAGGCTGGTAGCCCCCCACCCCCCAATAATTCCTCAAGACATTGGCATGAGCCAGGCCTGGCTGGGCAGCAGCTCTGTAGACTCATAGGCAGTCGCCCATGATCTCCACGGACCACAAGGTCACTTCCAGGATGGTGGGAGGGCAAGACCCTGGGAAGAGGATTCGGGGCAGGAGGGGTTAAACGTGGGCTGTGATGGGGTAGGTGCTGAGTGAGGGACTCCTGGGGACGTAGACGGGACTCTGGGGAAGGAATTGCCTACCCTTTCTGCTCCAAGCCCCCGCCCAGGCCCTGGAGTGGGAGGCCACCCTGGTCCAGGTTGTTACTGTGCAGAGCACCACAGAAACTCATTCATACTGAAGTGTGAATGACTTACGGCTTCGGGTGACCCCGCCTCCCTGCACAGGCCCTGCAGAGGATAATTAATTGTCTGTTTACTGTCCATGGCTCACTGTCCATGGCTTCCTCGAGAGCAGGGCCACACACTCGCCCCATGTTCCCAGGGCCAGTCACAGCAGACATTCAGAAAATGTTTGCTGAAGTCCATGCCAACATCTAGCCCAAAGAAGGAAGGGCCGCGGGGGGCGGGCAACCTGGCAGCAAGGGCCGCAGGGATCCTGGTGAGTGTGGCCATGATGTCCCTGCCTCCCCTCAGTGCCTGACACCAGGCCTGGGCCCTCCCAGGGGAATGCCCACTTTCCTGAAGGATGCTGACCTGGCAGAGGACTCCTGAAGCTCTCGCTGGGGAAGTCCTTCTCGTAGCCTCCTGCTGGTCTGGGGCTGTACCTTGGTAGCCCAGCAGCTGGGCCTGCGAGGGACACACTGGGACAGCAGTGTGAATGGTCCAGCCTGGGCCCAGGCCTGGCCCCGCCCTGGGAAGCAATGCCCTGACCCTCTCTGAGACTGACTCTGGGCACGAGGACACCCCTGGGCCTGCCGAGGCCACGCACAGTGCCGTCCCCAGGTGCAGGCCAGCATTGGGAGGCAGACGTGGCCTGTGGAGCCTCCCGGGGCCTCCTGGCTTCTGGCCCCTCCTGCCTCCCTCTCGTAAGGAGCCTTTTACGGACCCTTAGAGGAGCTTCTGCCACCTCCCGATCATTCACTCGATCACATCTGCAGAGTCCACGTGTGAAGTCACACCTGGGGTTCCAAGGACTGGGACAGGGATATCTTTGGGGGCATGATGTGATCACATGGTTACTGAACAGGTGTGGAGCAGGGGTGTGGTTCAGGGAGGCGGACAGGAGTTTCCTGGAAGAAACCCTTCAGAGGGACCCTCCAGGACCAGTAGGAAGCAGTCAAACAAAGGAGGAAGGTACCACTGTGGAAAGTAGTGAAAATATTCTTCAGAGAACCACCATACTACAGTGACGCAGCCACATCAATGTTTATAGCAGCTCAATTCACAAGAGCTAAGCTACGGAACCAACCTAGGTGCCCTTCAACCAGATGAATGGATAAAGAAACTGTGGTATATATACACAACGGAATACTACTCAGCCATAAAGAAGAATGAAGTCATGGCATTTGCCAGTAAATGGGTGGAACTGGAGATTATCATTCTAAGTGAAATAACGCCAATCCCAAAAAAACCAAAGGCCAAATGTTCTCTCTGATATTTGGATACTCTGATATTTGTGCTAACCCACAGTAAGGGGGCAGATAGAAGTTCATTGGATTAGACAAGTAAATGAAGGGAAGGGGGAATGGGAATAGGAAAGACAGTAGAATGAACTGGCCATCACTTTCCTGTGCTCATATACGAGGACACGACCAGAGAAACTCGACATCATATACAACCACAGGAATGGGATCCGAATTAGAATAAGCCACACTCCGTGTCTCTGTGTCAGAGCACACACACTCTCCTGTCATGTATCTCTGAGAAGAACACAGCCAGAGGGAGAAGGTGTCGCATGCAAGGGGACAAAGTGAGGGAGGGGACGTGTGCAGACTCCAGGGAAGAGCATGAGCCTCACTGGGAGGGGCAGGGCCCACCCAAGGCTTTGGAAACCGCCCAGCACGGCCCAGGATCACAGGAAGGGCAAAGGTCCCGGCCTGTGCCTGTGCCCTCCTGAGGGCCACTTCCTGATGACGTCCCACCCCATCGGAACCCACCCAGCACCTCTAGGTGCCCCTGACTCCCACAGCCACGGTGACGCTTCAGGATGTGCAGTGCTCTGCTCAAAACCAGTCTGGGAACCTCTGCGCCATGGAAGTGAAGGCCCAATGGCCGTGGGTCTCACTTGTTCCCCAGGGGAGCCTTTCCACCCTCTCACTAGCCACATTCCTGCCCCGCACAGGGCCTTTGCACATGCCGCGTCCTCTGCCCTTACAGTCCCACGGCTGGGAAGCAGGGAAGCAGGATCGGTTCAGGATTTGTCCAGAGCCGTCCTGTAGCCATCACGGAGCTACAGAAGCCAGGTGAGAGCTGTCACTGGACACCTGCTGAGCGCACCACTCTGAAGGACAGGAGCTCACCCAGATGGAGAGCTCACACTGAAGGGAGCAGAGGGACCGGGAGAGCCTCAGGTCTGAGGTTGGGTCTTGCTCCCTCAGAGAGACGGGAAGGTCACGCACGGGCAAAGGAACGGAGAGTCAGGATCATTGCCAAAAGGGCAAAAGAAGCCTCCGACCAAGGTGAGCGGCAGGCCGCGGGGGCGTGATTGTGGCCATGGGACTGGGGCCCCACGAGGCCCTGCTTCTGGAGAAGGAAAAGGAGAAGTGAGGGGTGGAGGGCAGAGTCTCCGGGGAGGGGGTTCCAGAAGGAGAGAGGAGGGGGCGTGGGGAGGGACGCGTCCCCAGAGCTAAGGGCCGGGAACACGAAACCCAGGAATCCAGAAATCCCCAGTGTCCCTGAGCAATGCCACCCGTCCCCACCTATCATGGAAGGAGACGAACTGAGGACGAAGGAGGTGGACACAAATGGAGGCTTCAACGGAGGAACTGAGTTCCATCCATAGCAAAGATTCCACTGCCTCCGCCTCAGATGAAGAGATTCCCAGAACGACACGTTAGGCCTCCAGAGAAAATCCAATCATTTCCAAAATGTTTGTACTTTGAAATAAAATTGGAAATTCGTGATAAAATAAGGGGACAAGATTGACAGACCTGGAGTTAGGAAGTATACTTCTCAGTGACTCTTCAATTAAGGAGGAAACAAGTGGCGATTAAGTTGACTTCAGAATGGGTTCGCAATGAGAAGGCGACATATCAAAACCTGGGGGTGCAGCCAAAGGGGGTTCAGAGGAATATTTATAGCAGTTTTTAAGAATCAGAAAGATTAAAAATAAATGTGCTGACTTTTCAACTTAAGAAGCTAGAAAAAGAACTCAAAGTACACACAAAGAATAGCAAAGTGGTTGATAAAAGAGAACATTAGCAAAATAGAAAGATTATGAAAATAGAATTGATCAACAATTGGCTGTTTGAGGAGCCAATAAAATATACTTTAAGTAAGTAAAGTAAAAAAGAATTAAAAAAATTAGAAGGGAGTAATAACTATAGATGGCGAGGGAATTGGCTGTAAGTAATTATGACATGTGTATAAAATCCCAAACTTGATGGGATGGTTAATTTCAATCAAAAATTGCTAGAAGTGGCTTATAAAGTAGAAAAATCCAAAAAACAAAAATTTACTGGAGAAATTGCAATGTCAGTCACATACCCCTCCTCTAGAAGTTTCCTAGCTCAGATTCTGAAATTATTGTTAAAATATTTTCAAAAAGCAGATAACAGCCTTCCTTTGAAATGTGTTTTAGGGCATAGGCCAACATAAGAAACTGCCCAACTCAAAAGCAGGCACAAAGCTGGGTGCAGTGGTGCATGCCTGTACTCCCAGCCATGTGGGAGGCTGAGGCAGGAGGATCCCAAGTTTAAGGCCAGCCTAGGCAACTTCATGAGACCGTGTCTCAAAAATAAAATAATTAATGAAATGAAATAAAAGAGTGGGGACGTAGTTTAGTGGCAGAGTGCTCATGTAGCATGTGCAAGGCCCCGGGTTCTATTTCCAGTACTGCCCCCCTCCCCCACAAAAATCTAGTCACAAAAACTGGGTGAGGAACACAAGTAAATTCTAAGCCCAAAGTAAGTATGGACAGAAGTGCCAGAATCCCAATAAAGCATTAGCATATGGAACGGAACAGCATGCAGCTCTGCCTGTGCCACGTGATCTCTTGGCCACATGGGCTGCCTACCCAATGGTCGTCTCTTAAGCTCGTGCCACCTAGGAACTTTGTAGCTGTCTTGATTTGTGCAAATCCACTCCTCAGTCCTCAGCAATGGTGGAATTGCCCACGGCATCTCTCAGAGCCCTTCCCTGTTTTGAAGAGACACACAGCTGTAAGGCCATGTGGGCCTTAGCTCAGGAAGGCAAGGACGGTTCAACCTCAGAAAGACTCCTGCTGCTGTCCTCTGGTGTCAGGGCCCCTGTGTTTCAGGCGTGGGTTCAACTGAATCTCTGCTCTCAGTTTTGGACTGACCGGTGGTGTGTGTTTCCCATCCCAAGTTCCTGGCCTGCTCAGGGGAGGCCGGCGGGTCTCACACCAGCCTTGCCCGCCCCTCGCTGCTCTCCGGTTTGCCCACTTTCTGACCCCTCACATGAGGCCAGCACATAGCAGGCACTGTCACTGTTCCATGAACATGCTGACTTTTGCTTCCTTGGCTGAGGTCTGTCCTGCCTCATGGACCGCAGGCCCCAGGAGCTGGCACATGGAGTCTAGCCCACAGAAGCCAGGAGCACAGGGGAGCTTGGCAAATACTGGACAGATGGCTGAATGAGGGCCAGGTGAGGACACTCCTGGGTCCTGTAGGGCAGAATCTCCCTGGGAATGTCCCTTTGTTCTTTTCAAAGGGCAGGAAAGACCTGACCCATCCAGGCTGGGGCCTGGAGCATGCCAAGGTGGGTGTCCTCTGGGCAAGGAACTGCTGCAGGGGTCTGCAGCCCCTGGCGCCCGCTCCTGCTGAAGTGGCAAGCGGCCCCTCATACGACACCATTCTGGATGCCTGGGGGCAGTAGCAGAATAGCACAGCCAAGCTGTCCCCTGGCAGTTGTGGGGACACCTGTCGGGAAGGGTGTGGAGGGCCATGCTGGCAGCTGAGAGCAGGCCCGGCTGGCAGGGGCAGTTACCCGATGGGGCCTGGGATGGGGGCTCTGGACAGCTGGTGCTAAGGACCCGACAGGTGGGCAGGGCTGGGGGCTTGGCGGCTGGCGGGGAAACAACTTGAGGCAGAGTGGGCTGCATCCGGGGGCCAGATCCAACCTCTGAGCCGTGTGTGCTTATGTGGGGGTGGGGAGGCATCTGAGCAGGAGCAGGGACCAAGGGGCACTTTCTGGGCCCCTCCCTGGGGTGGCAAGGTCCAGTGAGTGACGGCTCAGGCACTTGTGCCCTTCTGTCCAAAAAAAGGCCTCCTGTGTTTTCTGAGGACTCTGGGGCTGCCCTGGGTTGGGCCCACCCAAAAGGTGCACCAGGAACAAGCCTGTGGCCTGAGCGCCCACCTGCTGGGGAGCTGTGGGGGATGTGCTGATCCCCTAGCCCAGCGTGGGCACCTGACACTGCAGGGAGGAGCAGAAGGTCCCCTCCTGGGGCTCAGAAGGGGCAGGGGTGCCCTGTCCCAGGAGACAACTCTAGAGGGGCAACAGGAGCTTTCTGGGCACTCTCGCCACTTCCTCTAGGATGATGGGCTTCAGGGGTGAGTGCATATTGTGCCAGACAAAGAAGAATGGTTCTGGAGAAGAAACTTGGGAACTGACATTAAACAGAGTCAGAACTTTTCACTACAAGTCTTTTCAGGGCTTTTAAAATGCAAACATGCACCATTTAGGCAAGACTGGTGAGTGCCCACTGGGGCTGGGGGTGTCTCCAGGAGGTGTCTGGCCCTGGTCTGCGGT
Organism: Marmota marmota marmota; assembly: GCF_001458135.2. Lineage (NCBI taxonomy): Eukaryota > Metazoa > Chordata > Mammalia > Rodentia > Sciuridae > Marmota > Marmota marmota. Next base: position 4,474,399 of record NW_026000001.1, read on the forward strand.
CTGTCCCTGGTTCAAGTTGCATCCCAAGGGTTTGATGTCCCTTCAAGACTAGCCTTCTGCTATGGCCAGGAGAACAGTGCTGGGTCCCCAGGAGCAGCCCCACGTGGGAAGGGGTCCTGATCTGGTCTGTGCCAAGGGCCTCCTGGCCTGGCGGCCCCCGTGGACCTTTTGTGGAGTGGGTCTCTGCTCAGTGCCACAGCCGCACTGTCCTCTGAGCCTTGCTGACTGAGGACTGAGCCTTCCGAAGGCCGCCGTCTCAGGCGCCAGGGACCTGAACCAGGGAACCTGTCCTTCCATGGGGCAGAGGCCGGGCTGAGATCAGGATCTGGTCCTCCCCGACCTGGAGGGGCTGCCTGCGGTGACAGGGACTGCTGCTCTCTGGGGTCACTCCTGTCTGCACCAAACCAGGAAGCCAGGGCACCACCACAGCCCCCATCCTGGGGTGCCACAGGGGTTCAAGGTAGCGCTCAGAAACTGGCTGGAGCCACGGAAAGAGCCGTCGTGGGCTCTGTCCAATGTAGTTAAAAACATCTGACTGTGACCACAAAAATGCTGGCATCCGGGCTGCAAAAACATCTTCATGTCAAATGCAAATGTGCTGGAGAAGGCTGCGCTCTGTTAACCCTTGGACAGCAGTGCGGCCGAGCAGGCTGAGGGCTGCTTCCTGCCGGCCCCCAGGTGGTCAGGAGCATTGCTGGGCTGCGTTGCGGGGAGGTGCCTGCCAACCGCATCTCCAGTGTCCTTCAGGGTGGGGACCAAGGCTCTGGAGGGGACCCCAGGGCGGGGACAGCGCCTCCTGGGCTGGCCTGTGGTGTGCAAACCCGCGTCTGTGCATCCACAGAGGCTGAGCAGGCCCACGTGGCTCAGGTGCTGGGGACAGGCACCAAGCCAGCAGCAACACGCCACCCTGGCTCGGGCGATCCTCGGGTGGGGGTGAGACGGCCCGCCACCGAGCGAAACGCCGTGCACGTCAGAAGGAGACGTGGCTGAAAATGTAGGGTGTGCCTGGAGAAGGGCTCCTGAGCAGGAGACATGGAAAGGCAGCAGAAACAGCAAGCGCTTTTCCCCCTTAAGGAAACATCGCCCCACCCCCAAGTCCAGGGTTGCCCGGTGCCCCTTTCTGCTAATATCCACTGGTGTGCAGCTCAGCCACGCCAGGCCTCCCGTCCCCTCCCCATGACGAGCCCTCAGCTTGTCATCCTGACGAGGAGCCCAGGAAGCATGTTCACACCCTGGGGCCAGACGCCCCGGCCGCAGCGGGCTGAGGGGCGAACACAGTCTGCACTGTGGCCGGAGGCCTGACCATATCGCTGCGTCGCAGCACCTGGCTCCTCCCCACGGCTGGATCTTTGCCAGTCTGCTTTGAAAGCCCTGCCCCCGCCTGAACCCCCACAGTGGGCGCGAGGGACTTGTGGAAGCCCCCTGAATGCGGGGCTTCTTAACCCTCTAAGCGAGGGGTGCCAGGGAGCGTCCCCGGGAGACGTGGCGCTCGGGGCTCCGGGTTACTGTCCTCCCGGGGGAGGGGAGCTCACTGTCCTCCAGCCCAGGCACCAGCTGTCCATGTTTGTCTCATGGCACCCTCGCCCAGGGCTGTGTGCACCTGTGGGTCCCCGGGCTCGGGACGGCCTGCCAGGGATTGCCTCCAGCTGGCCCAGTCCCCGGGCCCCTCGGTCCCGACAGGTGTGTGGTGACTCAGTGGTGTTGATCTTTCTCCATAGGCAGCTGTCAGACCCGCTGGAGACCCCTGAGCAGCCCGTGGGGCTGACGAGGCTGGGGGCTGGGAGCTCCAGGGCACCTGGCAAGCAGAGAGGCCTCGAGGCCCCGGCCTCTCCCCAGGGTCCACGATCCCCCTCCCCTCATGCTCTAACCCAGGCCCAGACACTTCCACCGTCCCCTGCTGCAAGAGCGGAGATGCTCTGGGCCTCTAGCACCCTGTTTGCCTGTGCCAGCCTGGCATCGACGGACAACGGCCCCAGCACCTGCCACACACTGTCAGTGACCTGGGCCACCCGTCCTTCCTGGGCTTGGCAGCTGTGACAGGATACTCTGACCCAGTCTCTGGAAGGGGCGCCAGGGTGGGGATCCCAAGCTGGTGTATGGATCTACAGGGGGAGGGCTCCCGGGATTGCTCCTGACTCCGGGGCCAGGAGACGGTTCCCCAAACTCAGAACCATACTCTGCAATCTTGACATGCTTCTCCAAGAGCCAGAGATGGCCTGAGCCCAGGTCCAACAGGCCCCACTGGGTATCTGGGGGGCATGGCTCTATAGTGCTGGACAGACACCTTCAGGCTCCGTGGTGGCCTCCTGGGCTAGGCAGGCTAGAGATGTGACGCAGCCACCCCAGGCTTTCTCTAACAGCTTGAGTAGAGGGGCGGCTGGGGGAGGGGTTAGTACTGACCCCACGTGGCCGTGCCTGCACGGAAGGACCTGGCACAGACCTCGACTCCCGCGGGTACATGGACGGGGTTACTATGATGGCTCCCTCCCCGTGGTCCATGAGGCCGAGTCAGGAAAGCTGGGTCCACAGGAGCTGGCCAGAAAGCTGGACCGGCTGCGTGATGTTCTCAGTAGGTGCCAGGCCCCAGAGGCAGCAGGCAAGGGTGGCTGAGAAGCAGAGAGGGAGCTGGCTTCCGTGGTACCTTGTCACGGGCAGGGAAGAGGCTGGAAGGGAAATGGTAAAGACCTAGACCTTGGTGGGTCAGCAGAGGGGTCAGTAAGAGGCAGGAGCCAGCCTTGAGGGTGTGGGACCGTCAACCCGTAACTTCCTAATGGAGGAACCCTTGCTGGAGGTCATTCATTTACTCATCTGAACTTGCTTGGTCACTGCCTCTCTTGATCCCTTCCCCATATCTATCTACTCTTCCCTCCTTCTCCCCATCACCACCCACCCATCCATCTACTCAGCACGCATCCATACGTTCACCCACCCACCCATCAATCAATCCCTCAAGTCTTATGTTTTAAATGTCCTTCTGTTTGTCCATCTCTCCATCTGTCCATCCATCCTCTCATCTGTCTAGGCATCATCCATCCACCCTCTATCCACTCACCCATCCATTCATCCATGTCTCTGCTGAGGTCTGGTTTATGTTTTAAATGTCTCTCGATCCATCAATCTTTCCATCTGTCTGCCCTCCCATCAATCCATGCATCTCTGCCTATTCATCCATCCATCACCGATCCATCCATCAATCCATCCATCTCTCCATCCGTCATCCACCCATCCATCCATCCACCCACCCATCCACCCATCCATCCATCCATCCATCCACCCATCCATCCATCCATCCATCCACCCATCCATCCACCCATCCATCCATCCATCCATCCATCCATCCATCCATCCACCCACCCATCCACCCATCCATCCACCCATCCATCCATCCATCCATCCACCCATCCATCCACCCATCCATCCATCCATCCACCCATCCATCCATCCATCCATCCATCCATCCATCCACCCATCCATCCATCCATCCACCCATCCACCCACCCATCCATTTATCCATCTGCCCCTTTCCCTGGTGTGACCAGCAGTCCAGCACCCCCTGACTCCAGTGCTATTCACACAGGCACCATGGCCAGGCAGAGAGCAGCTTCTGAAGGTGAAGGTGGAGAGGTGGCCATGACAGCTCTGTGGAGGGCCCAAGGTCACACTCCAGGGGAGGCAGAGGCCCCAGGGGATTGAGCAGCAGCCCATGGTCTGGTTTATGTTGTAAATGTTCCTCTGGCCTCTGGCCACTTGTGGAGACAGGAATGTGGAGGGAGAGTGATGGTGGGGTGCCCTTGGGAAGGGCTGCCCTCCCCTCCAGAAGGATGCCCCTCTGCATGTGCTCCCGGCTGGGAAGTGCCCTGGCAGCGTGGGGAGCGCAGGGCTGCGGGGCCTGGTGGGCTGTGATTCAAAGCATCTCCCCAGTCAAAGGCCAACGGCCCACCAGGGGTGACTGTCAGGGTGGGGCTGCCACGGGGCAGGAGGAGGAGGAGGAGGAGGAGGAGGGGAGGCCAGCGGCTGTCCTGCTCGGGCTGCTGTGTGGGGATAGCCACTGCAGCTGAGCGGTGCACAGCTACCACCACCACCTCCACGTGGGTCTACACAGAGATGAGCAGACTTCCCTGCCCACCTCTGCCTTGGCCATGGCCACCCCTGTCCCTCTGTCTTCTGGCGATGGCACCCACCTCTCCTTTGGGGCCACCCCTTCCCACTTGGAGCCCATTAGCTCTAGGCTGAGAACTTGACTCAGGCACAGGTGACATCACAGGCCACCCTCTGACTGTGCTAGGGACTGTTCAGAATGGGCCACGGCCCAGGTTGGCTGTGAGAATCAGTGAGGGGAGTGGACGTAAGCCTGGGGCTACTGTAAGCCATTGGCCACCTCACAGAGAGCATCTGACTGCAGAGACGGGCTGTGCAGATGTGGTGTTAGTCCTGGATTTAGCCATACCTGAAGCTGCCCTACTTAGGAATGATTCCACATATTTCTTCACTCAGAAAAGTTTTAGGGGAGTTTCTGTCCCTTGAAACAGAAGCTTATATGAGGATCAGGTTTCTGGGGGCAATGAGCTAAAGCTGGGATCAGGGTTAGTGCAGGAGTTTGGGTGCCTGGAGTGAGCGAGTGACTGAGGGACTGTGATGGGCAGCAGAGAGTCTGGAAGGAGATTCTGGGAGGAGGGCCGCGAGGAGGCGTGGCCAGGAGGCGTGGCCAGGAGGAAGTGGGCTGAGGCCCCGGGGGTGCTGGGGGCTGCTGGGGCAGGGATGTCATCAAGTCAGCCGTGGCGGCAGCTTGGGCCACTGAGCTGACGCCCCCGAGGCACTCCCATGTCACCCCTCTTTCTCTGAACTGCGGCCAGGCAGGGACTCAGGAACCATCCGGTCCCCACTGTGCAGATGAGAAAACTGAGGCCCAGAAGCTCCTCCTGCTTGGGATCTCACTGTAGTGGGGGAAGAGTGGGGACGAGCTCCCCGGGGAGTCTACCTGGGAAGCTTGGGTGGAGGGTCAAGAGGCTGGGGGCCCAGGGGCCAGGTGAAGTGACTCTGAGCTGGGGGTTGGGCTGGGTGCGGGTGAGGTCCCTGCCTGACCGCCCTCAGCAGTGTCCAGCAGAGCCCTGTCAGCCTGTCGACCCTGGGCACCTCTGTAACGTGCTGAGTTCTGGAGGTCGCTTGTTATGTGGCAGAGCTGACCACTGCTGGGGGTGGCCCACATAGTCACTCAGTGAACTGCAGGACTTCAGACCCCCCCCCCACATCCCGTTAAACACAGGACATCTCCTGAGCTGCGGCTCCTCCTCTGCGCCAGCCCAGCGATCCTGTGTGGCCCCGGGGACCCCTGGCCAGGCGGGGCCTGCTTTGTGAGTAGAGAGGCCCACCTGCACCCCAGCTAATCCCACTCCAGCTGCCAGATCTGGGAAAGCCCGGCGGGCACTCAGCTGTCCGTCCTGGGAGGAAGCCCCACTGCCCCAGCTGCCCCCGACCTGGCACACCCAGCGAGGGTGGGCAGCTGAGCATGGCCACACAGCCCTGGGAGGCTGGGGGCACGTGTTGCCCTCCGGTCCTCAGAGCAGCTGGCAGGCTGCTGTGACCTGCCCAGGTAGCATGGAAGACAAGCAGAAGGGGCGAGTTTGGCTGCTGAGGCTCCGGGCACCCAGGGCAGCTGGAGGCCACCCCCAACTTTCTGGAGCTTGCGGCTCTCCGGCACTCAGGTGGCCATGATCCGACATGGCTGGGCATGAGAGCTGTGGCCCCCTGCCCTGCTCGGTAGAAATGGGGGCTGCAGGTGGGGCCTAAACGTGCGCCCCTAGGGAGTCCAAGCCATGCTCCGCTGGATGGAGACGCAGACTGATGGACACCCCTCCTGCCCCTCCTTGGGAGCTCAGGAAGCTGGCCTGGGGACATGCTACTCACTGAGGGACATCTTCTGGGCTGAGCCTAGAGGCTCTTCCTTGCTCACCTCTGCCCTTCCCATCTGGCCCACGCACTCCCAGGCCCTCCGGGGCCTCCACCACACTAGCCTCCCGCCGACAGTGGTCTGCCAGCCTTCCTGGTGTTCTACCACCTGGGAACCACCCCCTGAGCATGCCCCACTCTGCAGCCCAGACATAGGACCAAGTGGCCAAGGGCCACTCCAGACACCCAGAAGGGGGCCTGCTGGCCCTACCTGGTGTGTCTCTGCCCATCTGCTGGCTCTGCCTTAGACCTCAGGGCTGCAGACCTCACAAAGGTGCTAGAAAGCACAGGCCCTGCATCTGGGTCCATGTCGGCAAGTCTTCAGAAACCGTGACCACTGCCTCCTTAACCCAGGGACTCAGGGGCGTCTGTGGCCTTCAGGTATCAGTGGTAAGGGGCAAGGAGCTGGGGTTGGACACACAGACAGGGACCCAGGTCATCCTGACCCTTGATGGGCTATAGCCTAGGAGCTCAGATGACTCTAGTTGTCACATGGACAGGGAGGTAGGAAGCTGGACGGGGCAGGGCCTGACTTCAACCCAGAGCATCCTGGGTGCAGGCTCCATGTGGCCCGGTAGCCGAACAGGAATGTGACAGGTGTCAGATGAGGGCCCAGCACCACAGGGTGGCAGCCTGGACGGGGGAGGAGCTGGGGCTACAGGGAGCCAGGCTCTCCGCCGCTCAGAGGCTTGCTGGGAAGGAGCGCCTCCTCATGAAGAGCACCACGTGGGCAGGAGAGGATGGGGCTGGCAGGGGTCTTGTGCTCTCCTCTGTCTCCTGCCACCCTGAGTGTCTTACTTGGAGGGACTTCCAGCCACTAGCCCTGTGCCTCCAGCGGTCTCTCCAGAGAGGTGGCCTCACATTCTGACACAGGGGTCCCTGAGTGTGACGACTGCATCCCCATCACATCAACATCCTGAACACTGGCAAAGTCTTCCCGGCTCAGGTCCTAAGCAAACATGCAAAAGTGCCCAGGGCATGAGCGCAGCCAGGATGAACACTGGCACAGATCAGAGGACTAAGCAGATCCCAAGACATAGGATGCACCTGGAATCCTCAGCAAAACTCTAGCAACCGCTATCCCCATCAGATAAGGGCAGGATGTGGTGAAAATGTCAGAGAGCAAGAACACGAACCACCCAGGGTGCTGAGAAAATGCTACAGAACTCCAAAGAGAAAGCCAAGGATACGATTCCAGAAAATAGAAAAGTCGAGGAGCATCTTCAGTTTGACCAAAAAAATTCATAGAAAGAGGACGATGAATGAAATGATCAGAAATGATAAAAGGGACTTTCTGGAGCTCAGGGAGCCGAGTCTCCAAAGGGCTCACCAAGTGCCCAGCACAATCAATGATCTGAGTCCCCCGGGGAAAAGCTTTGCCGGGGACTTCATACCCCTGAGGCTGCAATGGAGACACTAAAAACTTCAGGTATAAAAGAAAAGAAAGGAAAGGCCGTGTGCAAAGGTATGAAGCACATCTCTTAATAGCAAGACTGGGTGCTACGAGACCTTGGGAAAAGGTCTCCAAAATTCTAAAGGAAAATCTTTTGCAACTCAAAATTTTATACCCGGTGAAACTATCCACAGGGCAAAATGGTTGAAGGCAGATAATTAAGAAGAAGGCAGGAGATCCAGGACACAGATCCAACCTAGGAGAGCCCTCCAGAATGGGGCTAGGCTGGAGGTCTCCAGAGGAAAAAAATCTAGATTAGAGCCAGAGAAGGGAGGGCTCCGGGGGAACATGGCCAGGACAAAGGGGGTTTGAGAGATGGACAAGCCTGGAAACCTGGGCACTGCAGATGATAAAGTCAGGTGACAAGAGGGGAGATGGACAGCAGGGTGAAAAGCAAGAAGCGCAGGACCCTTTAGAATCTGTTACTTGAGGAAGAAATCCATCCAGTTATGACCTCAGGCAAAATAAAAATGAAACCTGAGGAAGAGGCAGTAGTCATCTGCAGATGATGGTGAGCCCGACTCTACCTTTGCAAAGAACCAAGAAGGACAGATGGTGGGAAGAAGGGCCTCAGAACTGCATGCAAATGTCACAAATCTCCACCAGAGTCACGAAAGAACACGTACTGGGTGGGAGACGGCAGGGCAGGGCCACCGCATCGCTTGGTCCCACAGAAGGCTTAGACGCAAAGCCCAGGGAACACACCTTCCCACACTTAATATTCCCCCCAACCCCCCAGTGACATTTAGAAATGCACTTCTCTTTGGGTGAAGTTTATCTGAATTCAGGAATTCATGCTCTTTCAGTTTTTATTTTGTTCAGAAAACTGAATGATTCAAAACTCACAGATATCATATGATATTGATGATAGCTTCTGATGGTATGTCTGTTCTCTTGTCCATTCACCCATCTGCCTGTCCCACAGGCTGTGAGTCTATCGACCCACCATCTGTCCAACCACCCCTTTATCCACCTCTTGCTGTATCTATGCTTTCCTCCCTCCACACACCAGTCAGTCCCTCCTCCTTCCATCCCTCCATCAGTCTCTCTGTTAATTTATTCACCAATCCCTCCACACACATGGCCAGTAGTTTATCAGTCCATCTGTTCACACGCCCTCCGCATGTCCTTCCACCCACCCACCCACCAACCCTCCAAGCCTCCACACGTCCATCTTTCCATCTGTCATCTGCCCTCTCTCCATGTACCCTTATTCTATGCAGTATGTGGAGAGACGTCTGGAACATCGTCCTCACGCTGAGCATGGGTCTTCCTGGGGTAATAGGGTACACTTGGGAAGAGGAGGGGGTCATGGAATTTTGTGCTTTTCATTTTGGACTTTTTTGTATGATTAGAATTTTCTGGAAATTCAAATAGATTTAAGATCAATGTCTTTCTGTCTCTCTCCATTAAGAAAAATAATGTGTGCCTGTGGAGGGGGACGATCCTCTCTTTCCTCTCTTCTCAGTCGGGCTCTGCTGAGGCCTATTAATAGCACTCTGCTTGCTATTCTCAGATACCCCTCCCTCGGAGTCTCCCCTGACCACCCGGCTCCTCTCGGGCACAGTGGCCTGCTCTGTTCCTGGTTATTACCCTGCTCTGTAATTATGTGGTGTATCTTTGACCAGGGGCTTCTCTGAAAGGCCAGCAACCTGGTCCTATCGTGTACACCTCCAGCACCATGCGCTGCCTGTGACGTCGGTGGCTTGGATGGGGGCTGTGGAAGGGAAGGTGGGCGGGCCAGCCCAATGGGTTCACCCTTGATGCCCCAGAGAGATGGCCTCAGGTCTTGATGTAGCGATGGGCAGTAGGCAGGAGGACAAGGCGCTAGCGGTGCCCACAGTGGTACTCATGGGGGGGCATGAGGTTCCCCTGGCCCTGTGTTGGGCACCAGGGAGGGCTGCGGGTTACGCTGGCCACATGCCCAGAGGGAGTGTTCCTGGCTCCTTGTTACAGATGTGGACATCGAGGCTGCCAGGGGCTGCAGGGGGTGCCACACTTGCCCCTCTCTGCCATAACCCTGCTCATGCCACTGCTAGGGGCTGCCAGAGGGCAGGTAGGATGGGGCAAGGTGGGGCCTCGAGATGGGGACTAGGTCTGGGGCCAGGTGTCCTTGGGCAGAGGTAACAGCAGGGGAGGTTAAGGCCTATCTGTTTGGGAGGACAGCATGAGTGGTTGCCAGGTGGACAGAGTGAAGGGAGGCCCCTGAGATCAGGGCAGGGGACAAAGAGGGAGTGAGGGGAGGGCAGGAGGGGTGCACGCCCAGGGTACCCTGCCCAAGCTTCCTGCAGTTCACCTGGCTCTCTACTCTGTACTTGGACCCGGGCTGCTGACCGTGGGTGACATGCCGTCTGTCTGTTCTGGACCCACCATCCTGAGTGAGATGGCTCATGACCATGCCTGGCCCCTTCTCCATGCAGCAAGACCTGCCCCCTGGACAGGCCCTGGGCAGGGCCACTCTGAGCGGCCTTCTCTGCTCTAGACCTGAGGATAGCAGAGAAAAGCCAGCAAGGTCGTGGGGGAGGAGTGGGCGGCCACAGGGAGAAGGGGTCCCTGTGGCCTGTCTGTCCCCAGGTGGGGCACTTCTTAGCAGGAGGGGCCACGTGTGGGTTCCAGGGCCAGGAGATGTGGTGTGCGGGGCAGGGAGCCGCAGGAGGTTGAGGCGGAGGGAAGAGCGGGAGAGAGGGCTCCAGGGGGCCGTAGTGGGAGGAAGGGGAGGAGGAGGGCCAGGGCCAGAGTGGGGGCTGGCCAGGGCTGGGGAGGGCCGAGGGCGCTCCTGGCCTCGCCGTGCCCACTGCCACCCAGGGCCCCTGGCTGTGTGCTGTGCACGTGGGTCCCGGGGCAGCCCTGCGACAGGGCGCGGGTGGGCCGTCCGGCGCGGGGCGAGGGGAGCCGGCCCGCGGGAGTGTTCCGAGGAGAGATTTGTTAGTGAGACAAAAGCATACTTTTCCAGGCAGGACTGTTTGTACAGTGACTTCATGACATCGCCTTGGCCTGGCGCCCGGAGTGGGGCGGCCGAGGAGGCCCTGCGAGGCCCAGCACGGACAGCATGGACCCGCTGGCTGGCTGGCCGGCCCCTCCCGTCCTTATCTGGTCCTGGACATCAAAGTGGGGGCTTTTCACTAGTGAATTAAACAGCACACAAACGGCGCGGGGCGGAAGACCCCAGGCCAATTAGCCCTGAGTGGGGTGGGGGCCTTTCAGAGTGGGGCCACTTTCTAAGGAGTCGCTGTAGCTTGTCCAACGCGGGGGGATATTTTGCCCAAAGCTCATTATAATAATGAACCTGCATTTCTTTCCTCAAGAGAATAATTAGCAGACTTCCAAATGGGTCAAAGCGGCAATTTAAAAACTGCCCCCTAATTGTCCCATTTACTTCGTTCTGTGACAGGGAACCTCGGTGCCTCTGGGAGGAGCGGGGGCTCCATGCTGTGACGGCAGGGCGGGCGGGCGGGAGCTGGGGCTTGCAGGGTCTGGGGGCCCTGCCTTGCCCTGCCGTGCTGCAGAGGCCCGTCCCTCCCGCCCATCTCTGGTGGTGGACTCCTCTGAGGGAGGAGTGGCGGACCTCTGAGAGGCCCAGGCCAGTACACAGGCTGGGCACGGACTGCTGGGGCCTGGTGGGTCAGCGGTGGGCCTGCTGTTGACGGGGAGCACCCCCACATGTGACCCCGGCCGGTGCACCCATGGCAGAGACCGGGAGCCCGGCATTTCCTATGAGGGACAGGAGGGTGCCAGAGCAGAGGGGGGGTGGGAAGATGGGAATCAGAGGGTGAGGTCAGGGAGGGGCCCCCCCTGGCTGGGTGGGGGTCACAGTCCCCAGAAAGCCCTGCTACTCTGATGGCTCTGAGTACACAGACACAGCCCAGCTGTCCAGGGGGCAGAGCCCAAATGTCTGGCCACTTGGCCCAGCCAGTGAGGGACAGGTAGGCCTGGGAGTCATCCCCTTCCCATGTGGCTATCCTCACAGACAGCAGGCTTCGCCATGACGTGGCCTGGGCAGCCCGGGGGGACAGAGGTCAGTTCCGGGGAGGTGGAGCCGGCGGAGTCGAGTCCTGTGCAGGGGCCCCTCCAAGCCTCCCCGAGCCTCCCTCCTTTCCCCTCATTACACCTTCATTGTTTAGTCCAGTTATAAGTCAGATCACAAAAGGAAGAGGTTGGGGATACGGAAAAGCCTGTCTGAGAAACACCTCTCGGCCTGCCTCAGGAGACCAGCCGTCTGGCACACCATCCGCCAGGTGACCTCCGGTGCACACACTGGCCTGACACGGCCTGCCTCCGTGACCTGGCATCTCCCCAGGTCACTGAAGGACGCCTCAGAGCCGCGTAACTGTCCTGATGCGCCCAGCCACCGTGGCTCTGGTCTGTCTCTGATGCTCTCTGTGGTCGGGCCGTGGCTGCTGCGCCTGTGCGTGACTCTGTGGCTGCTCTGACTTGTTCCTCAGGGGCAGAGGCCTGTCTGCACGGCCCTGGGTGCGGTTCTCCCAGAGCCCTGGGGACAGGGAGCTGGCCCTGGCCTCGCCAGCACAGCACGCTGCACGTCCACGTGTCCACGTCCGTGAGCGGCTCTTCAAAGGCGCCCTCAGCTCGTGGGCGTGGGCCTCTGTGGAGGACGGGAGGAAGCTCTGCAGGCCTCATGGGTCACACGGTCCCTGTCCAGCCTCAGGGGCAGTCCTGATAAACCCACGGAATGCTGGAAACGCCAGTTAAATGCCCTGAACACACCCCAGGGAAGCGGGTTGCTCCCCAGGGCTGTCCGGGACAGTGGGAGGGCCGGGGCCGCCCTCACCCACCAGTGCCCACAGAGAGCCATGCAGGACTGCCCGGGGAAAGGTCAGACTCCGAGATCTGGAGTAGGGTCCCTGGTGAAGGTGTGGCACTGCTGGGTCCTTGCAAAGTCGAGTTGGAGCGAGGGGAAAGCGGACCTCGACTCCACAGCCGTGGGCACAGCTGGAGACCCTGTGTCCACGAGCGGGCGTGGCTCCGCTCTCATGAAACTGTATTACACAAGCAGGTAGCAGCCGCAGCAGGCCGCGGGCCGTGGTCCACCACTGTGCTCTAGAGGGGGAGGGACACCGAAGCCTTTCAGATTTGTTGTGAACTGTTTTCTAGTTTCCTCCCAGTCCTACGGCTCGGTTGCCTCTGGAGTCTTTATGTACTAAGAATGGCCCCTGTCCACGCTGGCTGCAGTCCTCCCCACTCGCCGTCCAGTGCAGACGGGATGGGCAGGGAGGAACCTCGTGGGGCAGCCCTGGCTCCCCGTGGGTTGGGGCTGGGGCTGTGAACTCACCCCTGTCTTGTTCAGAGACAAAAGCCATGGCTTGCTGCTCTCAGTCTCCAAGTCCGGCTCACTTGACCCTCTGAGGCCAGAGGTTGTGCCCATCTGTGGTCCCAGATCATCCGTGGTGGAGCCGAGATCCTGACGGCCATCAGGCCGAGCTGCAGGTTGCCACGTGCCTGCCCACCCCAAGCAGGACCAGAGACGGCCGGTCGTGTGAGGGAGATGCAGATGGGGAGCACAGCTGGAGCCGAGGTGCCTTCCTGTGTGGGGTCAGTCCAACCCGACCAAAGCTGGTGGCACTTCCACCGGGCAGGATGGCTCCAGACCTCGCAGGGCATGTCGAAGGGGAACAGTAGCCGGACATTTCTGGAGGAAAACCATGGTCATAAGGAGGGGTGGTCCCCTTGACCAGTCCCCTTGGCACTGGACCAGTCCCTGTCATCCAGGCTTCTGCACCTCTTGGAGCAGCAGGAAGCCGTGTGCCCTGTGTCCCACATCCAGGAGTGCTGGAAACACGTGATCTACGCCACTGTGGTCCCATTCTGTGTCTGAGGACATGGAGGTCCTGGCCACTGTCACGCAACTGGGACTTGTCCCCAGGGCCAACTGACCCCACCTGACAAGGGGGAGGCCGCACAAAGCAGGGCCACACAACTCTCTGGGGGGAAGCAAGGGGAGCCTCGATGGCAGCCAACGCGGCACACAGGTAGAAGGCCATTGTGTGAGGATGGCTGTGCCTTGGTTTCCCTCTGTGCCGTGACGACGGGGGAGGCCCTCGCCCGCTGAGACGCCTCAGGTGTGTGCAGGGCGGGAGGTGGCTCCGGCATGGGTGAGTGTCCGTTATTCTTGTCCCTGGGATCTCCATTGCCCCGGGGTCTTCTTACTGGCCACTGGCCACACCGTGGACATCAGCGGCCCTCCAGCACCACTGTTTAGGATGCCGAAGGAGCACCAGGTTCTTCCCTGCCCAGGGCACACTGGCTCCTGCTGTGGGTCCAACGTCCTTCCCTTTGACCTTCAGGTTTCCGAGACCCTGCCCTGCCCTGGACTATGGTCCCATTAACAAGGGCTTGGCCTGAGCTGAGTGGGGCCAACCAGGAGGTGGGACAGGTGACCTGTGGCACCCCAGCCAGTGGCCAGAGTGGGGTGCCCTGAGTACCCCATGCACCTAGAAGCTGACCCCAGGGTCAAGGGCAGCAGGTGGGAGCTGATGGGCCCCAGCAGGAGGAGAGAGGCCAGGAGAGGGGCAGGGAGCTGGCTGAGAGGGTCGGGAGAGAAGGGGCCCTAGAGCTCCTGGGCAAGTCTGGGCAGGTGGCAGCCCCGGGCCTTCGGGGGACAGGCTGGGGCGGGCAGGCTGGGGCAGGCGGCGGGAAGGGGGCCA
>NW_026000001.1:4489532-4496571 GCF_001458135.2 Marmota marmota marmota
GAAGGGGGCCAGGAGAGGGGCTGCAGATAGCACAGGCCCAGGCTGTGTCCCCGGGTTCTGGGGGCGCCTCTGAAGCCCCACCCTCTGCAACTCCTGCTCCGCCACACGACGGGGTGCTCCCGAGCTCCTGCACAGAGGCGTGTCCTCTGGGAGGGTCTCCCTGAGGGACACGGTGGGTGGATGGGCTTCCCCAGGGGCAGGGAGTAGCTAGGTGGCCACAGAGAGTTCCGCAAGCTGGCCATGGAGGAGTTGAAGGTGGGTGGACGGACAGGCAGCATCATGTAGGACCTTGGGATGGCCTCGGCCCCCCATGGACAGCTGTTCTGGCCTATCTGGACCTCAGTTCTCCTTCAAAATGGGGTCATCCAGGTGGACACACGTTGAGAAGCAGGCATGGGGCCCTTGGAGCTCAGGATGTAGGCAGTTCTCTGCCCATCTCCAGGGGCCTCCGTGCACCCTGCCAAGTCAGCTGGCCTCTGCCTGGCCATCTTTTGTGAACAAGACTCGTTTCCACTCTGCAAATGACAGAGAAATTCCTCTTTGTCCCTGTCTCTGACGGAACTTGTGCTCTTGAGGAGATTGTGGGAGGCCTTGTCGCCAAGGGGTGGACCACGGAGAGCCTGCAGCAGCTGGAACTGGGACCCTCAGTCCTGGTTGCGCGGGGCCCTGTAAGTGTGCCCTGTGGTGGTTTCAGTCTCAACACACACACACACACACACACACACACACAACACAACCATACAAGTTAGACATTCTGTTCCACCCCTGCTCGGAGAGTGGACTGTCATTACTACAGTGACTTGCTGGCCCTCCAGGAGGGTGGACACTCCCCTCCCTCTAGGAGGGAGCGTCCCTGCCCTGGAGGTGAGCCCCTGCCTGCTCTGAGGTCTCTTTCCAGGCCCACTCACTGGCTCACTTTGACAGGCTGCTTCCTTCCTGCTCCAGGCTGATGCCTGCCCCAGGGCCTTGGCTCCGTTGCTGTCCCTGCCTGGACCCCTCTCCTTAGTCCTCCCCCAGGCGTCCTGCAGGGCAAGGGCAGCCAATCACCTGGATTCTCCTCCAGTGCTCCTCCATGGGCTCCTGCACGTGGGAACCCTCTTCTCTCATTGCTCTCCTCTTCCCTACCCTGTCCCCAGCCCCTCTGCCCCTTCCCCTGACCCAAATTAGGCCGACACACACCCACAAATCAACCGAGCCCCGCACCACAGAGGCGAGAGTTCAAACAACGCCACCGATTTGCAAACCATTTTCTCCGCAGCGATTAGGTTACACTTCCCCCAATAGCTGCTTCATTTTCTTGTCAAAAATACACGGTTTCCACATTTGTCTCGCACGGGGTAATTAATTTCCAGACCATAAGTAAGAACTTAATTTGATACCTGCAAGGATTATAAACTATTTCAAGCTGTTGTTTACATGAAATCAAGAAAGATTCATTCTGTTTGCAATTATGTTAATGAGGACATAGAGTGGGCACTTTTTCTATTCAGGGAACTCAGCATAATCTTGCCATTGCCAATGAATGAGTAAAAAGGCCTCTCTGCCGCAGACCTCTCCATGGCTATTTTTAAGGTGACCCTGGCGAGGGGCCCACGGATGGCTGAGCACCCCAGGAAGGCGTTTGTGGGAACGCTCAGACGGTCGTGGGAGGGTGAGTTCTGGACCTCAGGCCGTGCAGTGAGCTGGGTCTGCAGTGGGACGCCGGCAGCTCAGCTCCTCCGCCTCCCTCCTGATGCTGAGCCGGGAAGGGCTGCCGGAGGGCTGGGGTGGCCGCAAGCTGGGCCCAGACTGTTTAGATGGCAGATCTGGAGTGGGCAGCTGGCAAAGACTGAGCCCGCTGGCCTGGGCTGCAGGTAGGGACGGGGAAAGGAGCCTGATCTTGGGGCAGAGGGAACCCTAACCCCAGGCCCGGCATTGTCCAGTCGTACCACGGAGGGCTGTGCACATGGACTCCATGGGGCAGGAAGGTCACACCTGGGCTACCAGGCTGCTTCTGCCCACCATGGCACCCTGTGGGTTGCCCATGACCCTGAGCCGCTTGGGCCGTGCAGGTTGACCAGGAAATACACACGGGGCATCCAGAGAGGAGAGGTGTCCCCTCTGCCTGGGGCCCCGGCTAGCTTCTCAGGATGGGACATCGCTGGCTGCTGCTGTCCATGCAGCCCGTGGCAGGGAGGCCTCCTGGGAGGAGGATTCAGCACAGGCAGAGGCCTAGGGAGACGGTCCTGTGGGCACCAGAGGTGAGCCAGGGGCCAGGCCTGTAGGAAGGGGAGCTGGGCAAGGCTGAAGGCAGGGGCTGCCCCCGCCCAGAGAAGTCGAGGCACCTCCAACACACAAGGAGGCAGCTACCGGCCAGGGAAGGACTCTCGGCTCCAGAGTGAAGCTGGGTGGTGGTGGGTGCGGCAGGCGGCCAGGGCCGGGGTCTTGGCCTGTGCGGGCAGGTGCTGGGGAGGGCTTGGGGTCCGGAAGGCAGGATGTCCCTGGGCCTGTACCTTAACAGCGCAGGCGCCCCTGGGAAATGGTGTGTAGCCTGCTGGCTGGCCTCCCGCCTCCCAGCCCTCCTGGGCTCGGTGGGGACTGCGGGAGAAAGAGGGCTCTTTCATGGTATGACCCGCCGCGGTGTGCAGGCACGTTGTGGCCCGTCCCTGGCTGGCTGTTGCTGGAGAGGTGGGGGCTGGGGCTGGGGCCGGTGCCCCCTGGGGGCCTCCAGCACGGTCCTCTTCCTCACAGGGTCCCCCGCTGGTGCCCCTCCAAGTCGGCCTCAAGCCGCGGCCTGAAGCTGCTGCCGGCTGAGCCCTCATAAATCCTGAGATGCTGGAGACAGCCCAGGTGAGGCTGTGAACAATGCCCCATTGTGGCCCCGTGGGGACGTTCTGCCACCACTTGCCACCAGCCCCTGCGCTGTAAAATCTCTCCCCACGGATCCAATTTCGCCGCTCTGGCCCTTGGGGGGTTAGACCCGGGACAGGCGCAGTCTCCCTGGACACAGAAGCCATTTACGGCGGGATAAAGGCGGCCTTTATTGGCACCGAGGGGCCGACGTTCCCTGCCCCATCGTTTTGTCACCCGTCACATCTGTCAGGTGGTGCGGGCGGGTCGCACGGCAGTGGGGGCTGTGTGGGGGCAAGGACAGGCCCGGGGCCACGGCGGCAGGGAGGAACGGCGGGGCTCCACTTCCTGAGGAGCCGGGTCCCTGGGCCTTCACGCCGGCGCCCCACTATCTCAGGGGTCCAGCTCTCAGGGGGGCGCACAGGGCCCCCAGCGCTAGCAGGGAGGAACCCAGACCCAGGCCTGTGGGGAGCACGTCCCTCCCTCAGGACAGGGTTTGTGGGAGTGAGAGGGAATCAGGGGCTCTCCCCTGGCCTGGCCTGGCCAGAAGGCAGAGAGGAGCTGGGTAGGCCCCGGGGGTCCTAGAGGGGACTCTCCATGCCTTGTTCAGGGTCCCCACCTGGCCTCATCTTGAGAGGACTAGTTGGTTGCCTTGAGGGTGCCAGGCATGAACTCCACTCAGACTTCTCAGGTCCTGGCCGCCATGGGCCGCATCACGGCAGGCCCTTGCTGCGCTCCTCCCGGCGGTGGCAGGGCCTCAGGGGTGCCCTGGGCTGCCGGCCAGTGTTTAGCCAGTGTGCCTGTGTTCTCATGCACGCTGAGAAGGGACGCGCCCTGGCTAAGCCGACGGTCTTATGGGTGTCACTCTTAGGGTGAGGTTGCTGCAGAACGAGCATCAGGTGTACAAAGGTGAGGGGCATGGGGAAGAACGTCATGTCAGAAGCAGGACGGGAGCGCGTGGTGTGCACAAACACAAAGGAGCCCGCGTGACTGGGCAGGAGCTGGGGACGGCAGCAGGCTGCTCCCACGGGGCCTCGCCCGGGATGGTCCTCTCCACACCCTGTGCTCTGGGGGTGACGGCCCCCTCCCTCGGGAGGTGCCCGCCCATGGAGGGCGCTGGAGGGGGGCCAGGACCCGAGGGCTGGAGCTCTGCACCGACTGGGGAAGCACTTCCAGGCCAGGCACTAGGCGGGTCCTGTGGCTGGGTGGGTCCCTGCAGCAGTGGGACACAGAAAACAGCAGAATCAGGGCAGGGCTGGCTTCTGGGGACCCCGTCAGAGCTGGAGAGCCTGGGGGTGGGCCGGGTGGTGAGGTCAGGAAGCCCGCGCCTGCCCGGGGCCTGCTTTTCCCACCCTCGCTGGTTACCGGGTGCCCGACTGAGGGCCGTCTGGTCCAGGCTGGTTTGGATGGGGAGCTTCGGTTTTAGTACAAGAAGGACCCTGAGTGTGACAGACAAGCCAGCTCCCCGAGGCCTGACACCCTGGGTGGCCTCCCCAGGAAGCCGTGTGGCCCCCCAGGTGCGGGCACAGGGTGGCAGGGCCTGTTCTGTGACCACTGGACTCCAGAGGCATGCCTAGCTAGTCCCCACTGCACCCAAAGGCAGGGAGTGCGTCGGGAAACAGGCGGGGTCGGGCAGGGAGAGGGGCTGGTCTTGGGGCGCCTCGCACCAGGAAGGGTCGGAACTGTACCGGCCTGGGTCCCGTGGGCAGCCTGTCTCCTCCCCAGGACTTTGGTAGAGGGTAGGGCTGGGCCACCCTGCCCCAGCTGAGGCCCTCTGTGCATGCCCCTGACTCTGCACCTACCGGGAGGAGAGGGGGCTCGGGGCCCAGGAGTGGGGGTAGCAGCAGAACTGTGAGCGGGCTCCGGAGATGGGCGGGCAGACTGTTTCCCTCCTGCTGCCCGGCCAGGGGACGGGGGCCTGTAGCTGTCACCGCCCATCCTCCTGTGCCACCACCCTCCTCACCCGGAAGCTCCCGGCGAGCCCCACTGGTGGAGTCAGACCCGTGACACCCCAGCCTCGATCCACAGGCCCTGCGTTCTTGGGACTCCTTGTGGAGCTCAAGCTGGGGACACCGGCCCAAGTCACCGACTCCACGTCACCTCCAGCTACTGGCTCCCCTCTCTGGATCACAGAGGCCTGGTCCCCCCTGCCCCTCTTGCTTGGGCTCTCCTGTTGTCCCCATCTCTGCTCCCTGGTGGCCCTTGGTGCAGCAAGCCACATGGGTACCCCTTCAGAGGTGCAGGGTCCTGCTCAACCCCTCAGTGTGCCCGGGGACCCGCAGACCGAGGCTTTCCCCAGCCAGTCCCAGGTGCCACCTGGTCCCTGGTGGCTCCCGGGGCTCCCCCCTCTCCTCTCCTCCTGCAGGAGCCACGCCTTCCTGACTCCCTGCTGGCCGGCCTGAACCCTGCTCTTGGGCTCAGCCGTGTCCACTCTGGCAGCCTCAGATGGATGTGGCCTGTGCGAGGCCTACTCCCAGGTTGCTTCCGCTGGCTCCGTCCTGCTGGCCCCGGCTCCTGACCCTGCTGAGTGGGGAAGCCCTGCCTGCTGCTCCCACTTTCTCCTTCTCGCTGGGAAATATGTAATTACGGGTCACTGTGGGCACCCTCCTGCTGCTGGCCCGTGCTCCAGGGGCAGGACCAGCTTGTTCTGCCCACGGTGGCAGCCCTGGGCAGGGAGCTGTGGCAGTAGCACGAGACAGCCGCCTCACTGACTGATGGCGGTGGCCAGAGGCTCCTTCCTGTCCTCCGGAGCCTCTGCTCCATGCTTTAGCTCCCTGCCCAGGCCAGAGGCCTTGCTTGGAGGACACTTGGGTTTAGAGGAGGCCCCTTCCTGTGACTGGACAGCGCATCTCCACTGTGGCTACAGGATGCTGTGCTCTGAGCCAGGGGAATATTCCAGGCCCATGTGCTAGCTGGGCACTCCTGGGTGGGCCTCCCGGGCGCCCCCAGGCCAGGGGCCCTCACCTCCCAGGTGTGCAGGACTGAGAGGGCCAGGTGACATGGGCCAGGCCTGCACACTCTCCTCAGAAGCCCCCCCCCCCCTGCTGGGTGGGTGCCTGTGGTCTGGTGGGGTGTCCACACTGCTAGATACAGCATCCTGCGTGGGCGGCAGGCAGCCGGCCACCTCACTGCCCACACAGACAGCTCTTTATATGTGAGACCTGACCTATGGCTCCCGGCCGGTGGGGAACAGAGGGGGCGCTGTGCGCACTGGCCAACCTGTGTCCCTGGCGGGGTGGCCGCCGGCGGGGGCAGGGAGGGATGTGGTGGCGGGCACTGGCCCCTGGGTTCCCTACGTCACGTTCCCTGGAGGCTGATCCGCAACGTACCAGAACCACCCTGCTGGGAACGTGAGCGGGGCCACAGCTCCTCTTGTCCCCAAAGTCCAGCACCCCAGCCCTTTGGTGCCCAGCCCACCTCTGCCTGTCCACCCCACCTCAGGGGCTCTGGTCTCCTGCTGTGGCTGAGCCATGCCAGCACTCAGCGCCTCTCTGCCCATGGTGCCCTCTGAGCAGAATGCCAGATTCTGGGGGACGGGCACCCCAGCCCCCGGGAGCCCTTCTGGCCCACAGAACCCCTATCTCTTTAAAGGCCGGGACCCAGAGGGTGTCTCCCCAGCAGGAGGGAGGGTGCCTTCTGCCTCCCGGTGAGCATGGCCACTGTGATGGGGCCTGTTGATCAGGCATTTTCTGGGTGTGGGAGCACGGCCATAGCCCCTACCCTTCTCACCAGACCCTCGCAGGCTGCTATGTCACAGAAGAAGGTCTGCAGGTCAGAGGACCTGAGATTGAAGGGGATCCAGAGGAGCAGCCTCTACCTCATGCTGTGGCCTTTTTCAAACCTGGGGTGGGGGGGTGGGCCACCCCTACTCTGGGGCAACACAGCTGCCCCTCAAGGCCACCGAGCACAGGAGGGGGTGGAAGGCCACAGGCAGGCAGGGGGTGGAGGAGGGGCCCCTGAGGGAGGCATGAATGGATGGGCCTGGCGCAGGCGGGAGGCGGCGGCTGAGGGACGGGTGGGGAGGGAGCAGGCTGCCAACCCAAACAGCCCCGCGCCTCAGCCCCGTGTTCAATCCACAAAAGTTTCCATCCGCCTCTGGAGCTCAGAGCCGGGCAACGTAAACAGCCGCCGCGGCTCCCGCTCTCTGCTCTCAGCCCCAGGAGCAGCGCCGCCATTTTGTGGCTGCCCGGTCCGGGCCGAGGAGGCCCAC
>NW_026000001.1:4496596-4510750 GCF_001458135.2 Marmota marmota marmota
CGGCGCTCACGCCGCCCTCACCCCAGGCCCTGCCGACGGCCTGCCCAGGGCCTCCCAGCAGATGCTGCTGATCACAGAGGAGAGGGCAGCGCTCTGGGCCTTGCTCGCGGCTGCCCGCCCAGACACACAGCCTCTGTCTGCGGCCCCCGCCCGCGGCTCGGGAGTCCCACCCACAGGAGTCCGCAAGGGCTCCAGCCACATTTTTCAAAAATGTAAATTTCCTCTCTGGCCAATATCTGAGGCCTATAAATAGAGTCACTGAGGAGAGCCTGGCTGGGGGTGTGTCCCCCACGCGTTGGAAGAGAATCACCCCAAGAAAGAGGAGAGACTTGAAAGGTCTGAGGCCACCATGCAGCTGGAGAAACTGAGGCTCAGACCTGGGAGGCATGCCCAGGGCAGGGTCAGGGCCCAGTGTGGCCCCTCCTGCCTGTTGGCTGCCCATCCTCATGTTCACTCTCTCAGCTCCCTGTCAGCTCCCCAGGCCTCCAGGCTCAGAAATGCACCATACTGTGCAGGCCACAGGACCTTTGCATGTGAGGGTCCTCTGGCCTGGCTAGAGATCCAGGCACTGATCCTCCAACAGGGCTGTGTGTTGTACTGTCCGTGTCATGCCCTCCATTGGGCACTGCTGGGCAGAGCCCACAGGATCCACCTGGGTCTCTTGGCTGGCATGGGGGCAGGGCTTGGGCCTTAGCACAGGCTCCAAAGGCATGAGGGAAGGCCCGGGTTGGTCTCTGTGAAGCAGGCAGGGGCATAAGGAGTCCAGGAGTGCATGACTGTGTGTGCACACCCAGCACCCAGTGTGGACAGGGCACACCTGGGCAAGCCCGAGGGGAGCCGTGAAGACAAGGGCGACTTCCACAGATGGTGGCCACAGGAGGGATCCTGGTCCTTCTCCCAACAGGAGTGGCCCAGGCGGGGCACCGCGGGGCAGGGCTGCCCCCACGTGTGGTGGCAGAGCTCTGTCCCCTGTGTGGAGCCAGAGTGGTACTGACACCAGGTGCCAGCAAGCAGACGGCATTGCAGACAGGCCAGCAGGGCCAGAGGGAGAGAATGGCCTCAGTTCCTCCTGCCGGCTGATAGCCCTCCTGCCCGGGCCTCCTGGGGATGGAGGGACGGTCGGGATGGCCACCTCTGCACAGCTCAAGGGTCATTTCAGCACAGCAGAGGAGCCTGAGGTCAGGGGCAGGACCTCCACCAGGTCCTGTGGCAGGGCTGGGGTCTGCAGGCCGCAGGCGGGGCCAGGTCAGGCTCACCGACAGCACGTGCCCAACACAATGGTGGGCCTGGACACAGCTGTGCACCCTGAGCTGCTCCTGTAGGAGCAGGCGCGAGGGCAGGTGGAGGAGGGGCAAGGGGTTCCCAAGACCCGTTGCCACATGCTGACCTGACCCTGCCGCCTGCAACCCAGATCCTCTTAAGCGCCCACATTGTAAGATGTGTGTGGGGGGTTCTGACTTGGCCCAGCTCCGCACGAGGGCCGTCCAGCCTCACCTGTAACTCACGTCAAGAACTAGTGGCCCAGAGATGGCGGGAGGTGGGAACGGCCGGGCCCTGCCACCAGGCTGGCTCAGCCCTGGGGCTCGAGACCTGGCTGGGCCAGGGGCCCCATGTATGTAGGAACCCCGTGCCTTCGGCAAGAGCTCTGCTCGGGACATCAGAACACACAGGCCCAAGGGCAGGCTGCCGGCGCATGTCCGGACTCTGACCCCCAGAGGCAGGACACTCCTCTCCTCCTCCCTCTAGGCTCACAGTGTCCGGCTGGACCATCCTCCCTGCCTGGATGGAGGGGAAGGCTGAGGCCAGCAGGGACAGGGCTGGGAAGGGGCTGCTGAGGTGGGTGGGGAGGATCACCTAGCATCTGGGTGAGCAGGTCTCTGGAGCCCAGGCCCAAGTGACCAGTGACCCCAGGGTTTTCCTGGGACATAGGATTGAAGGGCACATAGATTTTCAATTATCTAGAGGCTCCTCTCCAGAACCTGGGCACTCCTGTGACTCCTGACCCCCCCCAGGCAGATACACAAAGGTCTAGTCCTGCGTGGCCACCCACCAGGGCCCTTGTCCCCTTCAGCAGGACTTCCCTGAGCGTTCCCTGGCCACGGGCTGGGATAGCACCGTCCACATCAGCTGGTTGGCTGAAGTGGGGCATCTCCTAGACCCCCCAGGGCCCTGAGGGTGGCCTGGAGGTGGGGTGGCGGGGGCTGGGAGGGTGCAGGGCCTGGCTGCCCAGTCCCAGGCAGCCACAGAAGGGCTCTGGCCTCAGGCTCCCTTCGAGGGCAGCAGAGGGACTCCCCTGTGGACACACCCACACCCGCCCAGGAATGGGGTGGCAGTGCTCAGCGTCAAACGACGCTTTCATTATAGGTTTATCTTTGAAACCCTAGACAAAACAGGGCTTGTGTGGTTTGACTGAAGGGCCGGCACCTCGGGACTCCGCCATCCACTAAGACGGCTCCTCAGGAAAGAAAAAATACACTAACCTTAAAATAACCAGTTCCCAGAATAGCAAACTAATACGGCTTCTAAAGGGAGCCCTTTGATCAGGCGGAGCCCACGCCCCCGCCTATTGACGGCTGTGTCACTCAGAGCAGCCCAGCGGCGGGGAGACAAGCGGTGGGGGAAGAGGAAAGTGGGGAGCGGGGGACCCTGGGGCGGGGGGCTCTTCTGCTTTCTGATGCAACCAGCCCTGGGGGTGGGGAGGTGCTCAATGGTGGCCATGGCTGGCTGGGCAGGTGGAGCCTCTGGGTGTCACCTTCCAAGGGGAAGGCAGAGGCAGAGGGGACAGAGAAGTCACAAACAGAATCCCAGGCTGGCGGTCCCTGGGACCTTGGAGAGCATGGGTGTCGGAGGGGGTCAGGGAACCCAGGCAGGTCTGCAAGGATGTGTCCCCCTGGGGAAGGAGGGTGCTGGGTCCCACAGTCCTGCCCAGGGCTCCGTCTGCATGCCCTGCTCTTCCTGGGACACTCCTCCACAGCTCCGGGCATGGACGGGGCCACACTGTGCTCCCTGCCCACGGGAGGCAAGTCTAAAGCTGCCCCTTCCAGCCACCGGCCCCTTGAGGCCATGGAGCCCACAGAATGTGGCTGTTGAGACTGGAGAACTGAACTCCAATGATTTAATTTTACTGAACTTAAATACGGATCCTTGATTGAGTTATTGGAAAACTTTAAAAGTATGTTTGGAATGACAGGCATGAGAATCTCCTTGTCCAACTGTAAACTCTATGAAATCTAAATACAGACCAAGCCGTTCTCATGAAAACTCGGCATCTGAATCGAGATGTGCTGTTAAGTACACAGTTACACTGGCTTGGGAGGCCCAGTGTGAAGATAAGAAAGTCAAACTACGCCAATGGCTTTCCATTTTGAAATGATGATATTTTGGATCTATTGGATTAAAAAAAAATGTATTATTGCAATTTTAACTTCACCTGATTTTTAAAAAATCAATTAATTGGAGTAAAATTAACAACTCCATCCTGGCCGGCAGCATCCACGAGCTGACCAGGAATTAGGGGAAGTTGACGGCTGAGAACTCAGTGGAAGTGCAGCCACAGAGCTCAGAGGGGCCTGAGTCACTGAGAAGCTGAGCTGGGCTTCGGGGTCTCCCGGGGATGGACGGCTGGGTTTGACGCCTCAGGTGGGAAGCCTCATGGCACAGATCTCCGAGAAGATGGAAGGAAATCCGACCCACTGCTCTGAGCAAGGGAACTTGGTGGCCCTGGGAAGTCACAAGCACGGGCTGGTCCACGCTCTGTGGGGAAGCTCAGACCCACATGACCTTCATGATCTGCAAAGCTTGGAGCTGGAAGGGCACCCAGGTGTTCGGTAACGGAAGGGGCAGACGTGAGTCCTCTCTGAGACCCCCGACTGCACACCAGGCCTCAGAAATTCCCACAGAGCAATTTTAAAATCGATGAGTTCACATTCTTAGAAAAGCAAAGAAAACAAAACACTATGAATAAGAATCAGAAGGAAAAAGACAGATAGAGATGTGTAAAGACTGTAGATTCTGGAATCAAGAGAAAACGAAATCTAGAATATTCACATTTAAAACACTTCAAGTAATTTTAAGCAATTTGAATTCACAAGAGGAAGATACGGATAAAAATGACCTCCTGGGTGTGAGCGAGAACGCAACAGAACTTTTATGAATATAAAGAAGGGACATTTAGACTTTATTGGACCAGTTTAATGGTAGATTAGACACAGTTGAAGAAACGAGCAGTGGCTGGAAGATGGATCATCTTGCAGATTTCCAGAAGGGCTGGGGGTATACGGGGCACTTGCCTGGCATGTGGCAAGTCCCGGGCCCCATCCTCAGCACTGCAAGAAGAGTCAAAACGACTTCCCAGAACACAGCACAGGTGTACAAAGTGATGGACAAAGAACCAGAGGTCCAGAGACGAGGAGTGGGATGGTCTATCCCGCGTCTAATGAAAGTTCCAGAAGGAGGTAAAGAGGCTGAAGTGAAATCTGGAGACATTGACTGAGAACAACTCAGATCACACCATGGGTGGAGGTGCCTGAAGGAGCGCGGATGAACAAATATCCCTGCGCCACCCCCACCCTCAATCCATGGTGGGAACTGAACAGTGCTGGGGTCAAAGAGAAAATCCTAAGGGTGGCCAGGGGAACACAGGTACGTTTCCTTCCAATTAATGAAAATGTGCCTTCATCTTTTTCTTTTTCTTTTTCAACAGTAACAAAGGAAGCCAAAGGATAATTCAATAAAATTTCAGGTGGTGGGTGGGGGGGGGGGCAGGTACTGGGAATTGAACTCAGGGGCACTTGACCACTGAGCCACATCCCCAGCCCTATTTTGTATTTTATTTAGAGACAGAGTCTCACTGGGTTGCTTAGTGCCTCACCTTGCTGGGGCTGGCTGTGAACTCACGATCCTCCTGCCTCGGCCTCCTGAGATTCTGGGATCACAGGTGTGCACCACTGGGCCCGGCTCAATAACATTTTGATGTTCTAAATAATCCTGTGACGTTGGGCCTAGATTTTATAACTGGTGGAAATATTTTTTTTAAGAAAGACAGTCAAATGGTCATTTTTAAACAAATAAAATCTGGGAAATTTTGATTTTTCACTGAAGGAAATTCTAATGAATACATCAAACAGCAAAAAAAAAGGGATCCCAGACGTAAGGACTGAGGGAGAAGTGGAAGGACAAACAATAAATGAGCCAATAAAAGGCCAGAAAGAGGGAAAAAATAAACATTAAAAACTTAGTAGAAACGGAAAACACAAAATGTCCTGCTAGGGATTCACCAAATACAATAGAACCAATATTAAATGTGACTGTATGAAATGATTATTAAAGCTCAGTCAGATACACACAGGCACACACACATGTATGTTTGCAAAGGACACAGCTGGAATATATCGTTACAGAATTAAAAAGGAGAGCTTTTAAAAATTGGATCCCAAAGTCAGAAAAATTTTTTTTAAGAGCCAAGAAAATAAAACTCCAGATCAGTATCCTTTCTGCATCTAGATACAAACATTCTTAACAACTATCAGCAGACTGAGTCTAACACTATGTTAGAATACCATACGCTGGGAATGAGCAATGTGAAGTTGGTTTTGAATCCCAAAGTCCGCTACAGTATTACGCCATATAATAGATAAGGGACGAAGCCATGTGCTCGTTTCAGTAGATGCAGAAAGGGCATTTGAGAAAAATTCAGCATTCATTTATGAGCTAGATGAGGTGGTGCACCCCTGTGATCCGCGTTACTTGGGAGGCCAGCCAGGAGGACTGCTAGTTCAAGCCCAGCCTCGCAACCAGTGAAACCCTGTATCAAAATAAAACAATTGAAAGTGAATGGGGGGTGCTGGGGCTGGGGCTCAGTGGTAGAGCACTCGCCTAGCACGTGTGAGGCCCTGGGTTCAATCCTCAGCGCCACATAAAGATAAATAAATAATATGAAGATATTGTGTCCAAGTACAACTAAAAAATAGATATTAAAAAAAAAGAATGGGGATGTAGCTCAGTGGCCTTGGGTTTAATCCCTTGTACTGCCATAGAAAAATTATAAAAGCCTTCTTAATGAGCTAGGGGTATACCCTCAACCAGTGAAAAGCATCTATGGAAAACCTATGGCTAATGTTGTACTTCATGGAGATGACAGTCACTTTTATCACCAGATGGCCACATCCATTCCACACATGACTGGAAGGAATCAACAACAAAACTACCAAGACTAATAACAGCAAGTATACAAGAGGAATATAAAATCAGCTGTACTCGTATATCCTAGTAACAATTCAAAAGTGAAGGTAAGAAAACAATTCTATTGATAGTAGCATGGCCAACAAAATTCATAGGACTCAATTTAGTAAAAGAAATGCAAAATGTATACTTCAGAAACTAATAAAACATCACTGAAAGAAATTAAAGTACATCAAATACATGGAGAATATAGGAATATACCATGTTCATGGATTATCAGTCTTACTTTTGTTAAGATGTGAATTTCCCCCAAATGGATCTAAAAATTCAGTGCAACGCTTATTGAAACCCCAGCAGGCTCTTTTATTTTATTGGTAAAAATCAGCAAGTTGATCCTAGAATTTGTATGAAAATTTATAGGTTTCCAAATGGGTAAAAACTGTGAAAAAAGAATAAAATTAGGAGCTCTATATTACTTGATTTCAAAACTTACTGTAAGTCTCTAATAATCAAAACAGTACAGTGTGGGTTTGAGGATAGGCACATAGACCAATAGAACAGAATGGCAAATGTACAAGTAAACCCAGACATTTTGGGGCAATTAATTTTTCATGAAAATTTGATGAAGGAAAAAATGTCTATATGTATGCATGTATATATATATTTTGGATAAATGGTGCTAAGCCGCTGAATGTGTCCATAAGTTAAAAAAGCAAAACAAAAACTAAAACTAAATCACTTAGACTTTGCCTCATACCACGCCCCCCAATTATCTCCAAATAAAACTCAGACCTAAATGTAAAAGCTAATTCAACACAATTTCTAGAAGAAAAAATAGGAGAAAGTGTTCCTGTGCTTGGATTAGGCAAAGAGGTCTTGGAACATTGAAAGCATGAGCCATACAAGAAAAGACAAATTGGACTTCATTAAAATGAAAAAGTTCTGTGATTTAAAAGACACCATTCAGAAAATGAAAAGACAGCCGCGGAGTAGGAGGGACAGTTTGCAAGTCAGACGTCTGATAAAGGATTTGTATCCAGAACATAGAAAAAAACACTTGCAACTCGATAATACAACCGACTACTTAATTAGCAAATGGGAAGGAGAGTTGGATAAACATTTCACTAAAGACGGCCATGAATGGCTAATAAGCACATGAAAAGTTGCTCAACATCATTAGTCATTAGGGAAATGCAAATCAGACCCACAATGAGATGCCATTACATCCGCACTAAAAGGGCTCCAGCAGGAGAGGCCGGCCATACCGCGCGTTGGAGGCCGGAGAGAACGGACCTTTACCGGTGACTGGTGGGAAAGCAGAATCCGAGAAAGGCTTTGGAGGACAGTGTAGAAGTTTCTTGGAAAGCTACCCCGTCTGCGCGGTGACGATCTATCAAGGCCCACAGACTCCCCAGTGAGGGCAGAGAAGGGCGTGCCAGTGGCTGTGACCACCACCGCGCTGGTGGCTCCAGCAGACACGTTCCCTGCGGGTACAGAGGGCGAGTTTCAAAGACTGACCCCATATTTTGCCATGAGTCGTATGTTAAAACCTGGCAAGGGACTGTCATTGTCCCTGGCAGCAGAGTGGCTCGCTGAGGATGCTTTCTACAAACTCCACGCAGGAAACCTCTCGTCTGAAGAACGAGAGGTGGGGACGGAGATGAGGAAAACACACGAGTGGGTGGAAATCAAGACTAAATGCCATTTATCAGAACTCGGAGATGCAGTTGGAGTGATGTTCGGTGGAAAACTTTATTACCTTAAATGCTATAAATAGCTCTAATGCTGTCGCCTTATATATCTCAGAAATCTGGAAAAAGTCAGACGAGTAATGGGATTACTGAAAAGGGATAGGATTCATAAAGCCAACGATTTGGTGAAAATACTAATAAAATGGGCAAACACCTAGCAGGCTGGATGACTGGGGGCAAAAGCCGAGGCACACGTTAGTGACACTGGGAGTATAAAAGGAGACAGGAACCCGAGGCTGGAGTCGGTGGGACAGGAGGTGCCAGCACCTCCGAAAACCAAGTCAAAGCACACAGATTCCTGGGACCCTCGCTTATCGAAACGGACCGAGAAAAAAGTAGCAGATCTGAAGTCCCGAATCCTTAGCCATCAGATCAGTCCTCAGGAAGGGCCTCATCCAGCGCTTGGGGTGGCCTAGGTGGCCTTGGGGTGAGTTCCACCTTACACTCAAGAGAAATTAAAAATTCCAACCTTGGGCGAAGTGTTCCAGCGCAGGGAAAAAGCAGAGCGGCTGTGAGCTCACATCACACAAAGCCAGGGCTGGGGAGGGCCCCCGACAGGGCCCCGCCTGGAATCAGCCCGCCAGAGAGGTTCACACGGCTTCCCAACAAAACCTCCGCCCGTGTATCTCGGCAGCGCGTGAGAGATCCTATATAGGGGCCTGGGGAGGCCGAGGTCTGCAGTGAGAAGTTGATAAAAATCCAACCCGGGCAGGCAAAGGCCTGGCCGGGCAGGGCGGGGGGCTGGAGAGCAGCGTGGAGATGGCTCTGGGGGACATGGGGAACCCCTGGGACCATGATGCCTCAGAACCGGCCTGCAGGCTCTGGATGAGGGGCTTGGTGGCAATTCTAGGACAGAGACCACCTTGTGGGTGCACAGCTCAGCAGAGGGCCGGTGGGGGGGGGCCCAGCCTGAGGACCCTTGATCAGCAGCCCTCATGCTGCCCACCAGGCCCTTCCCCTGACCACCACCAGAGCCCATGGACGGCGCCGCCTGCTCCTCACCCCACCCTGGCCCTCGGCCTTGGTTCAGAGAGACCCCTGCATTTACCAAAGCCCTGTTTTCTCTCTCTTGATCTCACCTGTCCCTGACCCCTGTCTGTGGCCTCCTCGGGGACCTGTTTTTTACCTAACTAAATTAACCTACTCAAGAGGACTTATCTGGGCAAACATGAGCCCTCCAAAGTACAGAAGACCGTGGGGGAGGGCGGGGGCGGGGGCGGAGGAATTTGTTCCCACGCTGGCTCAGGCCTCTTGCTCCCAGGAAGGGAGGCCAGCGGGAGCAGACCTGGTGTGGGGAGGTTTCTGTGCTGGGTGTGGGGGGGTGTGAGGAGAGCCTGGAGAGTCAGGACAGAGGTAGAGGAGGACAGGGACCAGGGAGGGGGCGTCCTGTAGGCTGAGTGGGGCTCTGAGTAGGACCGGCTCATCCCACTGCCAAGCAGAGCCCAGGACTTGGGCCAGAAGCGAGTCTGTGGGGCCTTCTCCCTGGGGCAGGTCCCCAACCAGCAGTAAGGGAGGAGGGGCTCCTGGCCCTTGAGACGGCCTGAACAAGCTGGTCTCCCTGTCCTCCTGAGAGGGGGGACCAGCCATCTGTGAGTCCCAAAGGCCCCTGCCCCAGCCCTCTCAGGCCCACTTCAGAGCTGAGGAGCTGAGCCTTGACCCCTGGCCCCGCAGCCAGCTTGGTGGGGTGGGGATGGGGGGAAGGCCTTGGGGGGGAAGGTCCAGGGGCTCCTGCTGGGGCTGGACAGGCTGGCTGGCACTGGCTCTGCTGTGCACCCACCGGGCTCTGAGGGATTTCCTGTCCCCTACATCCCGAGGTCAGCAGGATTGCGCTTGAGTTGTTTATGGTCCTGATGACTGCATTGATAACTGCGATAATGTGGGGCCCAGGCCATGCCACTGTGCCCTCTGGGCCCAGCAAAGCCCTTTCCCAGGGTCTGTCCCCACGGGGGACAGCGGGTACCAGGGGGACAGTGGTCACTGGCAGGGGATGGGCTGGGCAGGCTGCCATCAGCTGAGCCAACATCGGCTGGTTGCTGCCTCTGCTCTGGTTGGTGCACCTCTGCCAGCCCCTTGACAGACAGCTGGGGTCCCAGTCGGGCCCTGGGAAGGGCCGAGGTTCTGGGTACAACATGGGTGCTGCTTGCTACCTGGGAAGCCCCAGGCAGGGGATGCCCCTCAGACCGGATGAGCCCTGGGGACAGGGGGCAAGGCAGAGCGGTGCCTGTAGGGCCTGCGGCGGGATCTCCCAGCAGCCTTGGCTCAGAGCCGCATGCTGAGGCCAGGGGGGCTCTGAGACTCACCCCAGCTTTGTGCCTGAACCTGGCCCCCAGGGATCAGGGACTCCAGCTCTGCACCCGAGGCAGCACGCCCTCACCTGAGCCCACCCCCCCGGCCCTTGGTCAACCTAGGGCTTCATCTTCATTCTCAGACCCCAGCAGGCTCAGGCCTGGGGAGGGGAACTTCCCAGGAGATGCTGTCTGCCACCCATGGTCACTCCCAGAGGACACCAGGCTCTTAGTCCAGGTGCCCTGAGCAGGATGCCCAGGCCGGTAGCCTTTCCCTGGCTCCGTCATGGCTCCCTCTGATATGCTTGGCTCAGCCTCGACGCAGAGCCCCTGTGCAGAGGGAGAGCCAAAGCCAGGCCCGGCTCACAGATGGCTCCTGAGCCTCTGAGCCTGACCCTAGTGAGACCTCCATTTGTGGACTTTGGTTCCCGTCCTGCCAGATGGGGCCATCTCCTGCTGGGCCAGCTACCTGGAAAAGGCCACAGGACCACCCAGTCAGGCCTGAGCTGCTTCACGGTGACCAGGCCCTCCAGCAGGGCTCGGGTGTTGGGGATGTACAGCCCAGCAGGCCAGGCCAGGAGCAAGGGTCCCAGTGGGTACTGAAGCCTGGGCCTCCCTCTCCTTCTGTGATCCCCTTTACCTCTTGGGGTCCCAAGGCCTCCCTGGGCCAGGGGCAGCTTGTACCAGGTGGGGAGGGGACAGACTGCAGGCCCCAGGGCCCAGGAGTGGGCAGGGCAGGGATGGAGAGCGTCCTGCGTGGGCTGCACCCTGCCCCACCTGCTCAACTGTAGCCTGGGTTGGGAGTAGGCTAGAGCCTGTTGTTGTCAAGGCAACGGAGCAACCGTGCTCCCTGCCCAACCAAAATTCCTCTATTTTTAGCTTCTCAGTTACTTTCAGATAAAATCCATGTAGACAGACGAGCTCTCTGGCAAGATAACAGCCCGCCTCAAACCACAGAGACTTCAAAGTGGAGCCGCAGGGGGGCCATGGCCTGAGAAAGGCCCTCCTGCAGCTCAGAACCTCCTGTGGCTCCCGGGCCGCCCTGCAGAGAGGCTAGGTGACAGACCGAGTCTGGTAGGCCCCAGTGTCCCCATGACCTGCCCCATGTGGGACCTGGCACCCTGGAGCACAGGGAGCACACCCAGGCCCTGTACTCCACTCGAACACCCCTATTCCCAGTTAGGACCCTACCGTGGGAACTGAAGGTGGCCTAGGTGGGGGCCAGGGTAGCCCACCATTCCATCCTGAGCTGACCCCGCCTTCGTACCGCCGGGTCCAGGATGAGCCAAAGATGCCCCCACCTGTAAACCTGCCTCAGCTGGGTTGTCCCGGGCCCTGCCCAGAGTGGAGGCTCCAGGCAGCTGGAGCCAGGGGACAGCAGGTACCAGGCAGCTCCCGCCACCCCTCCACTTAGGACACCCTCCGGAGGCTCTTGGAGCACACAGCCGACTTCGGATGTGCAGGAGAGAGCAGGCTTACGGTGACGGCCCAGCATGTCGACCTTGTGCTCTCTCCCCGCTGCTCAGGGCAGAGGCAGGGCCACAGGCCTGGGACGAGAGGCAGAAGCAGCAGCCTGAGGAATCCTCCTCCCCGAGGGCACGCGGGCTGCCGCTGAGGGGCAGCGCATGGGTGGGCCCGCACTGCCCACCTACCCAGGATGCGGTTCTCGTGAACTCTAGGAGGGGGTGGTGGGCACAGGCTGCCACTTGCCAGGAAAGATGCTCACAGTGAGCGTGGGGGGGGGGGGATGGCACAGCCATGACCAGCCCAAGTCCTGAGCGCACACGGCGCAGTGATGCCTGGCCAAGGGCCCAGCGTGCGGCCTACCTTGTCTTCCACCCGGTTCAGGCGGGCGCCGAGGGTGTTGCTGCCGCGGTCCTTGCTCTTTTCTGCGGGGTCAAGCATGGGGGTCAGGGAGGCGCATCACCAGGTAGGGCAGGGCCCTCTCAACTGCCTCAGGGCCCAGGGGGTGGGTAGCAGAGGGCCAGAGGCCTGAGCCCTTGAGAACGTCACTTAGAGCCCTGGGTGGAGGACCCGAGGCTGGTGTGGAGGGAGGGCAGGGCTGCCATGGCCCCGAGCTCCATCCTGCCCCCAGTTCCACGACCTCCACGAGGGGCTGCCGGGCAGCTGTGCTGTCTGCCACGCAGACCTGTCACTCCAGACCCCATGGGGCCGGGGATGCCTGCCGGCTCAGTGGCACCCCAGCTCATGTGTGAGGTCCTAGGGCCACCCTGAGGAGCAGGCCTTGCCCTGTCCCCCTGGTGTGACAGCCCCCGTGAAGTCACCCGGTCCTCCCAGGACCCCCTCTCAAGAGTGGCCCTCAGAGCATGTTCCACACCAGATCCTGCTGTCAGTGCCCAGAAGCTCGCCATCTGAGGGACCCCGGTGGGTTGTCACATGACCAGAAAGTTCCTGGGTGCGCAGGGTGCCTGCCTGCCTCTCCCACCCCATGCCTTGAGCCTGTTCTGGCCTGAGGAGAGGCAGAGGTGGGCACAGGGCTGAGGGAGCATCTGGAGGGGCTGCCACATCCGGGGGCTTGATGCACGAACCCACCTGAGACAGGGATGAACAGGGAGGGCTTTCCGATGGACTGGTCCAGCCTGGGAGGGAAGGAGATGGAGACCAGCTCACACTTGGCCCAGGTACCACGTGGATGCCCAGTGGGGGTGTGGCGGATGGGCTGAAGTGCCCAGCAAAACGACATGCCACCCGCCCACACTGGACACTCAGAGACACCACCCATAGGCCTGCCAGGTGGCTTCTGAGCCCCCAGAGACGTATGTGCCTGAGAGCCTGGCAGGAGGCTCAGAGAGGAGGGCAGCAACTGGTCATCTCGTAGACTCCCACCCTGGTGGGGCGAGTGGGTCAATGATAGGGGCCCTGAACCCTGGCCCCATTGGCGATTGGGGGCGATCCATTCTCCCAGCTGGGCCCTGTAACCCGGGGAGTGAGGTTCCCAGGTTAGCCCACTGTGGAATTATCGCTGGTCTAAACCTGTGCTGGTCCCCAAGGACTACGCTGCTTCCATGGGATCAGGATCCAAGCCAGAAACCCAGAATGTGCTGACTCGCAGCTGTCAGGTCCCCAGCTCCAGGCCCAGTGGTAGGCTGACCCGTGGGTGGTCAGACCCAGGGATGGAGAAACCCTGGATGGAGGAGACCCCGGGGGGGCAGGTGTCTTGGGGAGAACTCAAGTTTCTTCCCTCCCTGGGACCAGCCAAGGGAACAGGCCTTGTCCACTGTGAGGCTAGGGCAGGGCTGGCTGGGGCGAGACTCAGCATGGTGGCAACCCCCCCAGGTCCCGTGTTCCCGCCACCCCTCTGTGCCCACCTTCTCTGCAGCTCTTTGATGCGCACCATGAGGTTGAGGTGGCCTTGAGAGTACTGCTCGATGACATCCCGCACATCATAGGGCTTCCTTGCTTGCTGCAGGCCAGAAAGACATGCGTCACATCCCCTTGTGTCCCATGGGGGGGGACTCTAGGCAGACCCCCGTCCTGCACATGCTCAGCAGCAAAAAACTGCCCTTGGGTGTAGGCTAGTGATGCGGCCCTGGGCTCTAGCTTCTCTTTCTGTAAGAGGGGGTGGCTAAGCCTGGCTCCTTCCTTCTGTAAGAGGGGATGCTCAGCCCTCGTCCTCTCTCTGTGAGGTGAGATACTAAGTTTTGTTCCCTGTAAGATGAGTGCTGGGCCTTGTTCTTCTTTTCTGGAGGATGGGATGCTGAGCTCTACCTTGCTCTGCCTGACAGGGAGGGAAGGAGAGTGGATAAGACGTTGGGTTAGGAAGCCCAGGGAACTCGGAACCGGTACCTTGCCAGAGACAGAGGGGCTGTGGCTGAGTCCAGGGCCCATGCCTCTCCCTGGCACACAATGATGGTGACTTGGAGTCGAGCGAGCGGCCAGCCGAGAGGCTCTCCCTGGTGTGCTGGGGCGGGGGCGGG
>NW_026000001.1:4510775-4550905 GCF_001458135.2 Marmota marmota marmota
TGGGGGATGGGGGGCCCGGGAACTGCTCCGTCCAGTGCTCAGGGTATTGCAGGTCTGGTCCTGGGCTGGGGTGGGTCATTGTGCTCCTGTCCAGACCGCTGGGAGCCTTTGGGCTACCATGTCTAGGTGTGTGTGCAAATGTGTGTCAGGAGCTTCTGCAGAGACATGTGCAGCAGGAGAGCAGGAGGGGGCAGGGCAGTGTGCAGGGCAGCAATGCCCTGCTGGCTGCCTGTGGCCAGCGGCATCCTAGGCTGCTGAGGCTTATCTTGGAGTTGCTGAGCTCCCGCCAGGGTCTGCTCAGGGTCTGTGAGGCCTCTGTCAAGTGGCTGCCTGGGGCCTGGCTGGAGAGACCACCTCAGGTTCTCTCCAGATCTAATGTCCCCTGGCTGCAGCAGGAGCCAGAGATAGGCCGACCTGTCCAGACAGACCGACAGTGGACGGGGGCATGCAAGGCGAACTCCAGGGGCTAAGAGCCCTGGCTCCACAGGCCAGACATAGGGGCGGCTGGCTGGGGGCTTATCGGCTGCAAGGCAGGCAGGGGCGTCGACCGCCACTCCTGCAGCTGGAGGCCAGCCGGGGTAGGTGGGATGCAGGTGGGCAGACCGCTGATGGGGGAGTAGAGGTATTCCCAGAACTGGCATGGCTGACGCAGCCCTGGAGCCCCCAAGCTCCCCCGTCCAGAGCTCCTCCTATCCCTGCGTCACTCCTCGTGCCTGGAGGCTCCGGCCTGAGAACCAGCCCTCAGAGGGAGCCCCAGGCCCCAGCCTTGCCCAGGAGCCCTGTCCTGCAAAGGTCCTGCTGCTGCCTGGTTGATTCAAGGCTCCCAGGGCCTGGGGTGGCAGTGAGAAGCGGAGAGCTGAGGTGTGGGTCTCCCAGCTGCTCTGGAAGATTCTCAGGCCACCATAGGGACCTGGGCCTGTGTCCTGAGGCAGAAAAGGGGTCCCACGGCCTGGACGGAAGTGCAGGGCTCTTGGCCTGTCCTCTGGGCCCTGCACCTATGCCACCATGTGGTTTTCTTGCCTGTGTCACAATGATGGGCCTGCAAGAGCCACGGTAGATGACCTCATCATCTCAAGTGGACCTTCCTGGGAACCATGAGGGTCCACATGCTCTGCTGGATGTCCCCAGCACGACCCCACAATCCCAAGTAGGTCCTGGGCTATTCTGGGCTGGGGCTCTACCCTGTCCCCACCGGGGCCCACTTTCTCAGGCTGGGGACCTTCACCGCCCTGGTAGAACACTCAGAACCCTTTGTGTCATCAAGGTGAAATCAGCAGCTCTAGCTGTCTCTACCAAGCTGCTGCCTGGCAGGGGTGACACACCTAGCCATTCCTTTGCTCTTGGGGACTGTCCTGTCTGCACCTGATCTCCCAGGGACTTCCTGCAGCCTGTTCTCACCTGGGAGGGTGCTGGCACCTCTGGTGAGCTCCCACCCTAGCAGTCAGGACCGAGGGCCCTCTATGCGGGTGCCAGGGTAGGGGATCCACACAGCATCGCCACACCTCATCCATGGGCCCCCATCTCCCCAGACATCGGTGGGCAGACCTCCCAATGCTGGCTGAGAGTGGGCTCTCTTCATCTAACGGGATGACAGAAGCCGGCCTGCCCCCAGCTGCATTCTCTAGGGACACCCCACCCCACGGAGGCTGGCAGCCCAGAGCTGCAGGCCTACTCAGCTGGGAGACCCGCTCACGGAGCAGGGCAGGACTCCTGCCTTCTCCAGACCTGCACAGTGGAGGGCCTGGGTGTGGGGAAGTTTGTTGGGTCCTTCCCAGGTGGTTTGGGGCAGGTTCTGCCATCTCTGGGTCACTCCAATGGTATCCACCTGTCCCTTGCTAAGGCAGCCTTGTATGCCCCACAAGAGGGCAAGTAGAGTGAGCCCATGTGGTGCCACCTTCCAGTTAGTGATGAGGGAGGCCGTGTGGGTGCCCTCAGGTGCCCAGGCCAGGCCTCAGCAGAAGTGTCCTGGGCCAGGCCTTCTGTCGGGGTGGGAAAGGACTTCCCAGGGACAGCAGTGAAGCCCTCACAGGGCGTTGGGTGATGGTCCTGCATGGCCCTGCCCGTGCAGCTGGCAGGTGGAGACCCTGGCAGCCCCCACTGTGGGCAGGAGAGAGTACGAGGGGCTTGCGCTACTGCAGCGGCTGCATGGGGCAGGCCGAGGGCAGACGGCTTGGCACCGGACTCACCTGGAACTTCTTCTTGGCCACAAAGTACTGCATGCGTCGAATGACCTTGATGGTGGCCCGATGGTGCTCCCGGAGCCTGTGGTGGGGAGTGGAGAGGAAGCGTGAGCAGCCACCTCTGCTGGTCATCCTTGCCACACTGTGAGAGGTGCCAGTGGCCCTGCTGCCCACAGACAGACCCTCCAGAAACAAGGAGAATGTTCAAGTCCTGGGGCTCCAGGGGAGGCAGGGGACAAGGGTTTTGGAACAGGAATGGGTTCACCTCACTGTGAATGGGAGGAGGGCCCTTTCTGTTGGTCATTTAGAAGAGGGTGGGAGTCGGGGCCTCGGGTTTGAAGGCCTGGGCCTCAGGCTCACAGCACAGTAAAGGAAACGTCCTCCTGGAGGCCGTGTGGGTGGTGCAAGACCCCCGCCGGTGGCCATGTTCCCAGCTGCACTAGCCGGCGGGCGCTCGGAGAAGCCAGGACAAGCAGGGAAGAAGCATTGCCACCCGGGTCACCCCACCTGGGTCACCCAGGCCGCTCTGCACAGGGCACAGCATGGGTCTGCTTCTAAAGTGCCTTCTAGAAATGAAGTTTCTTCAAGAAAAAAGAAACACGAGGTTTGATATGTATGTGCAAAAGGAAGAAAACACCAATGTGGAGGTCACGGGAGCTTCCTTTCGTCCACAAGGCTCGCGCCTGACCAGCCCACCTGCTGGGCATTTACTGTGATGACCAGAGTACACCGTGATGATAGCGACCGGCTATTGGAAGGCTTTTAGAGAATGCAGGACTCAAAGGGCCAAGATCCCAGCAGGAGTGGACACAGGCTGAGGTGAGCCCACACTCAGGCCGCGTGTCCTCCTCATTAGGGGAAATCATTGCACACAGGACACCCGGGTTACTCGGCTGAGAGGAAACCAGTGGAGTCCAGGGCCACCAAGTTGCCAGGAGATGAGCAGACCAGATCCTCGTGGGCAGGCCACAAGCTGTTTCCCTGGAACCCTCCGTGAACTCCTGATCTGGCATGTGGGTGAGATTGGGAGAAGCAGAGAGAGGCAGCTGCCTCGGGGTGCAGAGCCAAGCAGAGACCTCCACAGGCTCGTGTCCCTGGGGAGAGCGTCCTGGGGACTCAGATGGACTCACAGACCCCCACACTCTCAGGTAAGCCTCGGCTGTCTCAGCCCTGACCGGAGCAATCTGCCCTGACCAGGCTGTTCTTGCCAGGAGAAAATCACCAGGGCTTTCCGTTTGCTTTTCATACATGAAAGATTGAAAGTCAAGGGAAAAAACAGACCTTAGAAATAGATCTGAAGTTATGGCAATGCAGAAGCCTTGTCGCTCCTTCCAACAAGAGATGGTGGAGTCTGTTTCCCTACGACTTTGGACTGACTTTGTGACTTAACGTGCCTGTCAGAGTCGTGGGAAACTCGTGCTGTGTGTCACTCACATGCTGTTGGGGCGTGGCTGTGTGAGCAAGCCCGAGCTCCGTGGTTGGAGGAGCCTCGTGGAGAAGAGAGGTGCCCCAGCCAATAGCCACAGCACCTACCCGTAGATGGGAGTGATGCTGTCTTGGACCATCCAGCACCAAGAAGGCTGCCAGATGACTGTAGCTGCCTGAGTCACCCTGAGCAACGCTGGCAGAACCACCTCCCAGTTGAGCCAAGTCCAAATTCCTCACCCACAGAGTTGTAAGCAAAGAAAACAATTGTGTGAAACCACTATATTTATCTGTGGTTTGTGATGTAGCAACAGATAACTGATGGAGAAATTAGGATTTGTGATTTTGATCTCTTGAAACACATGGCATTGATTTTGGATCCAGGCGCTGTGCAGGGACAAGAGGCAGATCACAAGACATGGGCCTTGTGATGACAGCATGCTGCCCCTGTAACTGGGCGAGACCTCTAGGTGTCTCCAAGGGGTGAATGAACTTTGCACTGAAGAGGAATGTGAAGACCATGGGCGGAGGGGCAGACTGCGGTGGGTTAAAGATGGGTACAGAGTCTTGGCGATTCCTCCACCGAGGGCTCGAGTCATTTCCGCCATGCTCCATTTGCTTGGGCTTTGTCCTCGAGAGGCCTCGCGGTTTCATTTACCCCCTTAGAATGCTGCTGCCTCTCGGAGAAGTCTGAGTTAGCCTGCTGGAAAAGCCACGGGAAGGAGAGCCGGGGTGCCCTGACTGACAGCCGGGCGCTCCAGACATGTGAGGCGGAAGTCACCAGCTGCCCATGGCGAGCCCCAGCAAGCCCACCAGCTGAGCAGCCCAAACCACTGACCCACAGACTCAGGAGCAAATAGATGGTTGTGGTTCGCTTCTGAGTTCTTAGAGAGCTTTAAAGTAACCTTGACAAACAGGCTCAAGAAAACCGACGAGGACATGGGGAATTCCAGCAGAGATAAAAACTATACACACGTAGCAAAATGGAAATTCTAGAACAGAAAGGGCAAGAAAGGAACCAAGAATGCAGTTGGTGGGTCACTCGTAGGGGCAGTGCAGTAGGAGAGCTGCCCGCAAATCAGAGGGAAGTGGCAATGGAGCACGGAGAGAAAACAGAGATGGAGACAGAGGTGGGGTCAATGAGAAAGAGGGTAAGATGGTAGACGGCACGCAGTGTAAAGGGTCAACATCCCAACTAGGATCCTCAGATCAGAGTAAAAGCAACCATAGAAATGCAATTGAAAATCAGAAACCCAAAGATTGATGGTAAGACGACAGAAAAAAAATACATATCCTAGTATAGCTGAATGGAAACAGGTATCCATGAACTAGCATCAGGCCAAGTAGACCTGAAGCATTACTAGAGATAAAGAAGAGTAGTTCGCAATTGTAAAAGTGTCAAGTCAGCAGAAGAGATCAACTCTGTCTGCACACATCTATAAACATGACCCTAAAACATAGAAAGCAACGCAGCAAAATGAAAAGATGAAACAGAAAGTCCTCCACCACGCCCCACCGCGACTGCCAGAGAAGCACCGACCAAAAGCCGGATGTGGACAGCTCGAGGGGGCACCCGTGAAGTAGTGACCCCCGCAACGGAAGGCCACACAGGCCTCCGAGAGCACACAGAGCACTGACCCAGAGACCAGACCCAGGGCGGGAAAAGCAGGTGCCCACCCACTTCTAGGAATTGAGCATATTCTCCAACCACTGTGAAGTGAAACTAGAAATCAGTGAAAAAAATACATACACGAAACTAGAAAATCCCCAAGCAAGTCAATGAATTAGAAGATTGTTTTAATCGAATAATAAAAACCTAGGAGATACTAAGGAGCATAATTGATGAAATAAAAAAATGGACATTATATTGAGGAGAATTTGTTCAGAATTTGCTTCTTCAAAGAGGCTAAAAAATGGAAAAAGTTTTAGCAAGGTTGATAGAGTCTGTGATGTCAGGGCTTGAAAATGGAATAGGGACCGCGGACCCAGGGAGATTGGAAAGCCTATGAGGAGGATACGAACAAGAATCATCTTGGTGATTTAGATAAAACAGATTCATTCATCAAAACCACAAACTACACAAAGAAAACAGGAGAAATAAATATATCAATTGTCCAATATTAATGAAATTAAACTGGGAATTTTAATGATCTTCCGACAGAGAGAGCTCAATCTTGATGACTGTCAGTAGGCTTTTCCACACAGTTAAGGAAGAAATCCCACCAATTTGACCCAAATCTCCTCAGAAGATTTTTATGAGGCAGTGTAGCCTTGATGTCCACGTCTGACAAGGGTGTTGGAGAAAGAGAACTCAGGGTGGATCCCTCCCACCAACTAGATGCACGTATCCCAGACACGGCGGCAGTTAACCGGATCCAGCCAGGAAGGCTGGAATCAACAGCTCACTGCATCAGCACAATCGGGAAGAACCTAGAATCCACTGGAAAGATGCAAAAAAGCATTTGGTAAAATTCGAGACCCATTCTTCATGGAAACCACAAGTCTCCACGCACTAGGAGCAGAAGGAAACGCATGATCTAAACAAACAAGAAAGCAAGGAGCTGAAGAGACGGAAGCAAACAGACAGACCGACCCAGCCCTGAGCACACATCCCCCTTAACGTCAGAGGGCTGGGCACCTGGCTCCCAGGACAGGGAGAAGGCAAGGATGTGGCGCTTGCTGCTTATTTAACGTTGGCAAGAAAGTCCCGACCCATGTGTCAAGGTGAGGAACGGAGTCCGGGTGAGGGTGGCACAGGGAAGAGCAAAACTGCCATTGTTTGGAAATGATGCAATCAGGTGGGAAAAATACAGAGGGATCCTCGGACGAGCCGCTGGGATTAACAGATGGATTTAACCAGGATTCTGGTTTTAAGGATCATCTATAACAATCAGTTACTTTTCTCTTTGCCGGTAACAAACAAATAGAACATGAAATAAAAAGAAATCAATTATAGCAGTAAAATACCTAAGACATCCATCTATTTAAAGATGAGCTTGACCTCTATTCTGAGAGGCACCAAAGCCCAGGGAGAAGTTAACCAAGACTCATGGAGGCACGTGACGTGTTCGAGGGGAAGGAGACGCTACTCAAGATGACCTCCCCGCGCCAGGGCATGGGTTCTGCTCAACCTCAGACTGCTTTTGTGACTATGCTGATCCTAAAATATTTTCAAAATGAATTTGAAGAACAACAAAACTTGAAGATGCAGCCCCAGAATCAAAGACTCTGTCAGGCGGGGGGCGCTCGGGTCGGGGGCGCCCAGCAGCACGGCGCGTGCACACACAGGAAGGGGAGGAAAGAAGAAGGGAAAGATCTCTGCAGACGGCGTGGGGCTGGCAGGGGACCGAATACGGTGAGGGGACGGAGCAGCACATTCAGAGACTCACCACGCCGGTGGCCCTTGGCCTTACCACCTGGGCTGCTGCGGCTGAGTGGAGGAGAGTTCTCCTCCACGAGGCACCAGGGCCGTCTGGGCACCTGCAGGGCCGACGAGGAACCCAGAGCCCACCCCCGCCATGGCGCAGTGAAGTCGGGACCTGGGCAGGACGGCAGGGGAAGGCGTGTGCGACCCACAGGACACCAAGGGCTCTCCAATGCAGGCCAGAAGCACAAACTTTCAGAGAAAAGCTCTTGACCAATTAGAGCCCGGGGATTCCTCCCGCCTCATCCTAGGCCTGACCTGCCCAGGGCCTCACTCTGTCTCTGTCACCCCAACCCGCCCACTCGGAGGTCTCCACAGACCCTTCACTGCAAAGAGCTCCTCCTGGGCTGGGGCTAGGGCTTTGGGAGACTCTGCGTGACTACCAAGGACAAGGCATGGCCCTCAACTGGTGACAACATCCAGGGCTTCTCAGATCCTGTTTCTCTCAAAGGACCAAGTGACCACCCCAGAAACCCCCAGACACCCCTGTGCCACTCTCTAGAACAGGCAGGAGCCTACGCAGCCACACAGCCCTGACCTGGCCAGGCCAGAGAGCCAGGGCTCCGGAGTGCCTGTCCCTGTCCCAGCTCTGCTCGGCCATGGTGTGGGCGGCCACCACTCTGGGACAGCCCTGGCTACCTGGCCTCCTTGCTCGACAGAGACTCTTTGGTCTCAGAGGAAAATGCCTGTCTGATCCTTTCACAGGAGTGTGCTCCTTTCTGTCCACACTGAGTATGCTGGGAAGGTGGCCAAGTGTCCCTTCCTGGAAACTCTGACACAGGAGTAGGCTAGTGGGGATGGGGGCAGGACACAGGCCTTGGCTTGATGAGCCCTCAGGTAACGGGGCCTGGATGCTCCAGGTGGGCATGTACCTGCCCAAGGTGGGCTACTCTCTGGGCTTTTGATTTCTGCTTCTTCTGAACGGGAGGACCCACGACCCTCCCAGCTGGAGAGAGTCTTGGGAAGGACAGGGGGCCCTGGGCATTCTGGGGAGGGAAGGGATGCTGCCTGGGGAGGTAGCAGCCACCTGGCCCTGGGGCTAGGCCACCGGGTGTCAGCCCCTGAGTCACTCATCAGTCACTCATGCACCGATGGTCATGCATCCTCGGACCTACGTCTCACATGTTCATTCACTAATTCACGCACTCCGTCATTCATCCTTGGCTGGTTGAACTGCTCACGTGTGCAGCTGCTCCTCACCACTCTGCCCACCCCACTCCTTCACATTGGCGCTGGCTGGGCACACAGCCCTAGCTGGGCTGTCTTGGGGGCCGAGCCCAAGGGTTCCAGAAGGACCCTTATTTCTAGATGGGTAAAATTCCAAGCCAGGAGTCCCATACTGCCCAGGGGAGCTGGGCTGGAGTGGGCATTCTCTGGCCACCCAAGAGCCATAGTCTATATACACCGCAGCGAGAGCCATCTAGCTCCACGAGTCTCCATCAAAGTGTTTTTGCATCTTGTCTTAAAGTTTTATTTGTATATTTGTGTGGGCCTATTTCTGAGTTCTCAGTTCTGTTTCATCGATCTGTGATTATCTCTCCACCAATAATACCACACTGTCTTGATTCCTTGCTGTTCAATAGGCCTTAAAAATTGGTGACCTTGCTGGGTGCAAAATTACAGTGGTGTGTAATCCCAGCCATTAGGAGGCTGAGGCAGGAGGGTTGCAAGTTTGAGGCCAAAGTGAGACCCTGTCTCAAAATTAAAAATAAAAAGGGCTGATGATATAGATCAGTGTTTAAGCACCCCTGGGTTCAGTCCCCAGTACAAAATGAAAACAACAACAACAACAAAAACA
This sequence comes from Marmota marmota marmota, assembly GCF_001458135.2. NCBI lineage: Eukaryota > Metazoa > Chordata > Mammalia > Rodentia > Sciuridae > Marmota > Marmota marmota. The sequence goes on from NW_026000001.1 coordinate 4,519,603, forward strand.
AATAACAACAAAACCCCAAACCCAAATTGCAATCTCTTTCACTTAATCTTTCTTTTTCAAAATTGTTTTAGTTATCCTAGAATTTGTGCCTTTTCATATACATATTAGAATGAGTTTTTCCATATCTATAAAAAAAATCCTTGCTTGGATTTTGTTAGGAATTTTGTTGATTTATAGGCACTCCTGGGGAGAATTACATTTTTTGCAATTTTGATTCTTTTAATCCACAACCATAGTGTGTCCCTCTGGTTATGTGGGCCTTCCTTGGTGGCTTTCACCAGCATGTTATGATTTTTAGCATATAGTTTTATACATATTTTGTTGGAGTTACATTTAAATAGTTACATTTTTTTTGAGATGGCATTTTGCTATGTTGCCCAGGCTGTCATCAAACTCACGATCCTTCTATCTTAGCCTCCCAAGTAGCTGGGATTATAGGTGCAGCCACCACATCTGGTTAATCACATGTTGTATACATCTAAATGATTTTTTGTGCCAAGGATGAGCCCAGGGTCTCATGCATGCCAGGTAAGCATGAGGTTTGATGAATAATGTGATTTAGGTTTGATATACGTGTGTTAGTCTCTTCCTTGGCATTGTATTGCCAACACTCACCCACGTGGCTAACTGCCACCCTGTCTTAGCTGGTGTAAAACTCTGTGCTCTCCCTCCTGCTGGTGCTGTGAACGGACTTGTGATGCTCCTTCTGTCCCCTCTGGGTTGTTTGTGTGCCAGTCTCCTGTGGGTGTATTCTGAGACACACAGTTGCTGGTTGTGGGTATGCCACACTTTCAAAGTGAGTGTTCATGGCAGCCTTGCTCCTAGTTGGTGGAGACAGTCCTAGTGTTCATTATCTGTAGGAAGGGCAACATGCTCTGGCCCTTTGGTGGAGTACCATTCAGCCTTAAGAAAGAATGAAGTGCTAGCACATGCTACAACATGGATGAACCTTGGAAGCATTGCGCTAGGTGAACGGAGCCAATCATGGAAGACCACATATTGCAGGATTCCATTTATATGGAAATGTCCTGAACATGCAAATCCATAGAAATGGAGAATTAGATTGGTGATCCCCTAGGGCTGGGGTTAGGGGAATGGGAAGTGATTGCTGATGGGTGCAGAGTTGCACTAAATTTAGTAGTGACCGTTGCACAAGGGTGTGGCTGACCTTCCCAGATGGCTCCTCAGAGCAGAATTGTTCAGAGGGAAGATATACAGCTGGGGAGACTGACAGGCCCTGGAGAGAGGGTAAGGAGAGTGGGCAGGGAGCTCTGAGCCTCCCTGGACTGCCTGGGGACACCTGTTTATTCCAGGAGGGATTGCTTCCCCAGGGCCACTCAGGAACCCAGGCAGGCCACCTGCAGAGCATCTCTCTTTCCAGGCCAGGTCTGGTACCTCCTAGCTCCCCATCTGGCCCCAGCCTCATCCCTTCCAACCATCCCTTAGAGTACGGCTGACAGAGGGATTTCTAAGGGTCAAATCACAGATCCTGTGACCCAGCCATCCATTTCAAATCCCGCTGTGGCTCCCTACCACTGTCCCAATAGCATCCATTGCTCTCAGGGTGGGTTTCCTGAATCTTCAGGCTGGGCCCAAATGGAGCAGAAAGATGAGCGGAGCTATTTGGGAGGATTCCGAGTTCTGGGAGTATTCTGAGTCAATGCGTTATCTCATCACATGTGACACTAAACACGTACAGTTCCTGTGTCTTTGCCAGATGGTTTTCACTTCAGCCATTCCCGAGTGAGAGTGACCCTGGGCTGGCCCCAAGCCCAGGCTGGCCAGCACAGCCACTGCTTTTGCGGCCATAAAACTCTGCAGGATCTCAGGAGTAGGTGGCTGGTGTGGACACTGCAAAGCGACTTCTACCCCCGAATTAGGTGCAGGGATCAATTCCCCAAGGTGAAGAACACCACAGTCTAGATGTCTGTGACCCTCCAAAATTCATGTTGAAACCAGAGACAGGGTGATAGAGTCGGAACATTTATATGCCTCAAGTGTTCTTCTATGGAAGCAGCCAGGGTCCCCAGGGCAGGGGTGCTGCGGGTGGGATCTTGGGAAGACCCTTAGGCCATGAGGAGGAGTCCTTACCAATGGGATTAGACCTTTATAAAAGAAGCCCCAGGGAGTTCTCAGCTCCCTTTTACCCCTCCACCATCTGAGGATACACAGCGGGCGCCATCTTGGAAGCATTCACCACTTCACGCTGAATCTGCCCCGTCCTTCAGCTGTACTTCCAGTGTCCTGATCAGTAACTTCTACTTACAAATCGCCCAGCCTAAGGTATTTTGTTACGGCAGCCCAAGTGGACTCAGATGCCAAGTATATTTCGTTGGAACCCCCAGAGACCACAAGGTACAGACCAGATAAACAGCTACTTAATCCCACTCCACTCAGTGCTGTCCATCCTAACTCCACCTAACTCACTCAACTTGGTTAAGATCGCCTCAGTTAAACTTAATGTAGCTAAACTTAGTGAATTCCACATGGTTCAGTTCAGCGTGACTCAAGTTGGCTCAAGTCAAACTCAGCACAATGAAACTCCAAAGCTGTTGCTGGGAAAAGTTGAATGTGGGAATGAGGATGAATGGACCCAGGTGCGTTGAGGATGCTCTGAGGGTGTGGACGAGCATGCGGTAAACCCCCCAACACAAAGGTGTCAAGGTAGCAGCAAAGTTTGCAGAAAGCAGAATGGCATCTTGGAAGACACCTGTGAGCCCCTCTGTGAGCTTCGGATGGGGCCTGCCATGCCCTGGTGTTTTAAGAGGGCAGACTTGAATGGTTCACTCTCCAGAGCAGCCCTAAGGCCATCACAAAGCCCCCAAGTGAGCAACATCCCACGTCACCAGCATTGCTTCTGGGGACACTAAGAAGGGAGAGGTTATGGAAAGAGAAGTTGGAATTTGAATGGCTTCCTGAGGAGCTGAACCCAGGAGGTGGGACCCTGGCCGCTGTGGGGTCATCTAGGCCCTGTCTAGATTATCTTTGCCAGTCAGTCCTTGGGGATGAGAAAGATAAATGTGGTGACCCTAGGACAATCAGGAGTAGTCCAATTTCCAGAAAGCTCCTCAAATCACTAATCTTAGATAAGCGTGTGGAAGAGAGTGGTGGCCAGGCTGTGGGGGCAAAGCCCTGCCTAGGTTCGCCCGTGGTCTGACAGGTGTGTGATGGACATTCATCAAGCCATTCCATTCCCTTCTCTAGGAGGGACGTGTTGGAAGATCCTCAGTGGATCCTGACATCATGGGTCTCACCAAACCTTCTGAGAACTTATCATGCACTGTGATCTGATCGCAACTTTTGCAGTTCTGGGAAGAAGAGTGAAAGTCTCCTTACCTATCTTCACACACAGAAGCTTCATCTGACTATAGATCTTAGCAACTCAGCACACAACTTTTTCCTTTTCCTTATTAAGTAGAGAATTTTCACCTAAAGAAAGCACATTACAGCTCCTCTTTGGGCACATCCGAATGGTCAGCATCACTACTTTTGTGCTTTGGGACCACTGAGTTAAACACAAGCACTTGAAACCTTGCTCAGTTACTGAAATGAGATGGTTGCTAAGTAACTAACAGGTACATAGCATATACAGTGTGGAAACACTGGGCAGAGGGATAATTCATGTCCCTGGCAAGACAGAGGGGAATAGCATGGATTTCATCACACTACTAAAACAGCAAGCAATTCAAAATGTATGAATTGTTTATTTCTAGAATTTTTCATTTCATATTTTTGACCATGGTTGGTGTAACTGAATTGTAGAAAGGTAAACCTTGGAGACAAAAAGTGGGTAACAGGAATCACTCAATGATAGTTCTAGGGAACATTTTAAAGAACTAGACGGTGTGTAGCAAGCACCTACCCAAGGAGCCCGATACCACGGGGGTGTGGAAAGGTAGAGACAGGAGATGGTACACTGAGTGTGAAGCAGAGACATAGTCACAAGAAGGCTGTTTGGGGAAGGCCTGGGGAGTCCCGCCTGTTTGAGCCACAGTATCCAGGTGTGGCAGTGTAACCCAGAGAGGCTCAGCACAATTCCTGCCAGAGTAGGGCACCAGGAGACATCAGCAACCCGGACAGAAATCACAAGAACACCACCAGCAGCCACCAGTGACTGTGGCCCTGGGCCTCATCTTTGGTGAGCATGATTCGCCCTCATGCTCACAGGGAGAGGAACCGATGCAGGACAGAGCTCAGGCTCCAAGAGGCCACCCTCCTGGGCTGTGGTGGCCTTGCTCTGGAGGTGCAGGGACAGCAGCCTCACCAACCTCTGTTCTTGCTCCCCCTCTGTCCCCTGCAGGTCCTAGCAGGAGGATGATGGCGGCCTTTGTTTAAGAAGGGTGTTGGTGAGGGCTCACTGGGGATGGCAACTCTCTCAGAACAGTGGCCAATTTGCAAGGGGAGGACATTCCACTGGGAACTCGGACCCTTGGAGGTGAGCTCTTGGTGCCTCCATGTCAACAGGACTCAAATCCTCACGTCAGAGGAAGGGGCTGCTTGGAGGAGCGCCATGGGATCGATGCCCACTTTGGGCTGCTCAGTCCTCACCTCCCTCTCCCGGTGGACCCCCCACCCCTCTCCCAAATGTGCCGTCCATTTCCTTCCAAGAACCCTGGGCTTCTCCTGAAGTGGGGGTGGAGATGAGAGAACCCCACGCTGTGCCTTGGCTGGTTCTGGCAGATTCTTTGAGCTTTGGAGGCCTTAGGAGCTCAAGGGCCCAGAAAGGAAACCAGAAAGGCGTGGATGGGGACCATTTTCACTCCGACAAGGAGGTGGCCTCAGGGAGAAGGATGCAGGACAGCCAGACATGCCCGGGCAGCTCCGAGCTTCGGAGATTATTGGCTCTCAAGGAAGCCTGTGGCTGGGGCCTCCCTGGGGCGCGGGGAGCACGGGTGCCCCAAGTTTGGCGGGTGGCCTGACAGTCCGAGGCAGCCTGCGCAGAGGGCCTGGGAAGGAAGCAGCAAAGAAACGCATCTTTGTCCGGGCTTTGTCCCGGGAGGGGCTGGCACGCAGACAGAGGGAAAGAGCCGGCGAGGTTGGGGTGTAAGCAGGCGCTGCGGAGGACCCCATTTAAATCCTGGGGAGATTATGAGGACGTTTGTTGCAGGCTGTCAGCCCTCATTAAGTTAATGGAACCGGCGAGTTGGCTGGCTTCCAGCGCGCCGGAGAAAGAAAACAAGAAAAGTGTTTTCAGCGAAAGAGCCAAGAGATCCCGTTTCTCTCAGCAGCCCCGGGAGATTACGAGCCATCAGTAATGGCCTCACCAAAATGACTTATTGGGAACTTGTTGATTAAAACAAGGGAGAGAAAACCCCTAATGTCTAAGAAGAATTACATGGGCTTCTTACTGGTCTTCGTCTAGAAAAGTGATTTGTGAGCATTTCCTTCCAAAAGCTTTGTGAATTATAAAGCAACCCGTCCTGGCCAGGGCCCCTGCAGCCGCTTGGGTTACAGGCAGGAGAGGAAAAGACACAGAGCTAAAGGGGATCCGTGCAGAATTGAGGTGCAGGGGATCAGAAACCAGTCGGACACTGCTTCCACGGCCCCAGGGAAGGCTCCCCGGGGGCCCAAGGAGGGGTCCAGCAGGCAGAGAGCATGTCCCTCCAGGGCACAGGGCAAGCACCTGAGGCTTGGTCACAGGGGAGGTCCCTGGTCCCCTTTCTAGCCCAGCTAAGTGGGAAGGAAAGCTCTGCCACGAGGCGCTGAGGGACTCCTTGCAAGGGCCCTCCTGGAACACCTTGTTAGGTGCCCTGCTTCCCCTCCCCGACGGATTCCCTAACCTGCCAGGTCACCCACAAGCCCAATAGCTGTTCCTCCAACTCCCGAGGCCTTGGCCCTGGGCCGAGAGCCCCATCCTGTTCCAGCCCTGTCTTTCCTCTTGATACCTGGCATTCCTCAACCTGCCCAGCTGTGGACCTGGTCTCTGGGCCCGCCAGACCTCAGGTGGGGGCTCCTCTAGGTCCCGCCCTAGCCCCAGGTTCCAACAAGATGCCCCTGAGCCCCAGGGCCCCTCCCAGCCTCTTGGCCCGTCTCCCTTCCGTTTTCCATGCATTTACACGACACGTGTCCCGGACTCAGTTGTTCCGGCCCCTGTACTTTTAAAGACGTGTCTTAACTCTGTCACCTTCTTGTGCAAATAAGGACGCTTAGGGCCCAGAGAGGCTCGGTCACTGGCCCAGGGTCATGCAGCCCGAAGGGGTATGGCTGATTCGCCTTCAGAGCTGCCGCCCTGGCTGGAGCTCATTCCAGACCACGGAGTCCCGTGCTCCCGACCACAGCCAGGCCTCCCAGCCCCCCTCCCGTCCACGTCTTTCACTAGCGACCCCAATGCCCGCCTTACGGTGCCTGTACCCCTGCCGGCCATGGCCAGTGAGCCCTGTTCCACACACAGTGTCCACCCATTCTTCCCGAGTCAGGTGGAGGAGCTGGGCCGGAGTCCTGTGGGACACGGCCCCCTCTCTGGAGGCTCCACCAGGTTCCCCAGGCTTCTTTAACCCAGGAATGGCAGAGGGCTTGTTGCCGCGGCTGCTCCCCTCCCCTTGCTGCAGAGGCCTCGCCCACCCCCCTCACCGCACCCTGAGTAGCTCCTGTCTGGTAACACAGGGGACCCAGAGCTGCCCTCCAGGCCATGGCCCACAGGGTGACGACTGTAGAGGGCTGTGGCCCTGCACGCATGGTGGCTGATCGAGGGGCAGAGACCTGTCCGTCGGGTCCCACTCACCTGGCCAGATCACCCCCCCAAGCTCATGTGGGGGTAGAGAAAGGCCTAGCCTGTTCCCCTCCTGCACAGATGGCCTTGAGGCCCAGAGAGGGAGGGGCCGAGGCAGCCAGGGGGACTCAGCTCTGTGACCGAGCCAGGCCTGCTGCAGAGAGCGAGGGTCCCCGCTGTGGACTTTGGGCAGCCTCTGAGATGCCCACACCTCCAGCCGGGTGTGGGGTCCCAGCCCCTCCCTGGATCTCCCAGCCAGGCACGTTCCACTGGAGATGCTCACCTCCACGTGTCTCCTGGCCACAGGCCCAGATGGAGGGAGGGTGGTGCCGTCCCTGCCTCAGGATGCTAAGGGGCCCTGCCCGGGGACCCACGGCCACACAGACCAGGTCCCACAGCTAGCCCACGGCACAGCATTCCCCCAACACACACAACCCCCTCACTCCTGTGAACAGGACGCCCACACCCTGGAATTCACACGTCTGGCCCCTACGTGGCCTCACCAGGGAGAGGTGTGAGGGACACGCTGACCTGAGCTCCTGAGGAGGGACTTTCCACTCCCTCTCGTAAGAACTGGGGTCACAACAGGACCCTGCCAGGCCCCTGCCTGACTTGGGGGCTGGGGATGAGAGTGAGGTTCTTTCTCTGCCTGGTCCTGGGCCTCCCTGGGGCCCATGTCCATGAGGGAAGAGCTGGCCTCCTGCCCAGTCCTGGGCCCTGCCCTTCCCCAGGGCAGAGTGTGGGTGTGACGTGGATTCCTGCGAATCAGATATTGTTTTCAGAACCCTGGGCCCGAGCGGTCTTCCCGGAGTGTCCTTCTGTCGGTGGGGGGAAGCAGGCAGTTCCTGGTTTATTTCCAACATGACTTGCTCGGAGCCCAGGGGATTGTTTTGAAAGGACAACATTATTGTTCCTCATCTGCAAAGCTGGGGGAAGCCAGATCCCCAGCCCTGGCCGCCTCACCTGCTCCGGCCAGTCCCCACGGCTCACCCCCTGCCCAGGACCTTCCTTCTGGTCTCTGGACGCCCTGCCCCCCACAGCCCCCTGTGCAGATACCCCACCCGCTCTGGCTTCAGCTCCCCTTCCCCACATCCTGCCTGTCCACCCCTCCCCCTCGGACCCTGGCCCTTCCGCAGGAAGCCTGCCTGCGTGTCCACTCCCTGCAGCCGTGCTCCCTGCCCCTGGGGCACCTGGGAAAGACTGCGCTGGGGCCTCCGGGGGCAGAGAATCTCAAGGATCTGCTTTTCTCAGGGGCGCTGGGGCGGCTGCCGCCTGGGCCAGCAAGGACAGAGCATGGGTTGCTCGGGTGCGGGCGGCCCACTGGGCAGGAGGAACACAGAGCTGGGCAAGGCCCTCGGGGCAGCACGGGCCCCCCGCCTCTCCCTCCTCCCGAAGGGAAGGAGAGGTTAATAAACCAATTACTTTGGGCAACGAAGCAAAATAAGTCCCATTAAAGTAATTAATGTCCTTCGCACAGTCCCCATTGGAGAAGACTAATAAATTGGGCTTTGTCACCGTCCGGTCATTTCTTTCCAAGGCGTTTCTTCATTCCCCTCCAGCAGCACAGTTTAAGGCTCTGTTAATACTTTTAAGACGGGCTCAATGCCAGACTAATTAGATTTGCATTTCCACCAGGGGCCAGGCTGGGCGCGGATGTGCCCAATGAGAGAGGCCCCAGGAGCCCTCGGGGCCCCGGGGACAGCACCCGCCTTTGAGAAGGGGCCATGTGTGGATTCCCACGCTGCCTGGGGCGATGGCCTGTTCCCCTGTCTGCCTGTTCAGCTTCCCTGTCCCGGGAAACAGAGGCCAGGGCTTTGATCAGGCCCGGGCCAGACCTCCTCCCGGGGGTCCCTTCCTGTGCTGCCCCCACGGGGGCCCACCGGGCCCAACAGAGCGATCCATGTCTGGGGTCTCTCCAGGGGCCCAGAACCAAGTCCTGGTGGGTTCTAGAAGGGCGGTGCAGAAAGGGAGGGAGAGCTACTTCAGCCACCAGGTCAGGGGCAGCGTCACAGTGCTGAGAAGTGTCGACAGTGGGGACCCTGCATGGGGGTAACGAGGAGGGCACTTTTTCTCTGGGGTCCTCCCCCAAACCACAGCCTCAGTCTAGCTCTGAGAAAGTGCCAGGCAAATTCAACTCAGGGGTTCCCCGTGGTGCCCTTGACCAGTCCTCCTCAAAACTGCTCAGGTCATCAATAAAAAATGAACTCTCCTAACCAAGAGGAGCCCCAGGAGGCAGGACCACATGTCAGGTGGGTCCTGGGACAGAAAGGGGTCCAGAGGGAAGTGGAGGGGCAAAGACAGCATGGGCTTCAGCGGACCTGGCGTGCCACCGGGCTCCACAGTCGCGAGGAGTGCGGGACTCCTGCCAACGTGTGGGGCTGGTGACAGGAATGCAGGCGAGGACGTGGGGACTCTGCTGCCTTCAAGACTCTGTACCTCTACAAGCCTCCCCAAACACAAGTTTATTTAAAATAAACATGGATTCATGGTGCTGAGAGATGAGGGGTGGCAGAAGAGGGCCTCCAGCTCAGGCCTCCTTCCCCTGAGCAGGCAGGCCATCAGCAAGTCCCTGCAGCCATCACAGGGAGCCCCCAGCTCTGCGGGGTGCTGAAGCCAGGTGGAAGGACCCCCCTGGGTCCCTGGGGCTTCCCCCACTTCTGCCCCTGAAGACCTGAGTTGTGTAAGGTGAGGAATTCAGGAGGTGGCGCAGGACAGGGGCTCCCCCTGGGCACAGTGGCCACTGGGCAGTCTCTCCTCCCTCTGAGACTTAGCAGGCCTCCGAAGCCACAGCCTCCTAGATGCCCCCTGGGTGTGACAGTCCTGGGTCCTGCCCGGGTGGGGGTGTGGGGAGGCAGCTCTGCATGGAGCTCTACCCGGCTCTAACACACCAGGACTCCATCTGGCTCCTGGTCTGCCTCCCGCTCTGAGGGACAGGTACCTTGGCTTGGCCTTGTCAATAGGACCTCATGAGCCCAGGTGGCACCAGGACCAGTCAAGGACAGATACAAATAAGCTCCCAGAGAGGTGCCGGGGAGCCTCAATCCAACTCACGTCACTGAACGTGAGTGTGTGCCTCGGGGCTCCAAGGGCATGGTCCAGGGGGTCAGGAATAAGCAGGGTCAAGGTCTGAACGAGTCAGCTAGAAGCAACAGGAAGAGCACAGCTGAGATGTGTGGGCCAGGAAGGGACAGGAGAGAGGTGGTTGGGCAGGAAAGCTGTCCCAGTGATGCCGCGGGTCCAGCTGAGCTCTGAACACCAGCTACGCGTCTGAACCGCAGCGTGCAAGCGCATTTGTCAGGCAGCAACTGCCTGATGCCACCAGGGTACAAGAGGTGTGACAACAGGCAAAGGATGGGCGTGGCCGCATACCACCCCACCCCGATGATGCCCAGAGCCATCTAGCCCACCCTGTGCACATCTACTTCTGAACTTCCTATATCACGTGTCTGGTCCATTCTCCTTCTTTTAATGTTCTCAACTATTTAAAAATTCAAAGACCCCGCTAGCTCACAGATCCAGCAAAATTGGTGGCAGGTCCTAGTTTACCACCCTTGACAAAGGATCAGTATAATAGACAGACCTCTTTAAGATTGCTTGCTAGACCTTTGTGCAGATCGAGAAAAACACCAGTGTGCTGATGAAACAAGGAGACATAAAAGAGAGAAAGTGCCAGAATAACAAAACCAGGAGTCCCCTGGACATCTATGTGCTTGGTGACACTGATGAAATGGATAGACTCGCAGAACTAGATAGAATGTCAAAGTTGGTGCTAGAAGAAACAGAGAACTTGAGTAGACAAGGATTTTAGAAATTCAAAAGTAATTAGAGACATCCCCGCCCCAAACTCAGGCGTGGTGGGCTTTGTAGGTGACCTAAACCCAAGTTTGTAAAACATCTAAGGGGCCACAGAAAATGGAAAAGGAGCCATATGTCCTTGGGGCTGGCCCAGCAGGCACAAAGCCCTGGGTCTGAACGTCAGCCCCACAAAATAAAACAGGGTGATGTATTCCAGCTCATTTTCAGAGTCAGTGAATTTGATTCTGAACCCATGCAAGGAAGATACAAGAAAAGAGAATCATAGGCTTGTTTCACTTGTGAATATGGAGGCGAAATCCTCAATAAAATATTGACTAACCAAACCCAACAATGTATAAAAAGAAAAAAGAAGAAGAAGAATCAGGATTTGTGTCAGGAATGCAAGGACAGTTCAATACCACAGTCCCTCAGTGTGGTTCTCACTCGTGTGGGTGTTCCTATGGGTATGGAAAGCACTCATAAGCCTTCTTCTTTTAAACTTCTTATGGTTAAAAAAAATTCATCTTTAAAGAACAGGAATAGAAAAGAATTTCCTTAAGCTGGCAAAGGTTACAGACTAAAAACCTAGAGCAAACAACAAATGGAGAGGCACTGCCACCAGTAGCTGGATGAGCCAAGGGCCCCGGTCCCAGGTGTGGAAGGTCGTGCTGGAGACCTGCTCTGAGCAGAGGAGAAGGAAGAAATAAGAGGGAAGAGTGGGGAGGAGAGACAAGACCGTCATGATGCTCAGTTGAAGGCCTCACCTGGGGAAGAGCAGCCGCTCGGCCGTTCAAACCGACCCAAGGTCCCAGCACGGTTGCCAAATACAAAATCAGCCCCCAAACCCATGGTGCTTCTTGACACTAGCCACTAAGTCCCAGGGAACATAGACTCTGAAACGGCATGGGAAGGAAAGGACGTGTCGTCTGGGAGTCCGGAAGCAAAGCCCCAAGGCCCTCTCCCGAGAAGACTTCAGGCTGCAGTGGAGGACGGCGGAGGGCAGTGGACTCGGCCAGGAGACTCCCGGCTCTGGATTTGCAGGTATAACATGGAGGGTCCAATTTTCCCCAGACTCAGTGAAGCCAATCCCACCCCAAGGAAATCTCCGGGAAACTCAAAAACCTTGATCCTAAACGTGCCCAGGACCCTGAGTCACTCTGAGAAGAGGTCAACGGATGTGGCTGGGTGCTCTTCTGGGCATTAGAAATCCAGGGCGCACCAGGGCATTAGGCCTGGGGGACCCAGCCGATCACAGCACACTCCTCACACAGCTAGAAGCAGACCACCAATGGGATGCCATCGGCCACCACAGAGAGGTGGAGAGGCAGGGAGCCACACCCCTGAGGAGCAGGAAGCCGGATTCTTACCCAGCCCCAAGGGTACAGAAGCCATCAAAGAGGAGGGACAAATCACACATTTGATAGAAGACAATGTGGGAAAACATCTCCAAACAGCACACAGCCCCAGAGTGGATGCACCCTGTCTGTCACAACTTAGGGCCTCTGTTCCCAGAAGGACTCTGACCTCGGCAGAGGACTCTCCCAGGCCTCACACCTGCGGCATTGAGTCCCCACCGGATCCCTGCTTGTCTTCATGGATTCCCTGTTCCCTCCCACCTCCTCTGCAAGATTCTCAGCTCTGTGGACGGGGATCTTGACTCCTGTGTCCACACTTGTACCTCAGGGCCTGGCATACCAGCTGCAGGGCCAAGGAGCATTGGTGGATGGACAAGGAAGAAGAGCGGAAGGAGGAGGTGCCCAGGTGGCACACTGGCCCTGCTAGGACACCTTGGCTCTGCCTGCTCTCAGGTTGGCTTCTCTTGCACCTGGGCGGGAACCTCATGGGATGCAGAGAGGGCTGTCCTTCCCGCCCAGGGGCTGAGGACCTGGGGAGCTAGGTGCCAGCCCATTTGGTGGAGCTACCAGGACGTCCACTCCTCTGAGTGCTGCGCGGCCTGCCCTTGAGAGGCCAGAGTGGCGGGGTGTCCTGAGCAAGCTGCTCAGAAGGGGGCAGCTGATGGTGTCCGCCCTCCAGAGCTGGGGCAGCGGCGTCCTTCCCTGATGATCCTCCATCCAAGAGCCTGGATCTCGGGCCCCTGGGAATCCCATTCCAAGTCTTTCAGCAAGCGGGACCGGTGGGCCACAGGCTCCCGTGGGCTGGGGGGACTGGGGGCGGTAACTCCGCAGGGCCCTCAGAAGTCCCCACCAGACACCACCCCTCCCCGAGCCCCTGCTGGTCACTCCAGCCTGGACCAGGGGCTTGAGCTTTGGGGAAAAACGAGCAGTTGATTCTGACTGTGGCTGAGGGAAGGTGAGGGGGCCCAGGGGGACCAGCCACAAGGTGGCTGATGGGCACCTGGGGCTCAGAGCCCAGGCCCGACCTGGGTCATGGGAGAATGTGCACCATGGACCCTCAGGCCAGCACCTGAGGCCCAGCAGGGTATGCCTGCACCTGCCGCCCTGTGACAATAGCGATTTAATTTCACCTGCAGTGTCCCGCCCTGCGGGAAGGACCCCACAGGAAGGATTCTCCTGGAGGCAGTCTGGTGCGCCAGGCGGCCTCGGCTACCTTGCTGGCCACTGCTGTGAGTGCAAAGGCCTGTAGCTTGGTGTGCTCCGGCCATAGGTGACGGGAATCGGAAGCAGTGTGTACCGCACTCAGGTCCGCAGGCCCCCACCCGTCCCTCTAGAGGGTCACTGTAAGTCCTAGGCTTTCTCTTTGGTGGAAGCAGAACTTAAAGGTGCCCGTGGCGCAGCCTGAGGACGAGTTCTCACAGAACCTCTTCGGTGCCCTTCCCTGTGTCTTAGCCGTTTAATCCATCCCTCCCCCCCAGTCGCCCATCCCATTCTCACAGAAAGCTGACATCTGCTCTGTGCCCTCACCTGGAACACAAAATCCAGCTCACCCACCTGCGCACAGGCACACACCTGGGGAGCAGGTGAGGGGACAGGCCGGGGAGGGGAAGGCAGTGCAAAGAACAGTCACCCCACGACTCCACGGTGTTTGTTTTCCTTGTAGGCTGCAGTGGCCCCGGACTCGGGACGGTTTCAGATCTTCCAACAATAGGATGAACCCTCGGCATGCTGAGAAAGGGCTCATGTCCACCCTACCGCTGCTGGGCTCCCCTCCCCGTGATGGCCAGGGGGACAGTGACACTGCAGTGGCCGTGGGGTGACCTGTGATGCTCCGCAGTTTAGGTGATTCAATGCTCTTTGGACTCTCGGTATTTTCGAATCGGGTGTTGCAGCAGGACAGGACCCCACTGTAAGGCCAGGAACCCGTGGACATTGATGAAAGTGACCAGGCAGGATTCAGATTATCCTGAAGGCATGGGCAGCGTTCCAGCGCTCTGTGTGTGTGCGTGTGTGTGTGCATGTGTGTGTGTGTGTGTCTAGGCAACAAGAAAGAGAAATACCACAATTGGGCTGTAGTCAGAGTGGACCAGCCACTTCCCAGGAGGACACTGTGTGGGCCGTGGGTACCGGGAGTGGGCTGTCAGGGGGATGCATCAGTCAGAAAAGTGTCCACTGTGTCCACTGAGGCACCACTGGTAGATGCCAAGCCCCATGGCCCCGCTGCCCGGGCTCGGGGGGGGAAGCAAAGGAGGCCGGGCAGAGCTGCTGTCCTCTGGGCGGGCATGAGCCCCCCGCAGGGCCTTGAGGGCAGCAGAAAGGGCCACAGGATAACGACAGCCAACCTGGCTCTGACATCTCAGGTCGTGAGCCCAGGGAAAGCTGGGTTCCTTCCAACCTCGAGCGGATAGGAGGAGGCGGGCGGAGCCCTCCTCCGAGGCCTGACTCCGGGCTTAGAGACTTGGCGGGTGAGGAGGTAAAGGGACGCACCCCGACCTCGTCTACCAGGGAGCACAGGGTCCTGGGGCGGAATATCCCTAGAGAGCTTTACTCCCGGTGGGGTAAGGGAGTCCAGGGGACAATCCAGGCCATCACGGGGCCCAAGTGCCACACAGGTTTCTCCTTTTCCTCTCAAACGTGACGGCCGGTGCGCCTAGCTCAGGTGTACCTACGTGACCCGCCTCTGTTCTGAGTGCTTAGGCCAGCCACTTTCATGAAGAGCTCTGAAAATGTGGAGAATCACCTGGATTCCAGGAAAGAGCACATGGCCACCAACCCGGAGGGCCTGCCTGTGACAGAGAATGTCCTCGCTCTCAGCTCCATCTTGCTGGGCCAGTGGCAGCCACACCCAGACCCAAAGGGCTGGAAGCAGTGGGCTTCCTGTGGGCTGCCCGCCCAGGTGGGGTCTCCAGGACCAGGGGAGAGGGGACGGTCATTCTGGGCAAAACATCTGCCCACCTCGTGGGCAGTGCAAGCCAAACCCGCTTCCCTCAGGACTTATTTTCCTTCCTCTATCTTTCAATGTGGAGCCTCTCACATGTCCCAGCACCCCGCAGAGGGCCCTGGCCAGGTGAAGTGGTGGGCACTGACTCGCAAGCACCAGAGCCAAGGCCTCTGGGAGGCTGGGGGCGGCCAGGAGCAGCGGCCCGGGAGGGAGGAGGGCTGGGGCCTCTGGGGCTCTGCAGATGGAGAGCACCGGCCCCGCCCAGCACGCCAGAGAGTGGGGCCAGGGAAGGGGCTGAGCACTCTTGAAAAGGGAAAGAGAAAAACCTCCGGCCGAGGGGCCTTGGAGGGGCCCTCAGTCCCCAGTTGTCCTCGTGCCCAATCTTCCCCTGCGAGGAGCACGGCTGTTCTTGCAGCTGGACGTGGCTTCCCCAGTCTGCTCCACCCAGAGTGATGGGTGAAACTGTTCTGGAATGTTCTACTGGTAACAGAGGGGACTGACAGGCAGGAGGCCTGGGGCTAGAGAGGGGTGGGCTGGGTGAGCTGAGAGACCTGGGACTGGGCAGGGTGGGCTGTAGGCAGAGGGGCAGGGGGCACAGGAGGCAGGACTGGAAGTGGGTAGGGTCACTGGGTGCACAGGCACCATTTTTGTGCAGCCTGACAATAAGATAAAAAGGGGCATCTATCTGACCACTGGTCATCACCACTCCAGCAAGACAGGCCACCCTGCAGTGACCCACCCGGGCTACACAGGTCCCCCCGTGGCCAGCGCCTACCTCCCCTCTGGCCACTGCAGGAAGCCCTGCCCTTCTCTCCCCCTCCCCTGCATCTGAGACTCCCAGGACCTCACTCCCCACTTGAGGTCTACGAGTCCAAGCAGGGGGTGCACGGACACAGAGCAACGTCCCCCCACCCAGAGCACCGTGACAGGCAGAACCTTGATCCTTGAAGATGGCCATGCCTGATCCTCAGGACGTGTGAGCATGCCAGGTTATGGGACAACGCAGGGAAAAGCTTGCTGAGGGGCTGAGATGGCAGCCCACATGGCCACAGGCACCTTTCAAGGGAAGGGGGCAAGAGGTCAGAGTCAGCAAAGGAGACAACATGCCCACGTGGAGGGACAGAGGGACAGGAGAAGGCCTCCTTTGCAGGAGGAAGGGGCCATGGGGTGGGGTGCACCAGTGGTTTCCAGAAGGGGCCAGTCCAGCCTGCACCTTTTTTGCTTGAACCCAGTGAGACACATTCTGACCTTCAGGACTGTAAGACGATAAATTCATATCATTTTAAGCCTCCAAAATGTTGGTCGTCTGTTCCAGCATGACAGGACCCATACAGGGCACGCTTGAACAGCCCCCACCAGAGCGGAGGCCCCAGAGCACGGTGTCCACCCACCAAAGTCCAGGGCTGTGAGGAAGCGCTTCAAAGTCCACACATGCTGTGCCCTGGTATGAGGCCAGCGAGCCCTCACCCACATCTGCCGCTCACTCCCTATCTCTGGACACCTGTACCACTGTTTGCTCAACGTCGCTCCTTAAATAGACTCTGTTTCCTTATCTCAGTGTGTGTGGCAAGCCAGAAAAAGTGACTCTAAGTAGAAGGTAGTTGTCAATGTGCATGATCAAAGTCAATTGTATTGAGTTTGCTAAGGTCCTCCCCTCCTGGCTGTCGGGCAACAGTCCACGCGCCCCATCGCCTGACCGTGCTGGGGGCTGCCTTGGCACTGTCCCCAGAGGGCCCTGGTGGTTTCAGACTAAACTTGCTTACCTCCCATCTGAGGCCCTACAGCCCTGGTTGGGGGATTCTCCCTCTGGAAGGCCTCTGGTCCTGGCCCATGAAGGCCAGCCTCCCTTAGGCTCCTCGGAGCGTATCCCAGGAGGGTTTCCAGCAGCTGGGCCCTCTTCTGTCTGTCTGTCCATGGGACTCAGTCAACCTGACTGCTACCAAGTGAGCAAGGACACCACACCGACACAGCCAGCCATCCCCAGGTGGCAGGCCCTCCTCCTGCCATCTGCTAATGCTGGTCTGGAGCTCTGGGAGACTGCTCCAGCTGGGGTCCCGATGGAGCCTAAAGGCCTGAAGGTCTGTGGGACCGTCTTAGAGTGCTCCTGGGGGCTGGTGGACAGAGAGCTGCTCAGGCAGACAGAGGGCTGCACAGACAGACAGCGGACTCTGGCCAGAAAACTTCCTACAGTTGAATGAAGTCCTCAGGCCTCCCAGCATTCACCCAGAGCAAGGCTGCCCTATAAACTCTCCTTCTTTGCACAATGAAGGCATTGCCCACATCCTATCTGCCCCATCTGTGGGGTAGATGGCATTGGATGGAGCTATGGAACCCAAATCAGTCACAGCTTTGGTCACCACAGGCTCTGTGTGACCTTGGAACTACCACTGTTCTTACAGAGCCTCAGTTGGCTGTGGTTGCACGGGGAAGGGGGTCGACATGGCCACGGGGCCCTGGCCATCTGGACAGCCTGGGGTGGGCCCTGCTGTGGCTATGTCTGCCAACGCTCTGTAGCACCTGAGTGCCAGCCCAGGCCTGGAGTGAGGCACACTCCCAGGGTCACCCCAGGAGACTGGCCAACGCCATCGCACCCCACAAGGAGACGGAGGCAGGGGGAAGGCTGTCCCAGCTCAGAGCTGCAAAGGGTAGCTCGGCTGGAACATCCCTGCGGGCTCCTGGCCTCCACGGTACCAGGTCCAGCTGGTGAGTGACAGGCAGTGTGGTGCCCACCCATCTGGCCACCGGCACCCACACTGCACCTGCAACAACAGGCCGCTTGAGCCGGCGTCCAGTTACAGCCCTCTCAGCAGCCTGCTCAGGATTCCTGCGGGAGGCTGGCACAGGGAGGCCAGGGGCGGGCAGGAGGACAATCCCTGCAGTGTCTGAGCGCCTGGCACTGTAGCACTCGGTCTGCTGAGAGGACGCCTGGCCCTGCTGTAGGCCCCCAGGAAAACCAGGCAACCCAGCCCCACACCAGGGGCTGCAAAGGCCCCTTTCCAGGTCCAACTGCACATTCCTGGCATTGCCAGCACCCAGAAGGGCAGGACAGGACAGCTCTGCCTCCTGGCCCCCAGCACACTCTGCTCGAGATCCACCCAGGCAGCTGGCCATGGCCCCCGTAGGGTTTCTGACCCTCAGAGGGAGCGGAAGTGCCTGGTGTGCATGTCAGACGGGCAGGGGCCTGGGGGCCCGCCAGGCGGTGTCTTCCACCTCTCCGTGCTCAGGGCAACATCTCCTCTGAGACCCTCCTGAGCACTCTGGCCTCCTGGCAAGGCCATGGCCACCCCCAATGCCAAGGCGCCTGCGTGGGACCCTTCCCAGCCCCCAGCCTCCCTGGGTAGCGGTCACTCTGCCCCATGCTTGCCAGACCCCTTGCCCATGTCTATTTCCCACCTCAACTGGGCTCCTGGGGGCCAGGGGTTCAGCCTCCATCCCTCCATCCCCAGCCCAGGCCAGGCCAGGAGCTGGATGAAGCTGGGAACACAGTGTCTGTTCTGTCCCGAATGTCCCTACCATGGGCCCTGCACATGCCTGGACTTGTGACAAGGGGCATCACGTCATGGCTCTGATGGCCGCTTGTGCCATGCCTGTGCCCCCCACTCACTGATGCCCAGGAGCTGCCCACGCACTGTGGCCTCCTGGCTTGGGTGGCAGGGCGGGTGCAGTATTAACAGGGACTTTGCCACAACTTTGTACCCCGGCTCTTCACACAAAGGTTCTTGGCCACAAACGGAGTCAAATGGACTCACGTTGGGATCATAAATGTAATTAGGAGACTTTTATTTTCAAGTAGCACTTCTGAAATCTATAAAATTAAGCTAATATACTGATTTTTAAAACACAGGAATTTTATTGCTCTGTGAGTCAGAGTTTGCCAGCCCACGAGGCCAGGAATTAACTCCTTCCAGTTCACAAGCCTGTAGCCGGCTCCCAGGCCCCTGTGTGATGGACACATGCCCACGAAAGCAGGTTTTGGGACACAGAGGTGACAGACAGACAGGGACCCACTTCTACCCGCCCAGCACAGGATCTTCCCAGCTCTCCACGTAGGCCCCCCGCCATGCCCTGAGGGGCAGGTCCAGATGGCTTCAAGATCTAGCCTCTACGGCCCCTGTAAAATCTGCACCCCCACGCCCCAATTGTCCTCGGCCAAAGGCGGGCCCTCCCCCTGATGAGACTTGGTAGCCCTGGTTCCTCCTCCTGGCCTTCTGAAAGCCCTTGAGTATGGAAACCAGGCCAGGGGCACTTGGGACACCCCAGGAAGGGCCAGCAGAGGGGCAGGACATTGCTTCCTGGCTACCCAGGGCGGGCACTTCAGGGGTAGTCTAAGGCTGACCTGGGCTCCCACCGTGGCTAAGGGTCCTCTGAGCCTGGGGCATTTTATCCCCGATCATCCCGCAGCCCTACCCTGCCCCGTCTGGGCACATGGCCATGTGACTGGCCCAGGGAGGCCCCCAGGGTAGCCACACCATGTGGCAGATGAGGAAGCACAAGAGGCCACCCTGTGCTCTGGGCCACGATAGGGGTGTCTGGAAGGGGCTGCGGGGCTTTCAGACTGCGGCTGGGATGGTGCCCAAAGAGGCCAGAATAAACTGCCCAAGGAAACCCTCCGTGTCCAGGACTTGCACTGATCCCCACAGGGGCCAGCCTGGCGGGCTTCCTCCCAGCCCAACACCTCTCACCCCCAGAGCCTCCTCTAGTACAGGGGGTGGCCCTCTAACCCCAGAGATGCCCCAGGCCCTCCCAAGCCCAAATGGGTACAAGGCACAAGGAGACTTGGAAAGAACTGGCGCCCAGGGGTCCCATGGGCTCCTCACATTCCTGTGGCCCTGGGGCCCGTGGGCTTGGGGTCGGGGTTCTCTAGGTTCTGGGCACTCTCTCCCACCCAGCTCTGTCAGCCTGTACCCCATGAGGCCCTGGATTGAAGCCAAGGCTTGTCTGGGCCCTAGGGTCCCCAGGATGGGTGCTCAGGGGCTTCCTTCAGATTTGGGGGCACTGGGTGAGCCTGAGGGAAGAGGGGGCTGGGCTCCCCTCTGGCATCTCCCCGGGCAGCTTGCAGGCCTCCTGTACTCCACTCACAGGCCTCGAGGGCAGAGCCCCAGACAGACCCTGGGATCAGGTGCACATGTCCCCTCCCACCCGCCGGTGAAGGCCATGCCTGGGGTCCTTAACAGACACACAGAGGCTCTGAGGACGCAGTGGGGGGTATGTCTGCTAGTCGAGGAGGGAAGCCCCAGGAGGAGGCAGCTTGAGGCCCCTGGATTCTGGGGTTTCGGTTCCCAGGACTGGGGACAGTGGCTGTCTGCTGAGGCCCCAGCTGTGGTGTTTGTCACCGTGTCCCCTAGCTCCTAAAGGTACCCAACACACCCAGGCTGAACCGACACCCAACGGGAGAGGAGTGCAGCCCGGCCCAGGACACCATCGCGATGCCATGGTGGGCCAAGGCACCAGGGGAAGACCAGCCAAGGCGTGTGTGTGGCTCCTGGCCTAGGGCAGGGCTGGGCAGCCTGTAGGGGTGGGGGCAGCACGGGGACAGGGGAAGGAAGGCAGGAGGAGGCCACCGTCCACCGACCTTGGTGGGGGGCCTGACACCACCGGGACCTGCCCCTTCCTGCTCCATGGGCTCCAGGGGTCTTCCCTGTCCAGGGGCCTCTACCAGGGCTGCAAGCAGGGCCTTCCTCAGAGGCGCCCATCTAGGGAGGGCAACTCCGTGTCCCCTTCTGGTGCCCTCACGCGGTCCCCTGGGCCACTCCGAATGTGCCTGTCAGATTTCACACATTTTCTTGGGGAGCTCATTTAAGCCAGATGTGCGCTGACAGCCCCGGCACAGGGGATGACAAGACGGGCTCCCCAGGCACATGGGGCTCGCGTTAGCGTGCATTCGGGGCACTCACTCCGCCAGCCTGGGCAGGCGTGTGTCACGGGCTCGGCCTCCCTGCTGCTCCTGGGCACAGGCTGCACCGACCCCAGATGCGACTCCCCAGAGGCCACCGGCACACGGCATCTCCTTGTTGGCTGGGAAACCCCATCCAGACCCACGCAGGGACACAGCAGGCCGATCTGAGGCTGGAGGCCGATTTGAGGAGCCCACTGCCTATGGCAGGGATGTCAGGCCTGGTTCGTGCTCCTCGAGAGTGGACAGCTTCTAGTGGCCCCCGTGCATGGATCCCAGGTCAAGAAGCCGCCCCTCCAGGCTGGTCCTCCTCCAAGGTGTCTTGCCTCAGGTTGCTCCTGTTCTCTACCAACCAGAGGCTCAAGCAAGAAGGTGGACATGGCCTCAAGGGCCACACTGCATCCCAGTAGCCACTGAGCTGCTGACCCCACTTCCAATCCAAGTACCCAGGCCTCTGAGGAACACGGCCCTGGCCCACTGCCCCTTCTTTGTCCACACCTGCAAAGCTCACTCGTCGGATCCGTGGTCCTCTGCCTCAGCCTCATTGTCCCCTCTTGCCCTGGACAAAGTGCAGACTCCCAGACCCACTGACCAACACCCTGTCAGCTGCCTGCACTCAACTCCACAGCCCAGATGGCCTGATGGAGCCCTTTCAGGGTCTGAAGGTCACCCCCTAGTGCTGATCTCTGTGTGGGATTCCCCACTTTTCCTTCATCCTCCAAATGCAAGCCTCCTACACATGCCTGCAGCCCCTCACTGGAGAAGGACCCTGCCCAGACCTGATCCCCCAGCTCTTGGAGACATGAGAGCTGTGTTCCCTCAGTCAGAGGAGAGGCAAGCCAGCCTGGGGGGCACCCAGGGCTGTCCTAGCAGAACACGTGACAGGTCCATGGGGAGTCTCAGGAGTAATGGCAGCCTGAGGCCTAAACGGGAAGAGGAGTGTGTGTGTGTGTGTGTGTGTGTGTGTGTGTCTGTGTGTGTGTGTGTGTGTGTTGGGGTGGCAAGCTGATCAGGTGGGGGGAAAGCATGTACAAGCCCTGAGGTGGCAGAGAGCTTCCGTAGACCTGAAGGCTCCCTCCTGCCATCCGGAACCTCCCTGCCTCCTCTGCTTTGGATGGACTGGGGCTCTGCAGCAGATCACAGAGGGAGAGCCCAGCTCCCTTCCCACAGGCCACCTGTGGTCCTGTCCCTTCTCCAGAGGCCCCTCCTCTCAAGATGACCTGCTGTCCCGGGAGCTCCTCTCAGGAGCCACTGCTAGCAAGCTCAGGGTCCCCACTGCCCTTGGGACCTCTGACCCCACCCCACCATGCCTTCTAGCCAGGACCAATCCCCGACTGGGGGTGCCAATGTCCACTGAGCCTGCCGTGCTGTGCTGTGGGCAGGAGACTGGGCAAAGGACGTGGAGGATTTTCAGGAACTGAGGGTGGGAGCCACAATGGAGGGGGAGAACAGAGGAGCTGCACTGCCCACAGGCCAGCCGAGAGGGTCAGCTCCAACGGAGAGACCCTTCCTGTGCACACGGGAGGGGGAGCCAAGGCCTGGGTGGTAAAGGTGGGCTGGGAGCGGGACGTGGAGGTCGGGACTGCCCCTCCTGAGCTGTGCCAAGTGTCTCTGGAGATCTGTGAGGCTGGGCGATGCCCCTCCATTCAGGGAGGAGGAAACTGAGGCTCCTAAGAGCTGAAGACTAGCCCGGTGGAGGGTGAGCTCCCTAGGTCCCTCCTCCTGGGAGCCCGGGTGTCTGCCTTGGGTGCTCCCAGCTCCAGCAGGAGCCCAAGTCTCAGGGGCCCAGAACCAGCCGGCGGGACTGAAGCCACCCTGCCTCGGCACGAGGGGGCTTGGGCCCACGGGGCAGGGGTCTGGCCGGGAGACCGCCAGGGCAGGGGTCCCCTCCCTGGGCCCCAGTGGGTGGGACAGAGGCCCCCAGGCTCCGGCTGCGAGGCGAGGCCCTTGGTGGCAGCCACAATAAATATGTTTGTTCAAGGGAAGCCAGGCTGGGAGCTGTGTGCGCCGGCCCGGGGAGGAAGAAAAGGGCGCTTGTGCCTCGCACACTGGGGCGATTGTTCCTGCTCACGCAACCGCTGCCCCGTGGCCGGAAAGGTCAGACGGCCCTCGGGCCTGTCGGAAGCACCAGGGCCTCGGGCCCCTTGCTCGTGCCCCACTGCAACGTAAGGTCCTGTAATGTCCGCGTGCGGCTGGCCCCAGCCGTGGCCACGGCACCTCTGGGCCTTAGCACCAGGATGGAGGCCACCAGATCACGTCTGAAAGATGGCCTGGCCAGGGCCAGGCTACGGCCAAGCCAGGGGTCTGCCTGCCTGGCCTAGGAAGGTGGCATGGGCACATGGGGGCAAGCCCCTGCAGAGGGCGAGGCACCCGGGCAGCCTGGGACAGCGCAGGGAGTCCTCTGGCGCACGAGGCTTCACCATGACCAGAGGGCAGCTTGCCTACTCGGCTGGCTGTGGAGACTGGACATCAGGGAGGCCATGCTGAGGCCAGTGGGCAACTCTGAGGCCAGATCTAGCTGTTACCCCTGCTAGACAAGAGGGCAGGGAGGCCCTGTCTGGCTGAGTGCCCAACACCTGAGTGTAAAGACCCCACGGAGGCCCACTCCTGCCCTTCCTAACTCAGAGCCCTGAAGGCAGAATGCTGGACCCTCAGCCAGGTCTTCTGGCTCTTCTGATGGGAAAGAGGGACAGGGGGCATCAGGAGTGGCTGGCCCTGAGCCCCATTGGCTCGCCTCAGCCTCTGCCCGCCTTCCCCACAGGGGAGCAGGCTCTGCAGGACAGGGCTGCCAAGGACAGCACGCGCACCCCCACTGTCTCAGCAGGCCTTCACCAGGCCACTGGACCAGGATGGCCAGGGAAGGGGACGCCCGAGGGAAGCTGCCCCAGCCCAGTGTCCCACTGAATGGTGGTCCAGGTGAAGACACTGGGGAGTCATCCCTGCAGTGACACCCCAAACTGCTCTAGCTGAAGGGACTGGGGGAAGAGTGTCCAGAAGCTCCTGAGGGGCTGGAGCCATGGGGGACCTCCTGGAGAGCTGAGGGCCACCCTGCCCCGCTCGCTGCTCAGGGCCTTCCTTGCTGGGGCAGGCCTCAGCCCTTCCTGAGTGTGCTGCTGGGAATCACTCCAGGCGCCGACACCTATGGCCACAGGGTGCCTGGAGGGACAGGCTTCTTCACATGGGCTTGTCTGAGAGGGGAGGCTGGTGTGGGGGAACCCACACGGGGTGGGGTTGGAACGTGCAGCCTGACCTAAGAGCAGCCACTCTGGACCTCCATCTTCCTCCTCCAGGGCTGAGTGGGTGTGTGGTGGGTGGCATGGTCTCGGCTCCCTTTCCTGGGACCTTCCTGCTGACACATGGCCCGAATTCCCAAGGGGCCTGGCATTCCAACTGTGGGACGAGGGCCTTCTGCCTTTGACCTTCCTCTGCAGCAATGGGGTGCACAGGAGGGAGGTCCTCCGGAGCTCCTGTCGCCTCTACCTGGGGAGGAGTGAGGGGTCTGGCTCAGGCCTGGGGGAGGCAGCACCCTGCATGTTGGGAAGAGTGGGCTCGACTGCTGGCCAGCACATCTGCCACAAGAGAGCGGCCACGGCCAGCCCCACCCCCGGCCTTTGGGCTCTGGGCTCAGCTGCCAGGCTGTAGACACCCAGAAGAAGGCACCGGACAGGGTTCTGCCCTGGCTATGAGTCCAACCTGCTCTGCTCCTGGCCACAGCCCCCAAGGTCTGTCCCTGATACAGCTCTGTTGCCCTGCCCTGCCCTCCATCCTGTCCACTGTTGCTCATGGAGTGGACTGCAAGCTGGAGTCACCCATGCAGCCACTCCTGGGTCTCCTACAGCAGTCCCCACTCTTGCCCACCTCACTGGGGCAAGGGACCAGGCCAGGAAACTGTGGCCGGCTGGTTGCCTGGGACAAAATCCTGCCCCTCATGGGGCTTCTCCCAGCTCGGCCCCCATCAGACCTGCCCACTGGGCTGCTACCCAGACTGCATTCCAGGTGCATACCTGTGCTCCCTGTAGAGGAATTGGGGCAGGAGGACAAGCAGAGAGAAGAGGCAGGGGCCGAGGTCAGAGAGCTGTGAGAAGGTCATGGCCAAGGACGGCCGGGCCTCGGAGAGCTGGAAAGGCCAGGAGGCGGGTTCTCCTTTCCAGGCCCTAGGAAGATGCCGTCCTGCCCACACCTTGCCTTTAGCCAAGTTGAGCTCTGACCTCCAGAAATGTTGGATGATAAGTTGTTGTTTAAAGCCACCAGGTTGGTGGGACTGTGTCACGGTTGTGATGGGAAACTAAACATTGCCCTTCAAAACCACCGCCGATCTCCTTCTTCCCTCCTGGCCTGGTCCTCTCCTCACCCTCTTGCGTCTAGACTAGTGCAGTAGCCTATCTTCCTGGTCTCCCTTAATGGCCCATTCATTCCTGGCTCTGTAGCCAAGGTGACCCTGCTGCCATCTGGGCGGGCAGTATCCCATGCAGGGGAGGCAGTGCCCCACAAGCCCTCAGGGTCCTTGCTGTCCTTCCAGCCCGGGGGGACAGTCCCTCTCTGTCCCAGATCCTCTTCACTTTGCCAGGCTTGGTCTCATCGCACCCTGGATGAGGTACTCCCCGACCTCTGCCCTCAGGACCACTCGCACACCAGCCCGGCCTGCCTTGGGCCTCTGCTCTGTACCAACAAATAACCACGCCCCTGTGTCTACGTGGGCACTCAGGATTCGGGGGATGAGTGCAAGCTGACCACCCTCCAAGGACTTCTCTGTCCACCTAGTTGATGTGTGGGCCAGGCCTGTGCTGTGGGCACTGACTCTGCCAGTCTACAGGTGTGGCTCTCAGGACACAGGTATTGCCACCTGTGGGGAAGACCCTTGAGGGGTTCCAGGGAGCAGCTGCAAGAAGTGGGGGCCCCAGTAGCTTTCTTCAGCTCCTGTTCAGGGGGACAACTTTGCCCTGGGGCCTGCCCAAACCGGCCTCTGTGGGCAGCCCTGGACCCTCTCTCTGAGGAGAGCCCGCGGAGGTTCCCTGCCCAAGCCCCCTTTGTGCAGTCCAGCAGGCGGTAGCAAGAGGGGTGGGGATAAGCGGACTATTGTTCTGGTGGGTTCAGTGGCCAGTCCCCACACACAACAGCCCTTGTGTCTCCAGTGGCTCCCAGAACCCATCACCAGCCCAGCGCCAGCATGAATCACTCGGCTATGGCCCTGCACCAGGCGCACTCCTGGGACCCAGCCCCCCACTTCACAGACATCCCTGAGCAACGGCGGATTGAGCCTCTGGTGCTCAGCCATGTCCGTGGAGACCAGCCCTCCATTGGTAAGGGGCTACTAGGCAGGCCACCAGCCACCAACCACCAGTCAGGGTAGGGTCCTCCTCCCCCCGCCTGGGGCCTCAGGAGCCTCCTGCCACCCAGCACCCTGGGCTGGCAGGACCCTGGGCCAGACTGGCCAGGCTTTGGCCTCGCTCCCCCGGCCTGCTGTAGGAGAACACAGTGAGCTCTGCTGGGACCGACCCCCGTTCCCGTCCTCCCCAAGGCCCAGCTCTGCAAAGGGGCTTCCCCAGGATAGTTTTAGAAGCTCCTAGAAGCAGCGACCTGGACCCTGGTAGGCAGAGTCTGCAGAATAAGCAGGAAGCCAGCTGGGCTGCAGCCCCCCAAATCAACTTCTAGTCATAGAGCTGACGACCAGGTAGGGCCCCCAGCAAGAGGTTGTCACATCAGCATCAGGTGGCCGCAGGTCCCTGAGGGCCATGCTGTGTTGCTCTGTGCCTGGGCCGAGTGCTCAGCAGACTTCTAGTGCCCACCCTGAAGGGAGCCAGGAGCTGCCATGAGGAGCCCCAGAGGAGCCAGCGTGGAAGGGTGGTCTAGTGGCCTCCAGACGAGGCTCGGGGCAGAGCCTAAAAGGGTGAGGCCTGCTTGAGGGGAGGACAGAGCCCCCAGACATCCTGGAGCGGGGCATCGCAAAGGCCGTGGGGCAGGAGCAAGCTGGAAGAAACTTAGCGACAAGGAGAAGGCCCGAGAGCTTGGGCGCAGAGAGGGGGCTGGGGCAGTGAGGCTGGCGGGGAGCTGGAACTGGACGCGCAGGCCCAGGTGAGGGGAGAGGTTTGGATTTTGTGCCGTGTGCCTAGGGATTGGAGTGCCGAGCCCCGGGGGTGGTCAGGTGCCCCTCCACCCCCACCCCTGCCCTGCCCTGCCCACCAGGAAGAAGTGTGTCCCCGTCCCCTCACAGCGCAGCAGAGCACACAGTAGTCTCAGTACTCAACGTTTTACATCGATGTCCTCGATTCCGGACGTTCTTCCACCTGTCTCTACACGTGGCCCTGCACTCTGCCCCAGGAGGCTGGCTTCCCACTTGGGTCTGAGCACTGGGGTCCTTGGCAGGATGGGGGGAAGCAGAGTGAGGCCAGACACCCTACCCCACTCCCTGCCATGGCTGCGACCGCCATCTTGGTCCCTCCTCTTCCCTCCAGATCACGACTGTCATTCTCCTGAGCTCCACTAACCCCACTTCCACCAGCCCCTTGAGTCTGGGGTAGGGTCTGCTCCAAGGATGCCACCCCAGGCTCCTTCATGAGGCCTGGCGCCTCCCAACACCTTGCCACACCTGCACCATCCCTGGGTGTCATGTGACACTGGGGACCCCCATCTCTACTGCTAGTGTTTCTCTTACAGACGAGGAGGTGGAGCTCAGAGAGGGTGTGAGCTGCGAGCTGGGATTCAGACCCCCTCTGGTCCCCACTAGAGCCAGAGCACCCCCGCCCCCTCCTTGTGCCCGGTATCTACAGGCGCTGCGCCTCAGGGCCCATGCTCCCGGGAACCCTGCGGTCCTGGGGCTGCTCCTTCCAGAGTCCAGCTCACGTTTGCCTTCTTCCTACCTGGGTCCATCTCCGGACCTCGGGGTGGAAGCAGAGAGCCCGGAAGGGAAGAGCGGAGAATAAGCCCCAACCCCACGTGTCCCCTGCTGACCTCCACACCCAGGGCTGACCTGCCTGGGAGTGGGGCGGTGCTGGGGGGACGGTGCCCTGGTGGAGTGGTTGGTGGACCTGCTCTCGGTCAAGGAGCACAGCTGCTCTGAGCTGCCGGGGGTCTGCTGGGCTGTGCTGGGGAGGGGCCACTGGTGTTCTTTGCTGGACTCTGTAGGGTGACCTGCTTCTATTGGTGGGGGTGCTCTCTGCCCAGCATGGGGAAGGCTACCCACTGAGCAAGGGAAAAGGGGCAGGAGAGGTACGTGGAAGACCGGCAGGCAGAGCTTTGAAACCCCACCTCTCCCATACTGAAGCGAGCGTCTACTTGGACCAATGCACAACTAGCAGGATTTGGGGAAAAAAAATATCGAATGATGTTCCTCCCCACTGGGAGAGGGCCTGGCCCCTCTCTCTGGCCTCAGTCCACCAGCTCGTCACTGGAGTCCCACCCAGAGCCCCTCTGGATTCTGGGCCACCTCCCTCTTACGTCGGCACTGTGGGGTGGGGGTGGGAGCGGCTGGAACCTGAGTGGGACCCTCTCTGCCCCAGGCCTCAGTTTCCCAGCTCAGGAGGAAGAATCCATCTGCGGAGCCATGTCTGGGCCTCCCTGAGCCCCGGCACCAGCCTAGGCTGGCCTCAAGGAAGGACAAGCTCCTGTTAAAACACACTACCTCTGATCTGAGGGTAACCAAGGTCCCCCAAGTCTACCCAGGGACCGTGGGGTCCTCGGGTCATGAGCCTGGGAGTTCGCTCCTCTGCGAACCCTGCCCAAGCTCCCCACGTCAGCACACATCCAGAGAGCCACCCCGGCACCGCCTCGGACCCACCCTTGGCCTTCTCTGCCCAGGCCAGCTGGAAGCAATCTGCCCAGAGTGGGCAGGTGGTCCTCCTTAGTGGGCTCCCACGAGGCCGTCCCCAGGCCTGCACCCACGCAGAGGGGGCTCTGCACGCACTGCCGCCGCGGGCCCCTTCCTGGCTGCAATGAACCAAGCACTCTGGAATTCACAGAGAATCAGGGGTCTTTAGCTGCTGTTTTTCTTGGCAACGCCTTATCACAAATTAGTGGGGAAGCCCGAAGGTTAGGGTTTCCGTCAGTTCAGCAGAATCTGAGAAGCAAGGAGCTGGACTCCAGCCTCCGAGTCAGAGAACACTCGGTCTGCAGGGCCCGGGAGCTCTTGGCACTCAGGATGATCACTGGGGTGGGTGACCCTCGCTCTGGGCAGAGGTGGGGCCTGGAGGGGACAGAGCATCTGTGCAAGTTGGTGGGTTTCACAAGACTGGTGATGCCCTGAGGCCTTCCTGGGGTCACCCTTGGCTGGAACTCAGCTGCGGAGCTGGAGTCTGAGGGAGGGCCTCTGGGCAATGCTGGCGAAACAGGGTGTCCACCTCGTGGAATGGGCACGTCCAGGAAGGGGTGAAGGCAGGTCTGGATCAGACCCTTGGCACCTGGAGACCTCAGCTATAGTTTCTGCTCAACCGCGGGTAGATGTTGGGTCTCTGCTTCAGCCACTCAGGGAGATCAGGGACCCCAAACAATTTCATGTGGTGACCTCTATTGTGGAAGGGTGTTCTCTGATGCAACGGGCCATCCCAGGCCACTCCTGGGCCAGAGGCTGGAGGTGAAGCCGAGCCACCAGGTAGCCATCCAGAACCCACGGAAGCTAAGAGCGCTCTGATGAGGGCTGGCCCACGGCTACGCAGCACGGCCCACGGCCCACGGCCCGCGAGTCCACACTGCTGGGACTGGCTCAGCGCTTCCACGAAACTGGCCACTGGATGTGCACACAGGGCCCTCACCATGGCGCCGCTCTATTTCCATCTCTTACGCTCCTACCAGCCCTGCCCTGGTGCCAAGTCAGACCCCGCACTTGTTCAGCCATGTGCTGGGAGACACCCCGGCCGCTCGCAGTGAATTGTGCTGCTGGATTTTGGATTTTTCATAGAAGACCTGGGCCCTGGTGGCATTGACAAATCCGACCCAAAGGCTCCCCGAGGGCCACTGTTGCCAAAAACTCGCTTGCTGTGCCAGGCCCTGCCCTTGGCGCTGGCACAGATCACTGGATTGGTCATCTTGACCCCATGACAGAGATGAGAGCACCAAGGCTCAGGACCTTTGAGCATCTCGTCCTTTTTTTTTTTTTTTGGTCCTGGGGCTTGAAACCAGGGGTGTGCTACTGCTACTGAGCTGCATCTCCAGCCCTTTCTCTTATTTTGAGACCAGTCTTGCTAAGTTGCCCAGCCTGGCCTTGAACTTGTGACCTTCCTGCCTCAGCCTCCTGAGTCCCAGGGATAACAGACACGGCCACCCATTGGAGAGTGAGTGGGGGGCAGGATGGGAAGCTGCTCTGGGGCTGGCCAAGACCTCCACCCACAAGCTCCATCAGATGCAGGTGCAGGCGCCCCCCATCCCGGGCTTGGCTCTTCCACCCTCGGCGGCTCCTCCAGCCAGTCCTCGGGTGCGGAGGCACTGGGCCCGAGAAGGCCCTGCCTCCTGCTCCATGGCCCCTCAAGGAGGTCCGTTTGACACCTGGAGAGCTCACGGGCAGGCCCCCCCCCCCTTCTCACTCAGGCACAAACCCAGCTCTGCAGGGCTGCTGACCGTCCCCTCCTCCATGGACAGCACTGTCTTCCCAGGGAAGGCCCCAGCCCTCGACCAGTCACAAGACCTGGGCCACTGGCCCCGTCCCCCTGTGCAGAAACCTAATCCAAGGGGAGGATGGCTGTCACTCTGGAGGATTTAGGGCCATCACCTGGCAGAGCAGAGGGCTCTCCACCCCATCAGAACGAGGGCCCACACTGAAAGGCGATACCCCAGGGCCATCCGGGAGGACTGCTCGGCACACGGGCCTGGGGGTCTCCGTCTTCCTTCCTGGTCTCCCTGTTGCGGCCCCCACCGCTGGTGATCTTATCAGAGTGTCTAGGGCCAGATGTGATTTTCTATCAAGAGAAGGGGGTCTTGGGCAGGCCCAAGGGGCCCGGTGGGCTGGGGGAGGGGAGCCGAATGGGGACGGCCCCATGTGAGATGCGGGGGCCCAGTTTCCACTCAGGCAGGCAGGCAGGGCAGAGTCCTTCACACCTGGGGCACATGGGGCAGGCCCCCACGCCTCCCAGCCCTCGCCACGCTCCTCTGCCCCCTCAAATCTGGGTTGGCCTTGTAGGCAGGCAGCCAGGGACCCTCGTGGAGTGGTCAAGCCATCCTCTGCTGCCCAGGCCCAGCCCTGGTCAGGCAGTCTGCCTGGCCAATAGGAAAGAGTTGCCCCTTCAAGCCTCTAAGTCTGGGGAGAGCACTGCTTCTTTGAGTGCTGGGTCTCATCAGTGTGACTTCCTGACATTCCTATCTCACCAGAACCACGGCCCAGGCATGAGGCTGTCCTCATGGCTAGATGCGCACGTGCCACCTGGTCTCACCTCACCCATCCTCAGCCAGGAAGAGAACCTCATGTCCCTTTCTAGTGACAAGGACATCGAGGCTCTGGGAGAGAAGGACTCACTGGGGTCTCAAGGCCTGGAGCCTAGTCTGGGCTCCACACCTCTTGTGGCCCAGCACCCCTTGGGAGGCATTGAATCTCCATGTCACTTGCTTGTCCCAGAGGTCCAAAGGAGACACTGCCAGCCCACTGCCTTGGGTAGCAGGGCAGTCGTGGTGGTAGAGAGGGGGACATG
>NW_026000001.1:4550911-4572301 GCF_001458135.2 Marmota marmota marmota
GGGAGGGAGGGGGAGGCCCCTCTCTGGATCCCATCTCTCCCTGGCTATTGCCCACCTCCCTCTGCCTGGTGGTGTCGTCCCTCTGTGTTGAGCTGCCCTGTCTGCAGCCGCTTGCCTCCTGCTCAGCTAACCTCTGACCCCATGGCTGCTTACATTGGCTGCGTGACCTCCAGGCCAACCCTACTACCAGCTCCTCTCCTCACCTAGGGGTGGCCCAGCCATGCAGCTGACACATGGCCCTCCCTCTCCTCCTGTGGCCTGTCAGGTCCTACCCCCGGGGTCTCCACTGCTGCCCCTCGGCACCCCTGGGCTCTGAGGCCGGGGGCCCAAGGCTTAGCCAGGACCTTGCCCTCTCCTCTGACTACTGTCACTCGGGAATCTGGCCTGACCTCAGGACTCAGAACCCCAGCTTTGTCATCAGCCATGACTCTGCCCTCAACACCAGACCCCCAAGTCCACCTGCCAGTCTGTTGGCACGTCCACCTGGGCCCTCGGCAGTGTCTCAAACCCAGCCCGAGCAGCCCTGGATTCCCAGTCTTGCCCAGGACAAAGAGCCTCACTCACAGCCGGTCCTTCCAGGAGCTCCCGCCAGAGTCCAGCTCCCAGGACCCTGAGCACAGGCCTTGCTTCATGTTTCAGGACCCACTGTCTCGCTCCCCCACCCTCCCCACCGCTGTGGCCAGGGACGGAGCTGCCTCCAGCTCCTGCCCTGACACTGCATGGGCTCTGGAGGGTGGCCACTTCTGGTCCTTTGCAGACAGCACCACTGGCTCTTTAAGAGGCCCTTGCTCAGCACCCTTCTGGGGCCACGGGGCCCATTTCTCACTCCTCTCTGGGTGGTCCCCCACGCGGGCCAGGCGCCCTCCAGCCCGGGGTCACGCATGATGGCTCCCTCCCCAGGACCCGCGGGGCACCTCCGCCACTTCTGGCGTCTTTGCCCAGGTCAGAGCCTCACAAAGGCCCCTTCCTCTCCTAGCCCTCTGGACTTGACCCCTCTGACCATGCGTCATTGTCCCCCACATCAGCAGTGCTCGCTGCTGCCTTGCTGCGTTGTTCTCTGTCTCCCATCTGGAAAGCGCATGGCCTGTCACTGCAAGGCAGCCCTCTGCTTGCCTCGCTCCCGTCTCCCACCCAGAAATCGTCTGAGCCCAGTGCAGCCGAGGGCCACTGCCGCAGGTGCCATGTGCTCCCTGACCCCGCGGGACTGTATAACTCCCAGCCAGGGCGAGGCTCAAGAGGCCCTGCCCCGTGTCCAGGCTGACCCAGACCTGGCTGAGCCATGTGCCCACCCCTCATGCATGGCGCCCGTCTCAGAGGGCACACATCCTAGTGAGGGAGGCTTTTGCTCAAGTGCCACAGAACGCAAGCTCCGCAGAGGGGGCAGCTGGCTGCTGGGGCTTCACTGTACCCTCTGGAGGCCTGGGCCCCAACAGCCCCAGAGACCAAGACCAGCGGAGGGGATGCCACAGGCTCCTGCTCAGCAGCCCTGCGGGTGCCTCTGTACAGACACGCAGGCAATGTCTGTACCCAGGTGCCGTGGGGGCCATATTCCTGCCTGCCATCCTGCTGGTGGGTGCCAGCATGTGCGTGAATAGGAGCTGCTCGTCTCTGCATGGCCAGCATGTCCTCTCTGACCCCAGCCCCAGCGGGACAGGAGGCTGGGCACACCCTGGGCCCCTGCTGAGGGAGCGTCCCTGTCTCACAGCCCCTGACTCACAGCCCTGGCCCCTCTCAGGGGACTGACCCAGCCTCTCAGCCTGTCCCAGCCTCACAGCCCCAGGCGGGCCAGCTCCACGAGCTCTGCACAGCTGCCACTGCCATGGTGGAGTCACCTGGGGCCCACCCCGGCCTCCTCCGTCCTTCCCTGCTCTCACCCAGCCTGCTTTCTTCACCTGTCACTCCTGATGAGGTGCCACGTCACCTGTGAGCCCTGGGGGCAGGAGCATGCCGGCTTTGTGGCTCCCCAGCCCTGACTCACCGGGGCCGAGACCTCAGCATCCAGCCCTGTTCCCAGGGGGGGCACGGGGCCGCCCACACCCTTTGCTGGGCAGGCTCCCCGGAGGCCTCAGACACCCTGTGCAGGGTGGCCACCACCCAGGAACCCCCGGCAAGGCAAGGCGACCAACACGCATGGGACCCAAGACTTCCAGCCTGTGCATCCCCGGAGCCAGGCATCCTGGGTTTACAGAAAGTGTCCCTGAGGTGGACAGCTGAGTCTCCTGGGTCACCTTGAAAGAAGCCCACGGTGGAATCTCCTTGACTGTAAGAGGGACAAAGGCCAACAAGGGGGTGGGGGGGCTGGTGAACAGACAGATGACAGTGAATGCAGGCGACATTGATGAGGCTTCAGCATCATCTGCCACTGCAGGCCATCAGAAAAGACACCCCTCTGGAGTGGCCACGAGCACCATCTGCTACCTCTTGGACTGCAGAGAAGAGCAAGTCCCCACACAAGCCATGAACTTAGGGTGCCCTGAACCCTCATGGGAGGAAACCCTGGAGAAGCCTGTTGACCAGGCAGAATCCTGGGAAGTTTCCTGACCCCATCTTTGGATTCCATGCACACCAGGGCGGGGGGCACACATCCTCAAACCTCCCCCTCAGGCTGGGGACAGCAGGGGCTGGAGGGGGCTGGCAGGGCTGCTGCCAGGCATCCAGGCTGAGCTGGGGACCTGAAGTCTTCCGGGCCCTCCTAGCGCCAGCAGGAGACAGCTTATTGGCAGCCTGGAAACAAAGACTGAGAAGGCTCAGGTCCCCTGACAGGAGGCCCCTGTGGGGTGCCTTTCAGTCCCCAGAGCACTGCCTTTGAACTCAACCTCCTGGAGGACAAATGGGGAAGGAGCTGGTTGTGGGTGGTGCTGGATGTTTGGTGACTTGTCATGCTGTCTCCCTGGAGTTGGTCTGGCCCGGGGCTAGTCTCCCTGGCATTCAGAATGGATAACCTGAAAGCGGCCCACCAGCTCCCTCCCCACCTTTAAAAAAAAAAAGCTCTTTACAAGCTTCAAAAGACAAAGGCCCTTTCTTGTATCTGGGGCCCAGCTCCTACAGGTGGCCAGGGGCTGGCTGTGGCTCTGGGCTAGAGAGCTGTGGCTGCCCAGGCCCCCCAAAGGCTGGGAAGGGTGGGGGTGGAGGGCTGGCGAGGCTGCCCCGACAAGCAGGCCCAGGAAAACCACCTCTTCTCCCTCGAGGAGCAAAGCCTCAGTGGTCTCAGGGCTGAGCCAGGCCCCAGCTCCCAGCAAGACCTGCTTCCCAATCCAAGACTGTCCAATGAGGAAAATGAGGGGCAACGGCCCCAAGGGATCCAGGAGCACAACTTCCTACCAGGGTGGACAGAGAGAGACAAGAAGAACCCCCAGACAGCAGGGTCTTGGGTTCTCAAATCCAGGCTGGAAGAGGCTGGCCTCAGCATGGCTCCCATTTTCTGTGGCCAAGGAGCTCGGCGTCCAGGCACGCAGGGGTTAACAGCACAATATGGGCTCTGGCCAGCTTGGGTCCCACTCCTTGTGCAGAGGCAGCCAGGTGACCTTCGGGGGCTGCCCAAGGCCAGCGGCCCCCTCCTGGCCTTCAGCTGTCCCCACACAAGGCCAGTGTGGGTTTGGCCCAAAGGAGGCCTGACCTCAGCCTGGCCCCGGAAGGCAGCCGAGCCAGAGAGTTTGTGCCTGCGTGTGCAAATGGGCCGGACGTGGAGAGCTGCGGACATGTGTGCGCCTGGGAGTCACGGCAGATCCTTCTAGAGATAATAAGTGCAGGGCCTGTGCTTGTCTAGAGCCCTTGAGCTGTGTGTTGCTGTCCATGCGGAAGACTCCTGTGCTAGCTAACAGACTGGAAGGTTCCCTGACGACCCTTCAGGGAATCAGGGGACGGACCCCCCTGCCTGGCCAGAGCCTCTCACGCCCAGGGCTCTGGGCAGCGGGGACTGGTTTTGAGTTCTTCAGGAAGTGCTCCACTCGGGCCCAGCTGCACCAGGCTCAGGCCCCAGGGTCCAGCACGTGAGGTGCTGGTCTCATTCCACGCCGTGGTAAGGTTTCACCTGTGCCCATTTCTGTCTTTCCATAACCGAAGGTAGGGAAACAGGACATCTCCAGAGGACCCGGCCTCCTTGAAGCCGTTTGTTTTCCTGAAACCAGGACACTGCTCAGCCCCAGAGCTCTATCCCAGGCCACCTTGGCTCCCCTTGCTGCTGCTGCTTGGCCACCAGAGAGGCTTCCCCACCTGCCCTCGGGTGGCACAAAGGAAAGAAGGTTCTCAGGACTGGAGGACTAAGTTCATGCTTTGATCTGCTTCTCTGAACTCAGGATCTCCGTGTGGGGTGTGACAGAGGCATTAGCCACCATCACCTCACGTGTGATGGCTACATCTGTGTTCCTGATCTCATGTTTGCCGAGAGGCATGGTGCAGTTAACACACACCCCACTGGAGAGACGGGAGGCCCAGACCTGGGAGGGGTCAGCTCTGCACCCCAGAGCACACGGCTGGAGGTGGCCTGGTGTGGTGGTGACTTGCTGGCCTCAGGGCCTCCTGAGCTAAGCATGCAGTCGAGCAGGGTGACAGGGGCAGGTGGGCATCTGGGTCTCCTGGCAGGTCCCATGCCTCTGCCCTACGGAGCAGACCCAGAAGCTCCGGGACTGGCCTAGAATGTTTAGGAGCTCTCAGGTCAGTGCCCTCCCCCCATGCACCTGAATGTCAGGGAGCGTGTTAAAATGCACATTCCTGGCCTCTTCTCAAAACACCTGTGTTAAAATGGGTACCTGGACACTGAGGTGGGTGCCTGGTACTGCACCAGCCAAGGCTTGGTCAACACCAGGGTGGACATCCGCCCCTCATGAGGCCCTCGCTGCAACTCTCCATTCCCTGATAGGTGTGTGGTCACCTGGAGTGCAGCCTTGCTGGTCCAGGGCCACAGGTGTGCTCCCAGGAGCCTCACACAGTTCTAGATAGGCTTCTCCACTTCTAGAAGTCAGCCTTGCAGCCACGGGGGCCGATTCCTAGAGTGATCAGTGTTTGCTCCCCTTAATTCTGCTCGACCAGGTGCTGGGAGCAGAGCCCTAGAGGCTGGGAAGCTGAGCGCCAGCAGTGCCTGGCTGTGGCTCCTGGAGGGACCCTGACCTAAATATGGGTGAAGAGTAAAGGATGATAGTATGG
Source organism: Marmota marmota marmota (assembly GCF_001458135.2). Taxonomy (NCBI): domain Eukaryota; kingdom Metazoa; phylum Chordata; class Mammalia; order Rodentia; family Sciuridae; genus Marmota; species Marmota marmota. The sequence goes on from NW_026000001.1 coordinate 4,556,054, forward strand.
AGACAGACTGGCAGGGAGGCTCACTAGGCAGAGGCCAGTCTGAGTGAGGGCCAGAGCCCAGGAGCTTGGGACTCGCAACCAGAAAAAGGTCAGGGTGTGCAAGAGGGCGGGGGGGAAGAGGCAGGCCGAGGCGGTGAGCAGGGGAGGGCCTCCCAGGCTAAGTGGGCTCTGAGCCCCTCCCGGAGGGCAGGGAGGGCCCTTGAAGGGTTTCAGCCAGGACAGGGCATGTAGCCCTGTCAAACAGGAGCTCACCTTGAGAGGGGAGCCCAGGATGGGGCATGTAGCCCTGTCAACCCAGGGCTCACCTTAAGGAGGGAACGACTCTGCAGACGTGGAGCTGGGTGGGGGGAGGCGGGGGGCAGAGACTACGCCCTGTCAACAGAGCCAAACAAGAACTGCTTCCACAGCAGACATGCCCTGCCCAGGCTTCCGACTGAAGAGACAGTGACGTTTAGTCTTCTTCTGACCCCAAAAGGACCAGGACGCTAAGCTACACCGCTCTGTGGGATTTGAGCCCGGAGGCCCTGGGGCATGCAGGTGTTCAGAGGCCTTCTACCCAAGACTGGCATGGCGTGATGTTCTCAGCTCACCGTGACAGTTCTCCTGTCCCTTCCCTCCATTCCTGGGCTCCTCCTGCATCCGGCTGCTGCCTGCGGGACCCCAGCTGTCCATCTCCTGTCTCTCCTGCTCTTCTGAGAGCTTGTATTTAAAACAAAATGGAAAAGCCAGTCAGTACAGGCCCGAGCACTTTCCTGAATGTGGGGGGGGGCCGGGCCAGGGACGTTCCTGGGTGGGGGAGGCGGTGACCGCCCGGGGCTCCCTGCCCTCACCCGTCCTAGCCCAGGGCCTGAAGTGGCAGAGGCCATAGTTACTGGCCCTAAAAAAAAAGAAGGGGTCGGGGAGGCAGAGGGCTGGGCAGGAGGGAATTAACTCCCCGAAACTCCCTGCCTGCTGCCTCGCTTCCCAGGCTGAGACCTGTGGGCAGGCTGGGCTTACTGAAGGGCAGGGGTGGGTCCAGGTGGACGTGTGGGTCCTGTTTGTCCATGTACTCACTTTAGGGTCATCCTCCCCTGACTTCCTCCTGAACAGCACTGACTATTGCTGAGGTGACCCACCCAAGCCCTGGAATTCCAGGGACACTGTGCTAGGTGTCATCTGCTGTCCTTTGCAGGGACTTGGATAAATGCCTGCTAGGAGAGGGAAGAAGCCCAAGGCTGTTTGCAACAGAGGCCTGTGACCCTGAAGAGGGACGAGGCCCTGGGGCTCAGTACTCAGCAGGACCTCGGTCATCTGACTGAGGCACGTCCACCCAGTGGCCCACCTGACTTAATTCCTGGGCTGGCTGGTGGGGATTTGTGGATCTCTCCTGCACTCCTGGCCTCAGGCCAGGGCCATGACTGGAAGTTGCCCAATACCTAGGCCTCTCTTCACTCTTGCTCCTGGCTGCTTACCACTCCCTGCAAACGTGGAAATAGAATGGTTGCTCTGTCTCGAGAACACCAGGGCCCACTGGTTCAGCATGGGCCTGCTGTCCATTCCACTTAGGAGGAGCAGCAGGCCTCAGGGGCCCCTTCCTCAGAGGGAGTCCCCACACCCCCACCAGCCAGAGGTCGGAGTCCTGGGCTGGCAGGGCCCATTGCTGGGAAGCCCTTAGGATAAGAAATTCTGGGAGGCCGAGACAGAGTCTCTACAGGCCTGCTTATGCTGGAGCTGCTGGCCGGCCGACCCCCAGGAGACCTGGGTGCTCCAGGCTGAGCCCAGAAACCCCGACAGGAGCGGCCACCGAGGAGGCACACCCGGCTACTCCTGGAGAGCCAACGTAGTGCCCCGGAGGCCACACATCCGACGGGAGGCCTGCCTCTCACTGTGGCTTTGGCCAGCCTGACACTTAGCTCCACCAACCAGCTGCCTCCCAGGGCCCCCAGATGAGCTGTGGGGGGGGGGGGTCTGAGGGGGCTGGAGGGCCTTCACCTCTGTTCCTGGCCTCTTCCACGGGGACGAGCCACCTGGCCTGGTGCAGAGCGGGTGTGCATTGCCCTGGGGTTGTTGACAACCCCCCGCAAATGTGAAGACTTGTAAGTGGTACAAACAGCGATTACTGTGGGCCCAGCCTCCAAGTCAGATGAGGCGGCCGGGAAAGGGGCTCTGACCTCCCTCCACAGGCTGGGTCAGGCCTCCGAGGATGTAGCTGCTCCCATCACCGTGTGGGATCATCCTAGGCGGCAGGTCAAAGGCGGGGCACCGCCCCAGGGTGGCTCAAACCCTCTGAAATCTGGTTTTACGAGAAGGAATTAATCCCGGAGCCGCAGGCTGAGGTTGTCAGGGAAGCCCTGTTTGACTTCAGGTGCTTGAACCGGAGATGTGTCGGCTGGTGTGAGGCTGGCCTCCCCCAGCCCCCCTTCACCGAGCAGGTCAGCTGAAGGCTCTGGCAGAGACGAGACGTGGGGGACGATTTTATGTTTTGCACCGTCATGGTCCCTGCCCTGGCCACCCGCTGCCCACTCAGTCACCGGGCTCTGGCCGACGTGGCTGCTCCCCCCCACCAGGAGTCCAGGAGGCCTTTAGGCCAACACTGACTTCAGGGCCATATGGGGCTGCCCTCACCTTGGCCGATCAGTCCTTCCAGAATGGGCCACCTAGAGCGCATCCAGAGGGACAGGGTGTCCCATGTGGTACCTACTTGGGAGCTGGCATCAGGATGTCCAAGGACAGGTCAGAGCTGTGTGATGCTGGGCTGAGCTGCCCATCATTGTCCTTGTCAAGGGGCCCTCAACAGCATTACTGCCACCCCCGCCTCCCATACACACCAAGGACCTGGCGGCCCCTCTGAGTTCTGTGCCTGCCATGGCTGCCTCCACCTATCCCCTCCTGGGCTCTTGGTGGTGTGTCCAGGTGGCACGCAGACAAGCTGGAGAGCATACTATGAGGGACCTAGAAGTTGGGTCCCACAGATCTGGACTCCTTCAGACAGGCACAAGTGTCACCCCCCCTGGGAGAGGGCACCTGAAGATGGTGGTGCCCTCCCACCCCCACCCTGGCCTCTAGAGTCACACGTCACTGCTCTTTGCATGAACCTAATGAGGCTGTCCCTTCGCCGGTGACTTTGCGAGGTGTGCTCTCTGCCTGCTATGTAGCCCTCTCCAAGGCTCAGCCTTGGCTCTGGACTTCCCTCTCCCTTGCACTCACTTGTGGAGCCCTGGAGTCCTGCACCCTGCACGCGCCACCTGGCCCTCACCACTGCCTGAGCTCCTGCCCTCACCCCAAACAGCCACAGCATCACGCCCCAGGCCCCGCTGGAGGACTGAGACAAGCAGGGGAAGCAGAGGGCAGCCCTCAGTTCTCACTGGTGTCAGAATGGCCACCCAGCTGCCCTGCGTCCACCCCAAGTTTACTCAGATTTCCCAGAAGGAATGCCAACGGCTAGAACCCATGGCCTGGTCAGCAGGACAGGGAAGGGGCTGAATGGGGGGGGGGGGGCTCAGGCTTCGGGGGAGAGGGCCGCAAGGGAGATGGCCCGCCCATCCCGCACGCGCGCGGAGTGCTGGAGTGTTCTCGCTGAACCCCACCCTGATAGGGTGGGTCAGAGGCTTCTCCAGCCCAGTCAGCGCATGCCCAAGACCGCAGCAGCCAGCAGCAGGCCACAGTGGATGGAGAAGAGCTCAGGAAAGAGTCCCGGCCCGAGGCGCTGGCCTGCAGCCTGGACGCTGGGCCTCTTGAGAGACTGCCTACAGGGTGGGGCTGTGGCTCCCCGTGCCCCTCAGCACCCCAGCATGCCCCGGGTGGCAGGCATGAGAGTTCCCCAAGTGAGTGCGAGGAGAGGGGTCCAGAGCCGAGGCTGAGCCGGAAGCAGGGTGCCGGTCGGACGGCCCGCCTGCAGGGCCGGCTGCGAGTGGGGCTTTGCTCATCTGGAAGCAATACCGTAGAAACGCCAGACACCCGAACAGGCACATTCTCTGACTCCCAGCCTCCACCGTGAGGAACAGGGTGTCATGGACAATCTCCCAGCGGCCAAGGGCGCGCAGGTTCCTTCCTGGGCCTTCACCTGGCCCTGGGCTTCTCCTGGAACCCAGATCTTCAGAGCCAGAGGCACTGGGATGCAGCGGGAGCCTCCTTTGTTCCCTCCTTGGGTGGGGTGGGGGTGGGGAGAAGTGGAGAACTGCTGGGGGCACAGGGACTCCTGTGCGCCAGCCCCCAGCCTGTCCCGAGGAGCGCTGGGGAAAGTGGGGCACCAGGGTGGCGGCGGCAATCAGAGTCTCCCATGGCTACAACTTGTTCTGGTTTGGGGGAGCAGAAACCACTCTGCAGCTCTTCCCAACTTAATATAGCTGGAATAATAAAACCAAACAACAAAACCACAGCGGAAAAGATGAGGGCGCGTTTTCACAGCGAACAGCAGAGGAGCGCCCAGAAGGCCGTCGGAGCGCAGCGAGCTCTGGGATTCAGGGAAGGCTTCCAGAAGCCGGAGGGGAGCGGAATGCAGGCCTGGCAGCCCAGGCGCAGAGAGTGGGGCTCCCCCGCCAGCCCACGGCCACGTCTCAGGCGGGGTCCTGGCCACCCTCTGGGGTCTCCTTCCAGAGCTCATTAATCCTTTCCTAATTTCAATCCCTGAAACATCAAATGCTTCGCAGTGTTCTTGATTTCGCAGGGAGTGGTCACCCTGCTGTCCCCCCACCCCCCGCCCATGCTGAGGCCTCAGCGTGCAGGTGGGCCTCTCCATCCTCACCAGGACCCCCGCCTACCCCACAGCTCCGTGGGTGTCTCCAGGGAGCCAGTGGTTGGTGCTCTGACAGCAGCCTCTGAAGGAGCCGGGAGCGGAGCCCTTCCATCCCCCACCTCCTCCCTAGGAGCTAACGTGTGCACTCCACACCAGGAGCCACGGGGAGTCACGTGCAGAAAAGGCGCACAAGCTGGGTGGCTTTGGCTTTCCCGTCCCAGGGTGTGGCTGCTTGAGGGTGAGGAACAGGCCCGTCTCCAGGGGAGGCTCCCGCTGCAAGCCCAGCAGGGCCAGGGGCTCAGCCACCCTGTCTGCACTTCTCCTGAGGAGTGGAGCCCTCCCCCTCCGCATCTCAGGAGCTGGAAGGAAGCTAAGAGAAGACCAGTGTGGTGCCTTGGGCTGGGCCGGAGGTCAGGCCTGGAGGCCTGGGGGCGTAGGTGGGGAGGGGCTGAGTTCTCTATCTAAAAATGCCTGACTGTGACTCCTGGGGGCCCTGTTCTGAGCCTCCCGACCACCCAGGGCTGCTGGTGAGCATGATACCCAGGGTGCCACTGGGCCCTGCCTCCTGGGGGGCACAGATCCTGAGTGTCCGTCGTCCATGCCACACTGTAACTCCCAAACCCAGCAGAGGGCCAGGCACACAGAAGACCTTCAATGAGTCCTGAACACATGGGTGATGAAGGGACGGAGCAAATGTGCATAGCTCAGATAACAGGCAACACAACCCCCTTCCTGACCCAAGGATTCCGAAGCCAGCCCTGCTAGGATCCCAGTCACCCACCCTGACTCTCTGGGGGCAGGGAACACAGGCAGTACTTTCCCTTTAAACAGGTGGGGGAAGGGACCAAGTGAGGCAGGGCAGAGTAGCTGATCCAATTTGGCCCAAATGCCTTGGCCCTGCTCTGCTTCTGGCCACCTGCCCACAACTCCACTCCCCTGAGTGGACTCTGCCTCTCCTCAAAGGCACCCTCCTCAGAAAAAGTCTCAGGACCCTCCCTCTAAAAATCTGCAAACTGGATTTGAGACCCTTGAGTTTTAAAGGAAATTTGAAAAATCAAGTTCCTTTGTAAGCTGGCAAAGTCCTGTTTCTCTGGTGGGGAGGACTGGGATGTCCCACTTGCTATTTAAGGACTATTTCTTGATTGTGGGGGATCTGTGGATAAAATGCCCTGCCTGGGAAGCAGCTCAGTTATAGCCACAGACTTTCCTGGGGCTCTTCTCCCTGGGCCAGGCCTTAGGGTAACAGAGGTGAGGACAGAGGGCCTCAAAGAGCCCCATTCTAGGGTGGCCCTCACACTTAGTAGATGACAACCAAGGCCAGGAAAGAAGTCCCTGCCGGGTGCCTCATTGAACCTGGATGGGAGAGGCAGTTCAGGGCTGGGCCCCGGAGAAGCACACAGAGAAGCAGGGAGGCAGTGTGGCCGGTGAGACTAGAGGACGTGCAGAGACCTGGGCTTGGACACACCGCCCACCACCACGAGACAGGAGAGCACGGAGCGGCGCTATCAGACATCATGGGGACTGATGCGCCACGTGGCCTGGAGTTGTGGGGAAGCTCCATGGGAGATGGCCTGGAGGATGGGTAAGACCTGGACATGGGAAGGACAACTGCTGGTCACTGCTGCATAAAGCCCCACGGGACTAACTAAAGAAGTTTAAAAGATACATTTTGAAAACTGTAGGATGTTCTCAGAACAAAATATTTTAAATCCCAAAACAGTAAAAGGACATCCCATGTTCATGGATTGAAAGACTTAACATTCATTAAGACAGAAATACTCTCCAAATTAATCTCCAGATTCCATGTCACCCCTTTTGGAATCCCAGTGGGCTTCTTCATAGAAACTGAGATCATAAAACTCATATGAACACTCGAGGGACCAGAATAAACAAAGCAATCTTGAAAAGGAACAAAACTGAAAAACTCACACTTTCCGATGTTAGACTTTAGACACTGCTACTATAATCAAAAACAGTGTGGCACCATCAATAAATATAGACACACAGATTAATGGGGTAGAATTGAGAGTCCAGAAATAATTCCTCACATTTACTGCCAACCAGTTTTCTACAAGGCTGTCCAAATCATTTAATAAGGAAAGAATCAAGTCCTTCAATAGGTAGTGTTGGGGTAACTGGGGATCTACATTATATAAAACAAGGACAGTCCCCTACCTCATACCACATATAAAAATTAAAATGGATTGAAGATTTTAATGCAAGAGCTAAAATTACAAAACTCTTAGAGTATAGGGATAATCTTTCAGGCTCTGGTTTTGCACCTTAGTACTTAACTATATCACCAAAACCAAGCACGAAAGAAAAAATAGACAAACTGGACTTCATCATCGTTAAAATTGTTGAGAGTCAAAGGACACCATCAAGAAAATGGAAAGAACCCACAACATGGGAGAAAATGTGTCAAGAATATAAGGATGTGTACGTGGGAAAGAAAGAACAACTTCTCAAATAATAAAAAGACAAATGACTCAATTAAAAATTGGACAAAGGATCAGAATGGGTATTTCTCCAAGGAAGATACACAAGTGGCTGATAAGCACATGACACGATGCTAGCATCGCCAGCCACAGGGACATGCAGATCAAAACCACAGTGAGACACAACTTCACACCCACCAGGATCACTCAGATCCAACAGGCAGTAACAAGTGTCGGGGAGGATGTGGAGAAACAGGAGCCCTCCTGCACGGCCCGTGGGGATGTGAAGGCCACTTCGCAAACAGTTTGGCAATTCTTCAAAAGGTTAAGCAGACGGTTACCACAAGACTCAGCGATTTTCCTCCCAAGAGAAAGGAAGTTATGTGTCCACAAAAGGGCTTGAACCTGAATACTTTGGCCATATCATTGATAAGAGCTTAAAAGTGAAAACAGCCCTCGTGTCTATCATGGATAAAGAAAACGTGGTCCCTCTGCACAGTGCATTATTTGGGGGCCACATGAAGGAACGGGACATTGACCCTTACTGCAGCATGATGCTGAGCAAAAGAGCCCAGACACAGAGACCCAGCACCACCCCGTCCCAGTGGTAGGAAATGCCTGGGGTGGGCAGACCTGTCGAGATGGCAAGAGGGGTGGGAACAGGCAGCGGAGGCTCACAGATGCGGGGTTTCTTCTGGGAATGCTGAAAATGTTCTGGAACCAGATAGAGGGGTGGTTGCGCAACTCTGAGCAAACCGAGAGCGGTGGAATCGTACACTTTGGGTGGGTGCATCGTATGGTACGTGAATTCTATCTTAATGACAGCTGTTGCACAAACAAAAATGAAAACCAAAAAATGCAAGGCTAACCAAAAAAACGGCCCCTCAGGACCACGACCCCAGAATAGCTCTCCGTCCCAGGATCCTCCTGGATTCAGGGTCCGGGAGGCCCCCGGCCCCAGTGCTGAACCTCCGCCCACGTCCTGCTACACGGCTCCCAGGTTTGATGTTTCTCATGGTGGAGGCCCAGGAAGGAGAGCCAGCAGCCCTCGGCAGCTGGGGTGGGGGGTGGGGGCCTGGAAGCTGTGCAGCAGGGATGGAGGCTCCCACGCTCCAGGGCCAAGCTGACGTGACTAAAGCTAAACAGACCCCATGCCACAACGGGGTTACAGCTAATTCCGCACAGCACACAGAGCCCTCGCCAGCCATGGCAGCCTTGGGGAGGGGCGGCGGGGCAGGCAGCCCCAAAGGTAATTTGCACACGGAGTTTATAAGGCCCCTCAGCTCTTTTAAACATATGCTTCTCTGATTATAAACAGCTGATGGCTCACAAGATTCAGATTTTCCAGCAGGGCTTCCAAAAAAAGATTGCACTCCAAGCAGGGAAAGGTGACCAGGCGCTGCACTGCGGACGCTAATCCAGCCGTGTTCTCTCACAGCTGGAGCTGCCCTTGTGGCCAGGTTCTGGACGTGTCACATCTTCAGAATGTTCGCTGCCCTCGGCATGTCACAGGGAGAGCTTTGGCCTGGGGAGGGGCAAGGTGGTGGAGATGGAACCCACAGACAAACCCTCTGCTTTCCTGGTACTGAGGACACGGGAAACCCTCACCTCCTACCCGAACCTTGTGAGGCCAGAATTAGAGGCCCTGAGGCAAGGCTCCGTTCTGGCCACTACCCATGGGGTGTACCCCCAGAGGTCTCTACACTGACCCTCTCGGAGGTTGACTCTTGCTCAAACTTCCTCCTCTGCCACCTTTTCTGGGGTTCTAGGTACCCGGAATGGGGTAGAGCAAGAGGGACATGGCAAAACAGGAGTGCCAGCAAGGAGCCCGAGTGCCTCCATGAGATCTTGCTCATTGTTTTTGCAGTTCTTGCTGAGCCATGCCAGTGCACTGGGTCACAGGTACAGGGAAGGAAAGGTGACGGGCCGGCTGTTGGGAGGTCTCGAAGTCCAGTCTATTAAGTGCTTCTGCTGATGGACAGAGAATTTTGTCAGGGGCATCCTCTCCCCACTGAGGAAAGATTCTCAAAAGCCTCCCCTGCCCAATGCCACAGAAGAGTTTTGTGACCGAGCAGGGTCTCGTGGGGTCCCTCACCTTCGTTGTCTGTTGGGGGAATTTTAGAAGCAGAGGCCCAACCCCAGGGGACCTGTGCATGGTCACCTGGTCCCAAACCAGAATTCCAGGGGGTAGCACATGTGTGTTCAGTGCTGAGGAGGCCAGATGTGGGCAAAGGCCACCTCCATGAGACGGAGGGGGAAGGACTGACCCTATCCCCAGGATGCTGATGCAAGGCCAGTTTCCCTGTCCACAGTAGGTGCTGGTGAGCAGGGGCCGTTAGAACTGGTCTCGCCCAGTAAGTGCTGCAGAACTGCTGGTAGGTCCAGCCAGCAAAGCCTCCCTGCTTGGACTGGGCCCACCCTTGTCCATTTACCGCCTGCCTGGGTGCTGCTGCTCATCGCATGCAGGGGCTTTGAGCTGACAGCCCAGCACATGGCTGAGAGCGAGGCCTTGGAGGCAGAGGTTGCCCAGCAAGGAGCCGGGCAGCTCTATCCACACGGGTCAACAGGCAGCTCTCAGGGAAGCCCATCCAACGCAGGTGACTTCTGCCTTTTGTTACCGCAGATGTTCATGGACCAGAAATGATCCCTCCTTCTAGTGTAGGCTTTTCCCAAAGATCCAGGGATGAGACATTGATGCCATCCCCGCCCACCTACAGGGTCCCACTCCTACCCCATCAGGCCTGCTCCCCGGGTTCTGTGGCTCTCTCAGAAGAGGGCTCTTCAATATTCCTGGGCACAGAAAAAAATCAGGGACAGTTGGCTATCGAGGACCCTTCCCCAGCCCTATGGGCATTGCCGTGAGTCTTATGGCATCCCAAGGAACTAGACTGGGACCTTCTGGGGTTGGGGCAGGGAGTCCTCTGTTACTTTGCCAACAGCCAACTTCTTCAACCAGAAGCTCACAGTCACTCGTCACACCTGTCCAGAGCCTCAGCAGCCCTCGGTGGGCCAGGGACCACCTGCCACGTTGGGCTCTCCTTGCCTCTGAGACTGGGATCTGCTTTGGGTTCTGGTCCTCCTGAGCACTGCAAGAGCCACTGGTCTTGAGGACAGGGAAATCCCACCACAGTAAAATGAATACCCAGGGCAGGCGTACAGTCTGGCCACAGCACCCTTCCAGGTATCCAGGTGCCACTTCCTGGGAGCCATCAGCCATCGGTGAAAGCAGATAGGCAGGCTAAGCCTGGTGAGGGTGGCTGTGTCAGGTGGATGTTGCTGAGGGACAACTCACCCCACAACATCACAGTTTGCAACAACAGACCTTTCTTCCCTCATAAGGGATGGGGGTTCAGGGATTCAGGTGTGTGACGGCCTGGCTGGGTGTTCCTGCTCAGGGTCTCTTGGGAGGCTACAGTCTTGCAGAGGCTTGCCTGGGTCCACAGAACCTACTCTGACTCCTCCTGAGGCCTCAACTCTCAGCAAAGGGCCCTGGCCACGGAGCTGCTTGAGTGTCCTCGCAACATGGCGGCTGGCTTCCCCAGGGTGGGCGATCCCATTGGAGAGAGTAAGGACAGGGTGGCAGTGCCTTTGATGGTTTCATCTTGGAGGGCATTGTCACTTCCTCCGCATCCCATTTGTCAGAAGCAAGTCACTGAGTGAGGCCCCAACTCAGTGGGATAGGAATTGAGCTCCACTGCTTGGGGGCAGGGTCCCCAAGGACCTCACGGACACAGCCCACAAGCACCCTGGCCTCCGTCAGTTCTTCTCACAGCTGTCCTCGGAGTCCGCCTGGCCCATTTGAGCATGCTCTCCTCAGGCTCTCTGGGGCCCTCTACAGCCCCTGCCCTGTGCCCTCTGTTCTGGTTTCCTTGGAGCCACCCCCCTCCACAAATGAAGGCAGAGTCTTGGAATAGAGCGGGGTCTCTGCAAGTATCTGTCCTCAGTATGAATCCCACCGAGGGCCCTGAGAGCTTACAAACCCATCGCAGTCACCACAGTGAAGGGGGTCGGAGGCCCGTTCTTGGTTGAGTGGGGCTGTGGACATGGCAGGCCTGGGAGGAGGACGGCGGGCATGTGCCAGGCCTGGGATGCATGGCGGGAGGAAACTGCTTCTGGAAGGTGGTGGTAGAAAAGCTTCTTTCGGCAATGAGTCTGGCAGGGCCTGGCTCCCTTCATCTTCCCAGCCCCTGAGCCTGGCACCCAACCAGGCCCCAAGCAGGTGCACAGGAGACAGCTGCGGAGTTGACCCGTGTAGCGGCGGGGGCTTCGGGAGAGCTGGGTTTGGCAAACCAAGGCTTGGCAGTGCAGTGCTCCAACACAGCACAGCACAGCTGCCCTCCCCAAGGAGGCAGCCCACACCCTTGCTGCCACTCACAGAACCGCCGAACTGCAGACCCCCACACCCTGGCCTCACGCTGCCGCTGAGCCCTAATGTAGTCACGTAAACCTGCTGCGGAGGCGTAGCCTCATGCAGCACAACCACCTAACCCATGTCCCCCAGAGCCCCTTCTGAAGTCACTCTGGGAGGAAGGGTGACCTGGACCTGGCAGGCTCCATCACCCTGAGCCTTGTATCCCATCCTGGGCCCTGGGTAGCAAAGGGCGAAGGCACCACAGACAGGCTGTGTCCACAGGGTGCTGTCACTGCAGTGGGGGTGTGTGGGAGTGACTCCTGCCCACGGCTTTCTTAAGCCCTGGCTTGGGTGCCCGACTCTTCTGTCCCTCAGCTTGCCCATCGCCACACATAGCTCTGCTGCTCTGGCCAGGCACTGTCGTGCCCTGTCCTGCTGAAGCTGCTTCTCCGAGGTTCCTGACCTAGCTACCCCTCCAGGTCTGCTCTCCTCCAGGCTCAGCGCTCCTGTGGGTGAGAGCGAGTGTCTTCCAGCCCCGCTGGCCTGGCCTCCCTTCAGGTCTCTGCATGGAGCAGCCAGAAGGATCTTCCTAGCAGGGTGACCTGCCCTTGGACCCTGCTCTGCCAGAGACCCCTCAGAGAGGCCCCACTGTGCTTCCCACCCAACCGCAGCCCACAAGGCCTGAGCCCAGAGCCTGCCTGTCTAGGGAGGGGCTGGCGAGCACCCTGGACGGAGAGGCGAGGACAGGCGTGTGGGTGCTGCAGACAGCAGGGCAGGGAGGCAGGCACACTTCTCACGGGCTGTGAGGGAGCAGAGGGTCAGCAGACCTCGACACGGCCCAGGTGGATACAGATGCAGGGGACTCATGGAGGCTGTGGGAGGCAGAAGCCTCTGGAACAAGGATGTGGGTGGCAGGGTCATTAGAGACCCGTGTCCAGCTAAGAAGCTGCTGGGTAGAGGGTCATGGGGTCACAGAGACCTCACCTAGACAGCTGCAGTGGTTGTGTGTGAGGGGTTGAGGGGATCCCCAGGAGGGGTGTGGGGACAGTGGTGTCACAGCAAGGACAGACCTCCAGAGCAGGCCTCTTGGCCACACATCTGCACTGAGGGACAGCTCTGGGGTCCAGGTCCCCTCCTCATTTCCGACCATTTGGAGGGCACTGTGGGCAAGGGGCTTCCTCAGAAGGCAGTCTGCTAGGCAGCCACGTGGCTTCAGAGGGAAGCAGCCGTGGGAACCGGCCTGAGCTGACACTGGTTCCAGCCTTGGAATCTGGGGGTAGGGCGGGGAGAGGACGGGGCCCCAGAACCCCTTGGCCAGGACTGCCACGTCCACGGGGCTGGTGAGGGGCTCCCGCCCCAGTGCTCCTTCCTGCCTTGCCCTGCGTGGAGGAGGACTGGTGTCTCCCGGGGGACCCTGCCGGGGCTCTGGGCCCCATCTGCACTTCTGTGCTGGCAAATGCAGAAGAATTAGCTCAGCAACTTCCTCCCCCTAATCCCCCACCCCCACTCTAAATACCTTGGAATCAAGAGAAAAGCCAAGTGGACGTTTGGAGCCTAATTCTCTTCAGCTGTGCGTGCGTGCGTGCGTGCTCTCGGGAGCAGAGGCTTGCGAGGAAACCTTTTGAACCCCAAATGTTAGAGCTGGAGGGAGCACAAGGAACGTTAGTCCACCCCCACCATGTCCAGATGAGATAAACCAGATGCAGGAAGAGGACAAGACCTGCCCTGTGTCACATGGGAGCCCAGGCAGAGGCCACCAGGTGCCCGGGCTCTCTGCCTTGTACCCACCCCCGCAGTTCCAAGCCCCAAGAAGGTGATGAGGTACAGGCACCAAGTGTCCAGGACATCCATGACCAGACTCCCAGGCTGGCCCGGGATTGGGAAAGAGTACAGTACAGCCCAGAAGGCTGTGGCTGCAGCCCCCTCCCCAAGTCCGGCCAGTGCCCCAGGCCAGTTCCCTTCTCCCTGGGCCAGCCTGGCAGCCCCCCCCCATTTCTGGGCTGGCCAGGAGTCTGCCCAGCCTTGCATGCCTCTCTGGCCAATTCCCACGTGTCTCTTGTCTCTCGACGAGACAACAAACCCCTCTCAGTCTCGGGCTCCCCAAAGGACTAGAGGAGAGGCGGGGGTGGGGGCCACACAACAGGTGCGAGGGGCTGGCGGGCAGCACTAGCTGATTGACAGCGCCCCGTGTGCTGTGAGGGGGTGAAAGGACAGCAACAGGCTCCTTGGCCTGGCAAGCCCACTCTTAAGAGTGGTTCAAGGAGACCTCATGTAGTGGGTGAAGCTGCAGACCCTGGAGCCCCACCAAGAAGGCCTGGGGGTGCGGGCTGGGGTGGGGGTGGGGCGAGCCAGGGGCAGGACACCTGTGAGATAGGTTCCCAGCCAGGGTCACAGGAGAACACAAACCTTATTAAGTGTAAGACGGAATCAACTTAATTTTCATGATTTTAAAGACTGATTTCCAGATACAATCCTCGTGTCTCCCTCTGGCTCCTTCCATGGGTCAGACAGCCTGGCTTTAGGTACTGCCACGTTCACGTCCTTGAACACGGCAAAACAGAACAGTTGGAGAAATGGCTCCAGACTCACTAGCGAGGCACAAGGGTCAACCAGGGCACTCACCCAGGAAGAAGCAGTGTGGTGACCTACAGAGTCCCATCAAGAAACGAGTCCCAGCAGTGTGGAAATGTGTCTCTCCCCCTCTGGAGACGGAGGTCCCAGCACACAGGGAATTGTGCTTTGGTGAGACCTGGAGATTCATTCTAAAGACTGGGGCTCGAGTTCCCCTGACCTGGTCTAAGGGTGGAAATGGACATGCAGGGAGGCTGTCAAGGAAGGGCCCTGGCCTCCCAGGCAAGGCAGCGGGAGGCCACAGGAGGCAGAGGCCCGGGGTCTGGAGCTGGGCTGGGAGGCTGGATGGGACCCACAGCAGGAGGAAAACTGGGGGGCCCATCCAACCCAGGCCCCACAGGCCTCCCCACATGTGCTCTCAGAGCTGAGGGGTATCACCTCTAGCGAGGCTTGTCAGGGTTCCTGTGTTACAGTCTGGGCCAGGACTCCAGTGGCCCCTGCTTTCTCATCTCAGGGGAGAGCATAACAGCGGTCACCACATGCTCCTGGAGGTGAGGTGGTGGGAGGCCGTGACAGGATGCAGGAGAGAGGACAGCTGAGGACCTGTTTGTTCCTAGGTGGCAAGAGGTGGAGGGACCTTGTGAGCAAAGGCGCTGAACCCACTGTCCCATCAGATTTGACTCTCAAAATGCAAGGTCACAGATAAAATGATCAAGAATCTCAAGATGGTGACATGTCTGCCTCTGGGATAGGCAGATGAAGAAACACCAGGTGGTGATGGGAGTCACAGCCTTCTGCATCAGATGTATCAAGTCCTGGACCAGTTGGGAGGACACAGGTATCAGAGGACGGGGGGCCTGCCGCTCCGCCTTCCCAGAGGCTGGCCGGCAGTGTTAGAGGACCACACTGGGCATAACTTCTGAAGGTCAAAAAGAGACCTCCTGGTGTTAGAAAAAATGACACCAATTTCCCTTTTCTCCTCCTCACTGAACAACAGAAAGAAAAAAAACCCACAACCAAAAACCCTGACCCAGTTACCGAGGGGGGGGGGGCAGATTCCGGACTGTTTTTGTAGATATATATTTTCAGCAAAAACAGTTGAGATGAATGGCCTCCTTGCGTGCCTTGGTGAGGGGCGGCCAGCTTGCTTGTCTGGCTCCAGCCTCCCATTTCCTCCCTCCTTTGTTTGAAGTCAATCAAGGGTTGGGGTGTAGCCCCATTTGAGAGCATACCCAGAGTTCTACATTCTAACACGCTTCGCACAACCTGCGTAGGACCTCGGAGCGCCCCAGGCCTGCAGGAGAGCCCTCAGGCCAGTGTTGGGCGTTGTGGTTTGTGGATCTCTCCAACTTCACCACAAAGCCTGGCACCCAGGATGAATGAATAAATGACAGACGCGGCAGGCACAGTCCTGAGAAGGACCCCACCTACAGGGTGAGGGGAATCAGAAGCATCAGGTGGGGTAGAGTTGTCAGGGGTCCAGACTCAGCCCTGTCATCATCTGGCTGGGTGACCCAGGCAGGCCATGGAGCCCCTTCACCTCTCAGTGCGTAACAGAGGGTCAAGGCCTTCCTTACTGGTGTTTGTAAGGAATGTCAAAAACAGCGGCCATAGTTTAGTGGGGTCCCAACATCGCTGTCATGGGAATGGCGGAATGACAAAGGGTGGGATCACCTTTTGCACCTCCTAGACCAGCCAGGGTCGGAAATCCCTGATCCTGGATCATGGAAATTTCCAGAAATGCTGGCCAACCCCATCTATCAGGGGCAGGGATCTGCAGCAGGAGGCCGCCGCCCCCCTCTCAGATCCGAATTCTCCCTGGGGTCAGCATGCAAACGTGGCGGGG
Organism: Marmota marmota marmota; assembly: GCF_001458135.2. Taxonomy (NCBI): domain Eukaryota; kingdom Metazoa; phylum Chordata; class Mammalia; order Rodentia; family Sciuridae; genus Marmota; species Marmota marmota. The sequence continues at coordinate 4,571,974 of NW_026000001.1, forward strand.
GCCCAGGCAGACAGTAGGGGGGCAGTCGCAGACGGACGGTGGGGGGGGGGGGCAGGGTGGGGTGCTGTGCTGGACTTGCCTGGCCAATCCGAGCCCCGGTGGCAGCAGCACCAGCCAATAGAGCGCAGCACGTCGCTTTCCCCGCACAGCCAATCCGCACTGGAGCCCTCGGCACCCCCGCTCCTGCGGGCATGTCCAATCAGCGGTGCGGCAGCCGCCACGTCAACGCGGCCGGGGGTGGGTAGCCGCTGCAGTCGCTGGGCAGAACAGTTGCCGCGTCGCCTCCGCGCGCTGCACTGCGGCGCAGTGTCCTCGGCGCTCCGCTGCT
>NW_026000001.1:4572319-4590380 GCF_001458135.2 Marmota marmota marmota
GTCCTGCGCCACGTCGGCGGATGGGCGGATGGTGGGTGGGCGGCGCGCTGCCAGGGTGATGGGCGTCGGCTCTGCGCCTCGGGGAGCGTGGCAAGAGCCCCGCTGAGTCTGCGGAGCGGGGGCGAGTCGGTCTGGGTTGCCGCCTGGCCCCGAGTCTGGGGACGAGGTGGGAGGTGCGAGGTCGTAGCAGCTGCACGCCCGCTGGGTGGAGGTGGGATCCCAGTCGGCCAGGGGTCCGCCCCGCGGTTCTGGGTCGGGAGGACCTGGGTCCGAAAGGGGTTTGGGCTGGGTCTGCCGCAGGGTGGAGTCTGGGGCCGAGGTGGACCGCAATGGGGCCTGCAGTCGTCCTCGCGGACCGGAGTTCGGCGGAGTTCGGATCTTGGGCTCGCGGGGGACTCGCCTGGCGCTGCAGCCTGGGCCCGAGGTGCCCCCGCGTGGAGTCTGGAGCCCTTGCGCTTCTGAGCTGGGAGGAGGAGGGGTCTCGGGTCCTGGCAGTGCTTCTGAGTGGGGCCCAGCTGGGACCCCGGGTCTCAGGGCTGAATCGGGGACTGAAGTCAGGGTGCACCCGCTTTAGGGTGCCGTTCCGAGCTGGTGGGAAGGGGTCTGAGTTGTGATCGGGATTAGGGTGGGGCGAGGATTCTGGTCAGGGAGGAATGGAGGTTTTGAGTATGGGTGGGGATTCTGGAGTCGGATCAGGGGCCAAGTGTGGGTTCTGGTTCTTAATCGGGTGGGGAATCACCTGAGTGAGGGGCAGAAGGAAGGAATAGAAACTGTGGACAGACGTGGGCCAGAGTTGACTGACGGCGAGTCTCAGCCTGGGTAACAGCTTGGAGGATTGCGCTTCAAATCTTGGCCTCTACCTGTTGCCCCTGGCAGGTCAAATCACCTTTTCCCTAAAATGGGGAAGCACGTCTTCCCACAGACCTGCTTGGGTGTGCGAGGCAGCGGTCCAGCCAGGTAGCATCCTAAGAGTATCACAAGGTCCATATCACAGTATTGGCCACGGGGCACGTGGGCTCACCACCAGTCCCTTTCCTTTCTCTGGGCCCCTTGCTAGAAGAGCAGCTCCGGAAGAGAAGGTTTTTCTGCTGCCTCCCCCACACCCAGCCAGGAGCCTGGTACGCAGCCATGTTCAGGCAGGGCTTGCTGAAGGAAAGCAGGCCGGCGGGATTAGCCAGATTTCTATGGTGTCTCAAGTGATCCATTTCTGCACCTGTTTTCCAGATACTCACTAGGAGAACAATTTAAGGATTGGGTTGCTGATCATGGTTCTATTTTAATGTGTTTCCAAACATGCTGAAGAGAAAAGTGGATCTGTTTCAGGATTCATGCTCCAGCTAGAAGGATCTTTTAAAATTGCGAATCAGAGCATGTCCAGATTCAAATAAAGAGAGCACAAAAAGAAAATTATGAGCTGTTTCCCTGATGAACACAGATGCAGATATACAGTGTTAGCTAACTGAATCCACAGCATATTAAGCAACAATTCCTAAACCAGTGGGATTTCTCCTTGGAATGCAAAGATGATCCGATATCAGAAACTCTATCCGCGTAATTCACCACATTAAGAGACTACAGGAGAAAAGCCATATGGTTCTCTCAATAGAAGCAGAAAAAAATTACATGATAAAGTTTAACGCCTGTGTATAGAATTTGGGGGGTGGACTGCATGGACCCCACTTAGCAAGCCAAGGCTAGAAGGGAACTTCCCCAACTGGGCACACGGTGTAAACCCAAATTAAACTTTTCAGGAAACCTAACACAAAGCCCAAAGGTGTAAAACTCCGTTTAAGATAAGGAGGGGTAGAGAGTGTTCCCCTGGTCAGCTCTAACTCAGGAAGGAGAGGTGGAGATGTGAGGTCTGGGCAGACTGTGCAGCTTTCGGGACAGATGGTCGTCAAACACCTAGCTCTCAGGACTCTTTGAACTCTTAAAAATTATTGAGGCCCCCAAAGAGCCTTCCTTAATATGGATCATATCGATTAATAGTCATATTCCTAGAATTTAAAACTGAGAAATGTTTAAAACAGAGGACTGTGCCGTCCCGCTGCTTCTGGGAAGTTCTCAGCCTTACGAGAGGGAGAGGTGGAAATGGTCCCCGTGCACGAAACGGTCTTGACCTTTTCTGAAGGGGTCTCGGTGGGCTCTCTGGGGTCTGGGGCTGCTTTTGGACACTGCTGAGCTACATGGAAAAAAAAAAAAAAAACTGAGACACTTTTACAGTTAGAAAGACATTTTCAGCAAAGTTTTGAGTATTGAGATCCATATACCAAAAATAAACAAAAAACCCAGGTTGCTTTATGCTCATAGTGACTAAAAACATATAAGGAGGTTAAGATAGCAATCAGAGTGGCGACAAAGTGTACGCCAGGTCTAAGAATTAACAAAGATGATAACTTCTACAGGGGTAAAAATTTAAACTACCGGAGGATAAAACAGGAGCTTTTCAATATCCAAAAACATCCTGTTTTCTTGCCTGGGGTGATTTAGCCCTTACAAAGACGTCCAAAGCTGCAGATTCACAGGACTCACTCGCACTTCAGGTGGAGGGTTTGAGGGACTTGATAAATTTCCTCAAAGTGTGTATGGAAGCAAAAAACTGTAAATGCCTTGTGGACTTTCAACAAACACTCTGCGCCTGGGCAGTCAAGGGTGCAGCAGCGGAGGCCCCCAGTGCAGAGAGGCTCCGAGGTGGAGGAGGGTGTGCACGCATTCAGGGGGACTACCCGGAAGGTGAGGCTGGGAAGCTAGTAAAGTGGAAATAGAACAATGCAGCTGTGGATTCCTGCCTGCCCCTGGGAACAGTGAGCGCCACATGCCCTCAGGATGTAAAAGCAAAGCAGAGTTGATCTTTAACAGGAGAAAACTACAATTCAAAGTGGCCTTGGGGTTACTAGTCGAACCCAGAAAACACAGACCTCAAGAACAAAGTGCATGAACTTGAACACATGCAGGTCGGGGCTCTGGGGAGCTGGGCACGACGTGAGACCCGGCTTGCCTGTTCCCTTCTCACGTCCATGAGCGTAACTTTGCCCGTGACAAATTGTAAGGTATTTGAAACAACTAAAACTGATGAGAGAACGCAGCTAAAACAAAGCCCTGCAAATCAGTCAGAAGACAGGAGGATGGTGATTTGCAGGAGGGTTAACGAATGGGTGAACATTTGCCCAGCCTCATCAGTCATCGGGGAAGTACAAATGAAAGTGACAACCATTCTTGACAGACAGGAGAGGCATTAGAAAGCAGGATAAGGCCCAGTGGCGGCAGAAGGCAGGGAACCAGCCCCCCGTGGGCTGCAGGTGGGACGGGAGACTGCAGACTTTCTCCAAGCCGGCCAGCACTTCTTCCTCAAAAAAATATTTTGTACCTGCGGCCCAGCAGCTTCGCTCCTGAGTAAACACGCAAAGCATTCCCCCAGAACAAGCAGGCGCTGTGTGCACTTGGCAGGCCTGGCCTGGGGTGGGGGCCCGTGGGGCCCATGGCTGTGGTTAGGAGCAGGGGACGGGGTGTACACTTCACAAGATGGAAAAGATGGAGACGTGTACAAACACAGTGCCTAGTGACACAAATGCAGGCAGAAAGAGGGCCCCAGGACACGACTGTATCTAAATTAAAATTACACACCATCCAGACACAGGGCCAGGGCCCGCATGCACACAATGATATAAATCAATTACGCCGCAGCAGCTGTCGGGGGGAGGGGAGCAGGCTGCAGCACGGGGCCCAGTGGGAAAGCTCTGAGAGGAGTAGCGGCGCCTTACCCGGACCCTTCCAGGGCGATGGTGTTTTATGGGCTGAGGGCTATGACTAACTTGGTGTCCCATGTCACAGAACCCCAGAGCCCAAGAACGAGGGAATGAATGCCTTCCTCACTCTCCTGCCAGATTCCCTCTGGTGACTACTATTTCTAGGAAATGGAGCTCTGATTTCATTTGTTTGTTTATTTATTTATTTACGTTTAACAAGATCTGCCGGCCTTGCGCTGACCTGCTCAGACCTCAGGGGCTCTGTGGCAGCCCCCCCACCGGCTGGCCCTTCCCTGGTCCCCACCACACGGCCCTCTCACTGTTGGGTTCTCTGGAGCTGTGGCTGTCGGGGAGACCTGCTCTGACCCGCTGGGTCAGTCGGCCCCCACAGCCCCTTGCTGGCTCAGTGTCTGCAAAGCATGGGCTGCACTGTGGAATGTTCTAGCTCCTTAGGCAGCGACTTATTTCTTGGCTCACTGTCTCCTCCACCTGAAGGAAGGCCCCACAAGAGTGCGTCTGTCTTCTCTATAGGCCTGGGCGCCAAGCTGTGTCCCAGGGTTCTGCTGAATGGCCTCATTGATTTGTTGAATGAATGAAGAGGCCAGGTCAGGAAAGCGTTCGTCCATTTTCAGAACTCAGTGAGAAGTAAGCAGCCTGTCAATGCTGGCCCCTCGGGCCAGGGTTTCTTAACTGCCACACTGGTGACATTGGGGCCAGATCGGTCATTGTTGGCGGGGGTAGGGGGTGGGGAGCTGTCCCTTGCCTTGCAGGGTGTTCAGCGGTCTGAAAGGCTTCTATCCAGCAGAGACCAGTAACCCTTCCTTGGTCCTGATAACCAGAATGCCTCCACAGGTTGCCACACGTCCCCTGGGGGCACCCCCGGGGAGGCCAGCTCCAAGGACTGAAGGGCCTCGGCTCCAGCAGGCCCTGGCCTGCATGCCGCCGCGTGCAGCACCCACAGCCTCACCATTCCCTGTGAGGAAGACCCTGGCTCCTGCCTGGCTCCTGCCTGGCTCCTGCCTGGCTTCTGCCTGGCCCGTGGGCGCACTCTCTTCCCGGGTCAGTGGCATAGTTTGCATTTGGCGGGTACCTCCAGTCCCTGACACACGGGTGCCATTCAGGTGTCAGTTGGAACTGTCTTTTGGCTGTGGTTCCTAAGCCCTTCCTAGCATGGCCGCCTGTGGCTTGACCAGTTTGGAGGTGGCCGGCTGGATGGTGCAGACTAATGGGTGCAGGGTTCAGAGGGAGGAGGTCTGCTCCCAGAAGGCCTGGCTGGAAAGCAGGGGGTGGCTTCAGTGCCGCGCTGTTTTTTTCTTTCCTGTGCCTGCCCATCAGCCTCTGCTGTGCTGCTGGCCCCGGCACGTCTGGGTCACTGGCCAGCACCTGGCCAGCTCGGGACTTCAGCAGAGCAGCCATTAAAGCCTCCTAGGCCTGGGCGCACCCGCTCCCAGCCACTCTGAGGCAGAGCTGAACCTCTCCTCCCAGGCTTTCCTGGGCTGGGGAGGCCTTCTTTTGCAATTTAAATGTGGCCTCATTTATGGCCTCGTCTGTCCGCTCCTCCAGCAACCTCTGCTCTCCCTCCCCAGCTGCCGAAGCCTTAGCCAGGAGAAGAAACTGATCTAATGGGCTTTTCTCCCGCTAATTGTAGCAATTAGCATCAGAGAATGGGGACTCGCTGGGGGGCCAGCTCCCAGCAAAGAGGCCTGTCCCCAGCTTGGGCTAGGCCCAGCCACTCAGGCTGTTGACTGGGCCCCCACCAAGGCTCTGGAGAGGCTTCAGACCTGGGTGCAGGCCTGGGGGAGAGGGCCGAGGAGGCCTGCTGGGTGCTGAGGGTAGTTATGGCAGGTGTGCATCTGTGCTGCCCAGCCCAGCGACTGCACAGGTAACCCTGGGCTTTGCCATGGGGCCTTCCCAGCAGAGGACCTGTTTGGAGCACAAGACCAGACCAGATGTGGGAGTCGGGGAGGGCAGGTGGAGGGCCAGCTGGTGGTATGGCAGGAAGTCATCTGAGAGAGTAAGGGGCCTGCTCTGGTGCGCGGACCCAATCCCCACCCCAGGCAGCTCCTGCGCTCCGTGCTGCCCTCTGGAGGCGGGGAGACTGAGGAGGGCCTGATGGGAGGACACCCGCCCTCACCCAGTGGGCGCACGAGGGCATCCTGCATGCTTAGTCACTCTGGTCATGCTGTTGCTGGTTGAGCCGGCGTCCCGTGTGCATACATGGCCTCCCAGGAGGTGGATCACATGGGGGCATCAGGAGGCAGGGCAGCCGTGGGCATTGCCCACTTTTCAGATTGGGTTTCAACAGGTGCTGGTGGAACACTTGCCAGGCATCAGGCCAAGTTGGCCCGCCAAGGAGGAGGGTTTGAGAGGAGAAGGACCTGCTTGCCTTGGTGGGGCCTGCAGACCCGAGGCCGAGCAGTCCCTGGGGTTGCTTGGCCGTGCCCAGAGGGGCATGCGTGGAGGGCTGTGACCATGGAACGTCCTTCAGGAGGGAGCTCCCTTAGGGAAGATGAGGCCAGAGGGGGCTGCCCGCCACCAGGGCTCTGCGCTGGGGATCGAAGGAGCCCAAGAGACCGAGAGCGGCAGGCCTCTGAGCTCGGCAGGAGGAAGCCAGAATGACAGGCCCTGCTGGCACTGAGGACCTTGGGCTTGTTCTGAGACCACCAAGAGCCACCCAAAAGAAAGGTCTCACACAGGGAGAATGAGTTGGAAGGAGAGGAGGGGTGTGGGCTTGTCAGTTGGGGGGCGGCTGCGGTACCGAGAGCTGCTGGCCCGCTGTGGCAGTGACAAGATGGAGGAGCTGTGGAGGGGGCAGTGAGCCTGGCCTTTGTGATGACTAGGTGGCAGTGGGGAGGCAGGTACGGGAATGATCCCAGGGTTTCTGGCCGGTGGTGCTGGGGGAGTGGGTGACAGATGGGGACCCTGGTTGGAGGAGCAGCGGGGTGCTGGGGTGACGGGTGGAGGCTGTGGGAGTGGCTTAGGAAACAAGGTTCGGAAAGAAGGGCAGCAGCCTTGAGTGGTAGGTGGGAGAACCCGCAGAGGGGACTGCAGTCAGAGTCAGCGAAGTGGCTGGGAATCCAGGACAGGAGGGACAGAAAAGACCTCTTGGGGACAAGGGGAGGTTGTGTGGAGCCAGTGCTCCTGACCCGCTCAGCCCCTTCCCGATGGTTCTCACTTCTCGCTCTCCTGGTACCCCAGAACTAAGGAGGCACCGCGGGGCCGAGCCGGGCCCGCTCCCCCGGGAGGCCCCGTCCCTGCTGTTTCATGATCTTGGAAGGATGGAAAATCCCCCCAATTTTAAGCAAAGCCAGGCAGGCTGAGAAACGGCCTTGAACAGACTGAGATGAAAAACAAAGAGGTCATCACCAGCGGAGCCCGAGGCCGGGCGCTTGGGCCTGCACAAAGCCCGTGGCTCCTGCGCTGCGCTGCCCCGCGCCCAGAGGCCCAAGCGGAAGAGGGCAGGACGGGGTTCCAGGCAAGGGCAGCAGCCCTGTGCAGGAGGCGGCCTCTTTCTCCTCGTCTCTCTTTCCTGATTAGCGACTGGAGCAGCTTTCAGAGGCTCCTAAGGGGTTAACTTCGGACTTTTCCACTTGCTAATTTTTAAACGCAGCTGAGCTCTGAGTGCCTCCCTGAAGCCGAGAGGCCAGAGGCCAGCACAGACTCTGCAGGGCTCCTCCGCCTCCACCGCCTCCACCCCCAGCGTGGCCAGGAATGTCCCTGCATCTAGAGAAAGGCTCCCTCCCTCCCTCACCAACATGTCCCCAAGCCTCTGCCCTGCAACCAGGACGCAGTGGGCTGTGTTAATATGTGACTCCCAAATGAACCTGTGAGGTTGGCTGAAAGGGACTGGGACCTGTGGGTGGCAGGACCTGGATGAGAAGGGGGCTCAGACCCTGTGGCCCTGACATACATGCTCCATCTGGGCCAGGAGATGGGAGAGTGCTCCCACAGCCTGAGGTCTGTGCTCCTGCTGACCCTCCTGCCAGGCCATAGCCACTGAGGGCGCCATCTACCTTCTCTGCCACACCAGGTGCCCAGGCGGGACGCACACACATGCATCCCGCCTGCCCGGGCCCAGGCTCTGTTCCATCTTGATGTCCCTTCTCCCCCTCCCCTTAGCCCAGTGGCACCTTCTTTACCAGCCTGAGGTCCTGCTGGGCTCAGCAGCTAGGCCCCAGGCCCCGGCCTCTGATCTCAGCCCCACCCTGGCACCATGGGATCCCAGTTTTTTTGGGGAAGGAGGCAGACCTCTTGGTCAGCCATCCTAGGCCAGTCCAGGCCTAGGATGCTCCTCACTGCCGCCGGACGGGGCACCCCTGGGTTCAGCGGAAGGCACCTGATCCCTAGCTGGCCCACAGGAGGAACGGGCCCCAGTATATGCAGGTGCAGCCAAGAGCAGTTCAGCCAGGCGGGGGCCTTGCCTGAGGCCCTGGGCACTAAGCCTGGTCTCCCCATGGTCTTCCTCATGTCTGGTGGGGGCTGACCTCACTCCAGGCGCAGAGCCACTGGCCAGGGTGACTGCCTTCCAAACCCTGCAGCCTCGGCTTCCAAGATGGTGGGCAGCACAGGGATCACCCAGCCTGGTCACTCCTGGCCCGATCACTCCTGGCCTGACGTCTGTGCAGCCTCTCTTGCTTTGCCACCCAGCACCTGCAGGTTTGGGGATGGGCCAGGTTGGCTGAGTGTGTGTGGCGGGCAGTACCGAGGCCTGGGACACTGGACAGTGGGACAGGGTGTAAGGCCAAGCAGCCGCTCAGAGCCCAGCTGCCTCTTTGCATCTCAGCAGAGCCTGGGTTAGGTGTGTGGAGCGTCAGAGTGAACAGCAGGTATCCCCAGGTGAGGCCTGGCCTTGTCAGCAGCTGGCCAGCGCAGTGGCAGTGCCACCCGAGCTGGAGGCCACCCCAGCTGGAGGCCACCCCAGCTGGAGGCCATGGCCCCCGCCCTCCTGGGTTGGAGTGATGCTGGGTTGGGGCTGCGACCCAGCACCACACAGAGGGCCAGCAGAGGGGGGCTGTTGAGACCACCCTAGGGAAGTTTGCCAGACAGGAGGGGACACCCTGCAGAGGCTACACGGGTGACACTCTGGGGTTTTCCACAGTCCTCACAGTCCTTGTCTGAACTGGGGCTGGCCATGGCGCCTCCCTCCCAGTCACACTGGCGGGTGAGGGGGCTCTGGGCAGTCCCCCCAGGCACTCCCTCCACAGCCCTCTGCAAGACCAAGGAACCCCAGTGGGGTCTTTCCCCCTTGGCCTTTCTCCCTACACCCACCAAGCCCCTATTTGGCCTCCACAACTCAGGTCTCAGGAGTGCCACCTCCTCAAGCAGAGCCCAAGAGCAGAGAGGGCAGTGTGTGCCTGAGCCCAGGGGTACTGACCCCTCCCTCACCCAGGGAGACATCAAAGGGAAGCCCTGGGCTGACCCCTCGGGGGTGGGAGGAGTGCAGCCCCGCAGCGCGGCCCTGCCTGACCAGCCCTGCCTGGCCAGCCCTGCCTGGCCAGCCCTGCCTGACCAGCCCTGCCTGACCAGCCCTGCCTGGCCGCGGGGACTTTCCATCCCTCCAGCAGGTCTGCAGGACACCTGGGCTCCCTGAGACCTGGCTGGCCAGGGACCTCACAGTTTTTGTGGGGGCTTGAGAAGAGTACAGAGGGACACTGGCCTCCCCCCATCAGTTGTGCCTCCTAGTCAGGGGTCCACGCAGTGGGCATGCTAGGTACATTGGGAACCCAGTCCCCCAGTCCCAGGGTCCCGGAACAGCCCCTCCGCAGCCTCTGCAGCAGCGGGGCACAGGGGTGCACCACCCACCAGGCCCTCTGCAGCGAGCTGGGCTGCGTGCAGGTGGGGGCCCAAGCAGCCTGCTCTCCCTGACCCTGCCTCTAGCCCTCAACCAGCCCTGTGAGGCTGAGAGCCGGGAGGCCCAGAAATAGTGTGGGCTGGTTGAGCTGAGTCACAGCCTCCCCGCCTCTGGGTGTGTCCTGCCCTGCCTGGATGTGGCAGCCTTCTGTGCTTCTGAGGGAGCCGGCACTCAGGCCTCTCTCACGTGGTTGTAGACCAAGAGTTCCATGATGGCCCAAACACAAGACATCTGACATCACTCCTTGGGGTCCCCGTCCCCAGGGCTGGGGACTGCAAGCACTTGGCCCTGGCTCTTGCTTCTGCCTGAGCACCCCCAGTGCGGCCCTGTCCTTGCCTTTGCTCACTAGGATGATGGGCCAGGTGTACAGAGATGCTTGTGGACCTGGACTGGGCTGCCTCTGCCCCCAGGCGGGCCACTGGGCAGATGCACACAAGGGACTCTGTCCAGAGTTGCCACTCTGGGTTACGGCAGGGGGTGGGTGCTTGGTCCACAAGGGAGGGGACACAGTGCAGTTGGAGGCCACTGATTTCGCACTCGAAAAAGGGCAGTAAAGCTGTGGGTCTTCCCATCCTTGAACAGGATTTGCCACCCAAGTGGGGACCCACGTCTGGTACAGCAGTCATGCTCTGTGCAGCTCCGCTCTGGGCCTGTGGGCAGACACGCTCACATGGAAAGTGCTGGCAGCCCGGTCCCCACGGGTGCTGGGGCTGCACGTGAGGTTCCGCACGGGGGCGGGGTGGGGGCCCATGCATCTCAGGACCGTCGTGGGGAAGTGGTGGTGTCCAGCCTCTGTGCTCAGGTGTCCATGTTTCCTGATGGGGCTGAGTGCCTTAGTGCTGCTGGCGAGCCAGGTGCGCAAGCTCCTCCCCAAGCCTAGAGCTAGTAGAACTGACCGACCTTTCGGGACCACCTGGGGCCAGGGCTCAGCAGATGCTCCCAGGGCCTGAGGCTGGGGCAGGCTCAGGGAAGAGGTTGTGGACATAGCTGGGGTCTTAGGAAGGCATAGGACACCCTGGACATGAGGGGTCAAGGCGATGGCCTATACCTCACCCTCCACACCCTCTGCTTCATGTGGGGAAAGCCTTTGGGAGACCCACCCTTGAATCTTAGGGTGCTCCTGAAGGAGGCTAGTCAGGGAGGTCCTGGTGGGCCTCCTGAGACCTGAGGCCTGTGACCTTCCCTTCCTGCTCCTGCCCAGGCAGGTCTAGCTGAGGGCCCTTCCCAGGCTCTGTGGCCTAAGCAAGTACCCAGGTAGCCACCAGCGTCCACTAGGGCACCCTCAGCTGCAGGGCCACTGACAGGGGTGGTCACTCCTCTGCTCAGAGGCCACCCCAGGAACACAGAGCAGGCAGGTCCATTGCTTTCCTGACCCAGCAGGGAAAGGGAGGGTGGGAAGACAAGGTCAGCAAGAAGGTTCTAGAACATAGTCTGTTTGCCAAAGCAGCACATTCTCAAAGGAAAGAGGCTGTTGCTGAGCTGAGGAAGGAGTGGGCCTAACACTGTGGCCCACTGGAGCTCGTTGGAGGGGCCACGAGCCCTGGGCCTCGGGCACACACTGCACCAGAGGGCCCGCAGGGTTGGAGAGGGGCTGGGCTGCTCCCGCCATCCCAGCTTCCCCTTGATTAGTGACCTAATCCCCCGGAGAAGGGACCTGGTAAGTCAGTAGCACAAAGTGCCTGTCTCCTGGCAGAGCCTGGCCAGCTCCAGTGGGCACTCCTCTTCCTCAGTCTCTGGGGTGCCCTATTCTTCAAGGGAAGCTGTCCCCTTAAGAGCTGGTGGGAAGGCTCCCGGTGGCCGTGCAGTCCTGAGTCACACTCTGAACTGCCTCGACTTGACGGGAGGATAGGCTAGCGCAGATGTCTAAGGAAGGACGGCACCTGGAGGCGCTTCTGGTTGCGCAGAAGCAAAGCTGGTGTTCAAGCTGCGTCCAGCGAGGGACTGTCACAGAGAGTGCCTTTGGCCCCCTTGCGTCATGGAGAGACCTTGAAGGAGAGCGTAGCATGGATGTGGGCCGGGGAAAGGAGCTGACAAGGCTGTTCGCGAGGCCGAGGCAGGACTCAGGGCCTGGAGCGCGAGGCCCAGCCCTGAGGCCCGGTGCATTGGAAGTGAGTCAGGGCTGCAGCCACCATCCAGGGGATGTGGAGGACCAGGGCTCCGAGCTGAGAAAGCACGGGACATCTCTGCAGCCACGTGAAGGCCAGGCTGGACGGGCAATGCTGGGCATGGGCTGGCATTTCAGGGCGCTGTGATGCTGGCCGCGGGGGTGGGGTGGGGTGGGGCTTCCTGCCCAGGTCTTTATGTCCCTGCTCTCCTCCGTAGCTTGAAGCATCTACTCTGAACTAAGCCTGTTCTGTCACGAGTCACGTTTTACTAGGAAAACAGTCGGTGGTGGAATCACCTGCGACCCTGGGAGGAAGCCCTAACAACTGGCCAGAGCCCAGGATCAGCATTTGCGGACAGCAGTGGCAGGCACGGGGGCCCACGTTTGCCAGGGAGGACCTGGCCCCTGGGTGTCAGGCTTGCAAACTCAACTGCTGCCGCCTGTACTCAGCTTGGAGGGCTGGGGACCCTCGCTCTGTCCCTCACCTGCTATGTGCGGGCCCTCAGTAGAACCCTTGATCAGTGTGGCCCACACCCTTTTCAGACAGGGCCTGCCCCACACCTCTGAGTCGGAGAGCTGTGAATCTGGGAATAAGGCCTTCAGGTCTCGGGGCTTGGAGGTGCGAGAAGCCCACCTCCCCCAGGAGGGCAGAACTGGGATCACCCTGTGCAGGGCCGGTGTGGCCCCCACTGCGCGCACACCTGAGTTCCTCCCCTGGTGCCACCATTTCCTGTCTGGATCTGTTGCCACCAAGCCTTGGTTTCTTGATCTGCAAAAACTGGGATGATTCCTGCCATACATGACCCCAGGAAGGTCCCCAAAGTCACTGCATGCTGCTTCTCCCTGTCCTTCTAGAGTGGCGGCAGAGGGGGAGAGCTGCAGGGCAGAGGCGCGTGGCCAAATGCCTTCTGGGGACTCTGGACCCCAGCTACCAAGGAAAGGAGAGTGGGGACATGGGCCCTGGTGGGAGCCCTGAGGCACTGCTGCCACTCCAAGACCTGCCTTGGCCTCGGGGCCCAGGACCACCTTTGGGGACCTGGCCTGATCCCAGTCCCCCAGTGCCCTGCAGGAGTCCTCTTGTCTGTCTAGCTGTTTCTCCAGCACACTCACCTGGGGGCTGTGGTGGGCTCCTGTGGATCCCCCCAACTCCCCTGGCTATAAAGCACCGCATAGGGAGGCCCGTGTCTGCCCTCCTGCACCATGAGTGTGACCCAAGCAGAGCTGCACATTAAGACCCAGAGGGGAGGTGTATGGTCCTCTCCTGAGCTGCAGCGTAAGTCAGCCCTGGCCTGCAGAGGGTTGGCAGGGCGCTCGGCCTGTGTGGGGAGACACCAAGGGAATGTGTGGGGGCTAGGGCATCCGGGACGATCCTCTGCTGCCTGGCCTTGTGACCCGGGCCCTAGGCTTAATCCCTGAGTGCCGGGCGGATTATCTCTAAAACAGACATGATAACCTCTCAGTCCAAGGCTGGAGATCGGGGTGTTGTGTGCAGGGCAGCAGAGGGGCAGTGGGGTCGGCATGGGCAGGTTCTGAGACCCAGGAACTCAGAGCCAGTGCTCCCGCCTTGCCTGCGTCTTAGAGCCTGGCCACCTTGGGAACACCTGGACCCCCAGGGACGTGGGGCCCAGACACTGCCTCCACCCTGTCCTCCTGTCCTGGTGGGCATTCCCAGTGTGGGGTGGACAGACAGAGGCGCGGGGAGCACCCGGAGCCCTGCCTTCAGGGAGGAGGGCATGGCCTCCCCTCACCCGTGCTGGGAACTGCCCTGAGTCCTCTCGTTCCCTTCAGCTCTGAGAGCCTGGCCCTCACGTACCAGTCTTGTTAGCCCAGGACCAGCTGGGGGTGGGCAGGAGCACACAAGGTCCCCAGCAGAGCTGCCTGTTGCCAGCCTGAGCTCACTGTGCGCACGGGCCAGGGGCACAGCCAGGAACCCTCGGAAAGGCAAGTTCCTCTGGTAAGGGACAGGTTCCTGTAAATCAGTAAGGTGAGGCTTCTGAAAAGTCCAAAGGGTGTGAAGAGGTGGCTCAAAAGAAAACCCAAGGCTCTTAATCGTTTGAATAGATAAAAACACACTTGCAATAAGATAAGTATAAACTAAAGCTCCAGTATGATCTCATGTGTCCGACCAGGGAAGAGGACACCTTGACCCTGCACGGGTTGGGGCAGCTGTGTACCTGCTCACGGTGTGAACAGGGGCGACCGTATGTGGCAATACCTGCCAACACATGTGGAAACGTGTTGATCTCACTGGAAACGGGGGGAAGGGTCTCTCAAAGTGAATCCGTAAGATGGAGACCAGAGTGTTATGAGAAGTAGGTGACTGGGAAGTTCTCTTGAAAAAGTTATTTTATCCCACATGTGACAACAGTGACTATCGTTTCAAATATGTGCTCTTTTTAGGAAAAGAAAAATGAATTGGGAGGACTTCTGGTGTGTTTTGTAGTCTCCTACCCAATGAGGGCCTCGGGCATCTGGGAGGCGTGGCAGGGCTCGGTGGCTTCTGCAGGGGCCGAGCCCTGCGCCATCTCATTGGCCCTGCCTTGCCGTCTGGCATCCGCCGGGGCCTTGTTTCACCTGGTAACTGCCCAACTCTGTCCAATCTCTGCTGGAGAAACACTTCGCTATCCCTTTCCCTAGACGAATGAACTCCTCTTCAGAAGTGACTCACTGTGTGCTTTATGTTGTCTCTGGTGGACAAGGACAGCCCGGAAAGAGACGGGTCAACAGAGATGCAGCAGGGGTGGGATGGGTGGGGGGACCATGTGGGTGGGGAGGGATGGTGCAGAGGGAGCTAATTTCATAAGTGGTGGGTTCATTAGTGAACATATCTGAATGGTCACTGGCTATTTTTAGATGCCCTATACATCCATCAATAGGGGCTTGTTCCATAAATCACGGCACATGGGGCTCTGCAGCTGTTGATAAAAGGAGGTCTGCTCAAGGTCGTGACACAGACCCTCCAGAACACACAGCGCCTCCCCTTTTCACTGGGGCACACTGGCGCTCAGAGCTTGCCAAGCAACGAGGGGCCCAGGCAGATCCAAAAGGTTTTTTTACAGCGTGGCCTCTGTAGAGAGAGGACCAGCTCACCACGCCGCGGTCACTCCAGACTCTCTAAGCACAACCACCGACCATCTCCCGCCTGGCCACGGTGGCCTCGGTGCTGCCATCGGAGATGCCAGAGACCTCTAGGTGTGCTTGTCTGCAGGCTGCCGAGCTGCGATCGTTTCTTGTGGGCACCTCTGAAGGGTGGCAGTGTGACACCCTGTGAGCCCACCTAGAGTGCCCCTCCACCCACACTGCATGCCTTTTGCCAGGCCCCGCAGCCAAGTGTTCACTAGAAATGGTGTTGCCTCCGGAAAGACCCCGGCTCACTACCTGAGCAGGACGGTGAGCACATCCCACATGGGAGCAGCCCACCCCGCTGGGCAGGGGACACACTGCCCAGCCCCGAGAAGGCAGCTCTTCAGCTCTGCCGTGGAGAGTGTCACCTGTTCCCTATGCATACCAGTGACTGTTGGGCACAAAGATGTCCTCACATGCCCAGGCCAGGATGGTCAATAAGCAGTGCCCACCTGCACTAGAGGTCATGGGGACAGTGCAGAGAAAAGTCCCATTGGCTGTGTTGCTGTGGGGTTAGAGAAGAGGGGCACATGAGCGTCCTGTTCACGTAAAGCCCTCTGGGAAGACCCAGCAGAGAGCTTGGCGGTAATGCTGGGGAGGTGACTTGGGTCAGGGCGCGGGGTGCTTCTCTCCACCACATCCCTCTGTGCCGCCCCGTGCGTGTGAGCCCATTTCCCTGGTTTCTTAACCACACTGACTGCTAGGATCGGCCTGCCCAGCTCGGCGGGCACCCTGGTGGGCTGTGAGTGCGTGGTGGCAGTGCACAGCTCTGGCCAGCCGCGTGGACGGCCCCGCGAGCGGCTACTCCCCAGGCGTGGCGCTGCGAGGCCCTGGCTCTCATCACTGTGGCGGAGCTGCTCCAGCACAAAGAGGCCTTTGAAAGGAGAGGCAGAGCCGCGTCAGGGCTCCCTGGAGGGCCCGCGGGGCCAGCCTNCCCACCCCCTGCCGTAACCCAGAGTGGCAACTCTGGACAGAGTCCCTTGTGTGCATCTGCCCAGTGGCCCGCCTGGGGTCCTGCACCCGCCCCCCGAAGGCCCCGGGCTCCTGGGCAGTGGGCCTGCGTGGGGTCCCGCGTGTCCTTATGGAGCTCCTAGTGGGAGACGGAGAAGCGGATGAGTTCAACATGTCCTGCCGGCTGTCTCTCATCGAGTATTCAGGTTTCTATGTAACTTCTCTCCATTTTCAGGTGATCTTTGATTTTGATGAATGTGAAATGACCCACAGGCACCTCCTTATCTGCCTAACGTCTGTATTGACTTAAACGCCTTCTAACGCACATCCACATTTGAGGCTCGCTTCTTTTCAGCTATAACTTAGATCCCGTTCCACGTTCGTGTTTACGTTGCCAGAACTGCTCTGGGGAGGGGCGAGGTATCTGCTGCTCAGAGGCGCGGCTGGAGCTGGTCTGGCCCTGGCTATTCTGGGCGAATGACACAGTGTTGACCTAAGAGGGGCCTCAGTGCTCCCCACTGGGGCACTGCCCCCAGCTGGAGAAGAGGCCACGAGCCCACACCAGGACTGCCCACTCGGGAGGTGTCCACACAGCCTCTCAGGGGCTCTGTCCTGGAACCCCAGCCCCACCTGGGAGCTGGCAGAGAGCTGGGCGGGAAGAAGCCGGCCGAGTGCCCGCCACTGTGAGGGGAAGGAGGAGAAGCAGTCCCAGTCGGCCCCAGGGGCGAGGCTGGAAAGAGTCTGCAGCTGGAGTCACACAAAGGACCCTTCAGACCCTGCAGCCAAGGTGCCCAGGGAGCGCCTTTTTTTTTTTTTAAACAGCTATTAGGGTGACAAGCCTTTCCAAAGGCCAGCAGTTGGCACGGGTTTCCAGGAAGCTGGTCTGGCACTGGCTAGGATCGGAGCAACTTTAACAGTGCAGTTCAGAAGCAAGGAGTCATCAGGAAAGGTTTAAGGTTCAACAAACTTTTTGAATTATTTTGCAGAATGCTCTGCTTTCCAATCGCGAGGCGCTTGCCGTGGCTCTTTTAACCCAGGGCCAGTTCAAAGGCGGCACCCCCCTGCACATTCCTCCACTGGAGGTGTTTGTCTAACTCCTGGGGACTGGCTTCGCAGGTGCCACCCAGGGCTGGGAACACGGGGCCATCTTCTCATCTTGACAGACAACCCGCCACCGCGCACCTCTCCCCTCGGCGCACCTCTCCCCTCCACTGGTCCCTCCTGTGTGCACGCACACCTTCCCGAGCAGGAAGCTGCTCTTTGCCAAGACCGAATGGAATTCAGGTTTCTAGAGGGTGTCCTTGGCCCCTAGCTCCACTGAACAAGGAAGAAAGGTCCTAGTGTGTGTGTCGGGGGCCGGGAGAGGGGCCTCCATCTCTGCTCAGGTCTCCCTGGGCCCCAAGAAAAACCCACAGCTGGCTGAGTTATCCCAGCCACGCCCAGCCTCGGTGACATTCCTCTCTTTCCTGAGCTCACATGGGGTGGCTCTAGCAGCCCCACTCCCACACCAGGGGTCGGGGAGCCCTAGCCTAAGTACTCCTGGGACAGCCCATAGTACACCTGAGAGGTTTGCAGTCCAGGCTCAGGGCAGCTGGAGATCTTGGAGGGGTCTCACCAGGCAGGGCACCCCCATGGGCTCAGATGCAGTTCCTGCCTGACCACCGGCCCCCCGGGGCTGAGCTTTCATGCCTTCTCAGAATTCCTTCCAGGAAGTCCCTCTTTAGAGCCATCCTTCATTCTCCTGGCTGAGGTACTGGAAGCTGGGGGTGAAGGGTTTGCTGCAAGGGCCCACGTGGCCCTTCCCTGCAGAGGTTCCCGACAGGCCAGCGGGAAGGGCGGTAACCCCTCCCCCATCCAGCCCAGTTCTTCCAGACCCTGAGACCCGGCATCCTTGGGAGTTAAATATTGACAGGAAAAGGCTGACACGGAGGAGGTAAATGAGCCAGGGTGGCAGTCTGCAGCGCGAGCTGGACAGGCTGGTCACGCTT
This sequence comes from Marmota marmota marmota, assembly GCF_001458135.2. Lineage (NCBI taxonomy): Eukaryota > Metazoa > Chordata > Mammalia > Rodentia > Sciuridae > Marmota > Marmota marmota. Next base: position 4,590,083 of record NW_026000001.1, read on the forward strand.
ACTTCTCTGGAACCAGGTCACTGGGCCTTGTACCTTGTGGCCAGGTAGGGGATACATAAAGAGAGCGACCCTCCTGCAGGCTGTCAGAAAGGACAAATAACTGCTATGAGCAAGGACATTTATGCTCTGTCCCCAGGCAGGTTGGGTGCCCATGCAGAGGCCAGCTAAACCGGGCCACACCAAGCTCCATGCCTGGCCCGTTTGTTGATTAATGAGACTGTTTTCCAATGCTGAGGCCTCCTGGTAGCCTGGGTAACTTCTGCTGAGATTGATGCTGGCGCGGGGGGGGGGGGGAAGG
>NW_026000001.1:4590405-4604421 GCF_001458135.2 Marmota marmota marmota
GGGGGGGGGGGGGGAAGGCTGAGGGTTTGCAGCCTGGGCCTTGACACCTCACCTGGTCCTGGAGTCCACAAGGGACTCGTATGTCTTGTCACAGTGGGGCCTCTGGTGCCGGCTCCAGAGTACAATCTGATGGAGCTTGGGTCAGGAATGCTACTGCCCCCTGGGGTCTCCTGGCTGTACCAGGAAGTGCTTTCGAGGCCTGACTGGCCAGCTCGCTGTCCGTTTTGGCCAGCAGACCCCATCTTTGAGAGTTCACGTGATGCCTCGACTCTGCTGGCTTCCACTTTTAGGCAGGGCCTGCAGTGGACTCACCAAGGGGTCTCTCTCTTACTTCCTGGGGACGGCTTGCAGGGCCAGGCCCAAGGCCTCTCAGGTAAGCCTCTTGCTGCTTACCGAGCAGTCAGTTGGCCAGGGGTGAGGCCTAGGGAAGTGCCTGGCCACCGGGGCTCCCCTGGTCCACCCTTTCTGAGGGACTTGGTAGAGTCTGCTGGAGGAAGATGTGGACCTGCCAGACCTGCAAGAGAGCAGGCTCTGGCCTCCTGCTCCAGGCCAGGTCAGTCCGGCGGATGGAGGGGCCTGGCAGCACCGGGATCCCAGGCACTGCCATGGAATATGGGAACCGGGGGCCGGGGGGACGTGCCCAGCGAACGCCTGCTGAGCCCTTGGGGTAGGCAGCCCACCAGCCTGAGCTCCATCAAGCTAGGAGCCACTTACCAGGTGTCACTGCCCCAAAGGCCACCTGTGCTGTGTAGCTCTGGCCCTTGCTCCTGCTCCTAGCCATTCCTGGTCCCCTGAACCTGCCATTCCAGTCCCCCTTGAGCTCCTACCTGGAGCCCACACACCCAACTTGTGGGTTTCATGGGACATTTCAAAAGAAAAGCAGGAAAAAAGTATTCAAGTGTTTCAAACTGGAAGGGGCTTGATTTATTTTAACAAACCTGGACATGAACGTAAAGAAGACAGTAAGAAACAAACCCACCTCCAAAAGACCTGAGAGGGAGGGTCAGACAGAGGAGGATCCCCTTGGAGCAGAAGACAGCTGTCTATCCAGGACAGGGAGAGGGGAAGATACTGGACCCCAATGCAGACCAGGCCAGGGCAGGGGGACCAGACCAGAATGCACAGGAGGACTTGAGGTCAGGTGTCTCTGTGACCTTTGTCCTACTCGTTCTACCTCAGGTAGAGTCCAGCTGCAGGGCCAGGGCCTAGTGAGGCTGCGGAGCCAGGCTGAGGAGTGCGTGTGGCTCTTGCTCTCACAGCCTGGCCAAGCGCCGACCTCGTACCTTAGGGCCTGGCAGAGCCACTGCCGCCTGCCTCGGCTCCCCGCGGGGCGCGTTAGGAGATCTGCTGCCCCAGACATGCAGTTCTGATTAGTATGGGGGCCAGTGCCCATGTCTGAGAAGGCAGGTAGAGTGAAAACGCCCCTTAAAGAACCCTTGAGTGGCCCCAAATTGTCCCTTTCTCCAAGCTTTTGGTGACCTCTTGCGAAGTCGCTCTGCACACCCATATGGGAGAGGCCTGTGTGGATGGCCAGGGCCCCTGGGGAAGGTCTGTCAAGTGTCCACATACCTGCTGGTGCCACCTCCAGGAGGGTTCTCGGGGCCTGCACACGAGTGTGGAGAGCACACTCAGGGAGAAGTGGGAGCCGGGAGCCTCACCCAGAGCCCAGACCTGACTCCATCGACCTCCGTCTCCACCTTCTAAGGGTTCCCATGGGGCCAGCCAGACCCACACGTTCATCAGATCTCCTCTGCTGGCCAGTCGCCACCAAGGACATGCACACAAGTGTGGTCTCTGCCTGGGACACCTGCTTTGTCCCTAGAGGGCTTGCAAATCCAGCGTGCGTGTCCTCAGGAGGTTGTGGGGCACCGTGAGCAGCCACAGAACTGGGCCACTTTGCATCCTGTAGGACGGTCAGCCTCGCTCCTGGGCTTCCTTGCCGGGGGGTACCAGGTCTGTGGTGTACCTGAGGCTTAGCCCACAGAAATCTCAAGCAGGAGGAGGCCACAAGATGTCAGATGACCATGCCCAGACCATCCTGCCATGGATGGCTCCCTCCCCACTGTGGTCACAGAATCCCTGTGTCATGACTGCCCCTCCGTTGGCCTGCCACACTCAGGACTCCAGAACCCAGGCTCCTCTGGGGGCAGGTATCTGGGAGTGAGCCCCTGTGGCCAGACCCTCCGTGTTCCCCTTCTGTGGACCTAGGTGACCAAGCCTACTAGGTGCCCTCCAGCGTACCCAGGGTGTGGCTGTGTCTCCGCCGATGGCAGCGTTTCCTGTTCAACTCAGCACAAAAGCACACACAGTGGGTGCTTAGTTAATGCTCTTGGGATTTCAGCCTGTTCTAAGCATCTGAAAGCCACTAAGTCTGCGAGTAGTGCTGCCCCCCTGGGACCGTCTCTCTGTACGACACACACGGGTTTCCCTGTGGCCCCTTCGCCCCGTCCCATGCAGGGCTGAGGGTGGCCGCTGCGCAACTCCTCTGCTGCTCATTCTGCTGAAGGTGGGCATCAGCACTGGCCGGTGGGCCCAGCAGGAACGAGAACAAAGGACAGAGGCACAGGGGCCCTGTCACAACTGCCATGGGCGTACGAGTCCTCTGGCCTCACCTCCCATCCTCCTCGGAGCAGAGCGGCGGGTGCCAGGTTCCCTCCTGTGCCACCCAGGAGCCAACAGCTTACAGTCCCCTTCCTCCGCTACCTGAGGCTTCCCCTGCTGCTGCCCACTCCAGACCGTCCTGGGCCTTGGACTCTTGGCTTCTAGGTCCCCCTTCATAAGGACAGCACCCGGTAGCCTGGCTCCATTTGTGTCCCTTGGAAACTTAGGACCTGGAAGTCGTAAAGGTGCTCAGCCAGGTAAGGAATGTCCCCTGGGGTCTCCCCTCACAGGGTGACGTATGGCCGGACACCTGATCCCATCTCCTTGAGTCCCTACGCCAACACTGTGGCTCCTAGAGACTGGGTGACTGCCCAGGCTCCTGAGGGCAGGAGGGTGAGCCCCGCTGGGCAGGGTTCCTGGCAGGTTGTCCCTGGGCCTGGTGAGCACACAGCGGAGCACACTGTCGGTGGATGAGGGGTAAGTGGGTCAGGCTGTCCAGCCATGGCACCACAGGCTGAAGAGCACAGAGAGGAGAGAGGATCAGCTGACAAGGGACACCCGGGCCACAGCTCAGCAGCCCCAGATGGCACAGGGCCCATCCCGAAGTCCTCTGTGCCTGGAGAAGTGGTTTCACAGGGACACTGGCCTGTGCATGGTGAGGCAGAGGCTCTAACAGGACACCAGCCTCGTCACCAGAGCCTGCAAGCCCAGAGGCTGAGACTTGTCAACACGCTGCAGTGGCAGTGGTGTCCGGCCCCGCAGAGAGAGAGTAGCTCCCATCCGACCGGGGGACCGAGTGGGTCCAGAAACAGCCACACGTCAACAGGGAGCTGATTTACAACTGTGCTGGTCCCCAGGGAGGGGCAGAGGAAGGACTTTTCAATGGAGGTGCTGAGTCAGGCTGGGTCCCTTGGAGGGAGAAGTGTACCTTGACCTCCACCTCACAGTGCTGGGAAAATCCGCTCCAGATGGACTGCAGATCCCCATGTGAAAGGTGAGCTGATAAAGCTCGGAACACACCAGAAGATCTTTATGACCTTGGAGCAGTCAGAGTTTCTTAAGTAGGACGTAAACAGCACTATCCAGAGAGGAAATGTCTGATTAACTGGACCACATTAAAATTAAGACCTTCTGTTCATCAAAAGAGGCCATCAGGAGACGGGACCAGGCAGCCCACGGGGGGAGGCAGTGCTTGCAGTCCACACGCTGCCCTCTCCCAGAGTTCCCTGGGGCACAAAGAACTGCTGCTTTCTGAGAAAAGACAGCCGACAGGCAGGAGAGGGGGACATTGTGCTGAGGGCCACGGGGGCTCAGCCCTGCTAGCCATCAGGTCACCACAAATTAAAACTCCCATCTGATGCCCCCAGACACCACCACACAGCTAGAGAGCGGTGAGGACGTGAACAGCTATCTTGGGGTGCATCTGACAGTGTTTCCTAGATGCCCCCAGGGCCACTTGTGACCTAGGTACAAGCTCACCAGCAACACCGCCGTCTGCCCACCAGAAGCACACATGGTATTCCTAGCTGCCTCGCACTGGGAAGTGTCCAGTGGCTATGGACAGTGGAGTGAATAACCAAGAGCAGGCCAGGCAGTGGTGGAGCCGCCTCAAGAGCCCGGGGGAGCAGGAGGAGAGGCTCGGCCAGTGCCCAGCGAAGGCGGCTGGAGACAAGGCAGAGGCGCCACGTGATTCCATCTAAGTGAGACTCCTGCTTGGGCACAACTGGCTGTTGCTGCTGAAAATGGGGCTGGTGCTCCCTCTCGGGGTGCCAGGGAGAGGAAGGGAGCCCGAGGTGCTTCCTGGAGGTCTGCTGCCCCCAGGGAGCTGCACCCACAGGTCCCAGGTGGGCAGATGCATCAAGTGGGCACTGGATGCTGTATACTTCACCCTTGAGCCTTGTACAAGGACAGGCCTTTCTGGGCCTCACTAGGGAGATGGACAGACCAGTCCTGCAGAGGCCCAGCCTCTCAGGCTCCCTGACCAGGGGCCTTGGAGCTCCATCCTGGTCAGTCACCTCTTCCCGGTCTAGGTGGAGCACAAACGGGGGGTGACTCCTGACACCAGCAGTTCAGTGTGAAGTCACTGCGTCCTCCGGCCCCCTCTGTGGAGCGCGTGCTCCTTCCACACTGCCCACCTGGCTGAGGGCCTGGGTAGTGTCCAGGCGTGGAGGCTGCAGTGGCTGAGGTTGAGGCCTTGCTGCCTCTCTCGGGGCCTCCTTCCTCACACTGGGGCCCCTCCTCAGAGCAGCAGCCCGAGAGGCCAGCGCATCTTCTCACAGGCACAGATGGAGGAGGGGAAGCTTGGGAAGCAGGGGGCCACTGGGGGCTGCCCGCAGCTGGGCCCGCGCAGGCTGGGAGCCAGATGGAGGGCATCCGATTCCCAGTCCCATCTCTTTCCCACTGAGCCTCTCTGCCTCGCTTTTAATTCAATTAGAACATTTACCACCCCCTCCCCTGTGCATCTCAGAGATGGGTCTGTGCCTGGCTGGCCGTGTGGGGCTCTGACGGGGGACTCTGTGACTCTGAGTTCTGCTCCGTCCCCAACCCGGGCTCCCGGGGGGCTTCCTTGGCATCTCGGGAGGCAGAGGTGATCTGGAACTTCACAGGTCGAGAAGGCAGGCCGGGCCCTCTGTTCTTGGCAAGGCCCTCCCCGGGCCCCGACACTGGGCCTGGCACAGCCCCTCAGTCCCTTTACACTCGGGGTGGCGGGCTGGGAGACCAAGGAAGGCGCAGTGGAGCTTGCCTCGGAGCCCTGCCCTGTGCTGAGCGGGCCCCTCAGGAGCTGGTCCAGTGCCAGCCGTGTGGCATTTGCCCACATTTCCAGAAGGCACGGCTGGCCCCGACCTCGCTGACAAACACGGAATTCAGGAGACGTTAGTTCTGCTGTGGATGAAAGCCAGGCCACAGCGGCCTTGCTGGAAAAGAGAAACTTGAACGTCTTGGCGTGAGATTCTGCAGGGTCCAGGAGAAAGTCGAAGACATGGAAATTCTAATTAATGCACACAGGGCTGGTGTTGCTCAAGGGTTTCCACAGTTGTCATGTTGCAAGAGGCCAGGCAAGCACATGGTCACTAGGGCAGCCTCGGTCACCTGGTGCTGCCTGCAAGGGCCCAGCCCCCATGCTGGCCTTCCCTTGGCCACCTCTGTGCCTTCTGCCCAGCTCAGGGCCCCAGCCTCCCCACACCCATCCCAGTGGACTGGGTGCCCCTCGACGGCCCCCACAGCACAGTGCCTAGTGAGCACGGGCTGAGGCTTGCCCATTCCAGATGTCGCAACGGAGAACACAGGCAGGCTCAGGGGCCAAGTGTCATGCCAGGACCTGTCGCAGGGCCCGGCAGGCGCAGGCGCTGGGCTAGCGGTAGCCTGAGCTCTGGGGCCGTCCTGCTTGGGTGTCCAGGTACAACTGGTGAGGCTCCAGGCCAGCCCTGGCTGGCTCAGGAGCCCTGTGGGGGACTGCAGAGTGGTGGTGGGAGCAGCTCACCCAGGCCATACTGCACACGGCTCTGAGCTCAGAGCCGCTGGTGCCCGGGCCCGGGCCCGGGCCTGTGTCAGCACTGTGGGAGGTCCTGCAAGGTCTGGCCCATGTCCTCTGCCAGGGCTAGGAGGCTCTCCATGCTGCAGTGGTAGCCCTGGGGTCACCCTGTCTGCAGCCTCGGTGTGATGGAGAGCGAGAGGTCACAAGGGGACACACAAGGGCCCAGCCCCACGCCAAGGGTTCAGGGAGCTGGTTCTTAGGACCAGAGGCAGAGGCCACCCAGCCTAGGAGCAGCCTGGGGGACTCCCCGAGGCAGGGATGACTGAGGAGACACCAGGCCATGGGGTTCTGATGGCCGTGCATACATGTGAGACACCAAATGTCAAGTACAGAGTGGTAGTCCCCACTGTCCTGCCAGGGCCCTCAGTGGAGAGGACAGCAGGTAGGTCAGGATTCAGGGAACTCATCTTGGCTGTCGATGGGGTCCCCCATCCCCTTGGAGGTCCCCACATGCTACCCACAAAGGCCCCACTCCCTGCTTGGTTCATGCCTGCCCTTCAGAAGCCCCAGAACAAGGCTTTGGGTGGAGGAGTCGGGGAGCCTGAGGCAGAGGGGCTCCCTTCCAGCCCATCAGTCTCAGGGAGAGAGGTGTGGGCACGGCCAGGGCCCCGGGGCTGCGTGGTGAGCTGATGGGGTCGGCGGAGCCACTCTGTCCCCCAGAAGCCTGTGCCCAGTCCCTGCTCACTAGCAACTCCCTGTTTTACGCCAGGTCTGTGAGCCCCCAAACCAAAGAGGCTTCGCCCAGCCCCAGGGAGCTTCCTGACGTCCAGGCTGCAGTGACCTCACCTGCCGGGCCCTGCAGGCGGGAGAGCTGGAGAGGGAGACAACACGTGTCTGTTTACGTCTTCAGCTGAGTGCTGGGGCTGCCCAGCGCGGCAGGAGAGTGCGGAAGAGAGACGGGTCTGGTTCTCGGCAGCCACCCACTCTGCCCCTTTCAGGTCCCTGTCACCAGGTGTGTGCCCGTCTAACCTGCACGGTTCCGTGTGCCCGGCTGCCCACAGGAGCTCACTCAGCTGGGGCCGCAGGACCCTAGCTGAGTGTCAGGCATGCGTGGCCAGGCAGGCCATGCGAGAGCCAGGGGACATAGCCCCATGGATGCGCAAAGGTGGTCACGCCCACGTCCACCCTGTGCCCACTTGGGCATGCCTGCTCCCCAGGGTGGGGTGGGGTCTTGGCCAGGCCCATGGCCCTGGGTCCCTGGAACAGGACCCTACTGTGCCTGTGCCCTAGCTCCTCCAGCTGGGACCCCACTTGAGAGTGACAGCCCCTGACTTCCAAGGATGCAGGTGCCCAGGGGCTGGCAAGAATGACTATCCAGGGAATAGACGGCGAGCGATGGCCCTGCATCTGGGGTCTGGTCTGTGCCGGGGGAGCAAAGGGGAATGGGTGTCCACAGAGAGGAGTGGTCACGAGGACGAGGGGGAGACTGAGTGGCCCTGGAGGCCTAAGTGCATCTTTGGCCTGCTGGGGTTTCCAGTGTCCTCCTGGCTGTCCCCATTCCTGAGTGGCCTGTGACACACACCGCCCTTCAACTCTAGAGTCTGTCACTTTGGGTTCTCACGCCTTGGGCTGACTGAGCCTTGAGCACAGCACTCGCCGCTGTTCTGCCTCTGGGGCCAGCTGTGTCTGCCCACCTGTCTGCTGGCCCCTCTGCCCACAACCCACTCCTGCCCGCTTACCCAGCCGGCCTGTCACTCTGTCTTTGGAGGTGGAGTCACCCTGATTTCCAGTGACCTGTGGCCTCCTCTGAGCCCAGGAAACTCCCTCTCCATGTCCAGCTAGCCGTGGGGCACTGTCACCCTCGCTGTGGGCCTGGGTGGCCTAGGAAGGTGGCCTGTCTTCCTGGGTTGGCCTCACTTTGGCTGCCTGGCTCTGCCAGCCACTGGTCACTCGAGCAGACCCCAGCACTGTGGCTCCCAGTTACCCAGCTACCTGCCTGGCTGTTGGCAGGAGCAAGAGGTCCTGGGCCACAGTGTGACGAAGGTGCACACAGGGTGGGACAACCTCCGACCCCAGAGAGCCCCTCACTGCGGAGCCAGGAGAGCAGCGGAGAGCCAGCAAGCCACCCCTGAGGGCCGAGAGTGGCGCTCCTGCGGGGGACTACCCGATGGGTGGTGCCCCAACGGGCCTGAGCACCCACCCACCCCACTGCATGGTGTCCCCACAGGCTTCCTCGGTGGCAGTCCCGGGTCGCCTGTCTCAGGGGAACCACAGCATGGTCTGGGTGCCGGGAATTGGCCGGGGGGAAGCGGTAACTCAGGGTGTGTCCCGGGCCGGCAGTGCCCGGGGGCGGCCAGCTGGGAGGTGTGGGAAGTCAGCCATTTGCTGTACCTGAAGGAGCCCCTGAGGTCAGCAGTGACAACTGGCAGATGGCACCCACAACTCCATGGCTTTGGCCAGGGTTCCGCAGGGGAGGGAAGGGACTAGGAGAGAAAGACGATCTTCTGAGATGCTCAGGGCGCAGAGACCAGCGGGAAACCATCGTGTGGCGTCCCCGATGCAGTGCACTGTCCCTGCCCTCCTGGCAGCGGTGGCCCTCGGCTCCCGAGGGCGGGGAGGGTGCTGCGTGCTGGCAGGCCAGCACGTCTTCCCCGGTGCCAAGGTGCCCCTCTGAGCCCAGCCCCTCGGGCCCAGACTTGGGCGAGTGGGCACTCACTGTGACACGTGGGTGATGGGGGCCAGCAGCGTCTCCCCTTCCAGGTCCAGGTCCTCGGCAAAGCTGCTGGTTCTCAGGAAGTGGGCCGGGCTCACCTCCAGCAGCGTGGGGCTCTTCCTCACTGTGGAGAAGGTACGTGGACACCATTAGGCCTCCCTAGACAGGCTGAGCTCGAAGGGCCACCCCCACCTTGCTGTGCGGGTGGAGACCTGTGAGCTCCTGGGCCCTGGCGCTCAGGGACCTCAACCATCAGGCTTGCGCTGGGGAGGGGTGGGGGCGAGCGGGTGACCTCAGTGCCCCAGGATGGTAATGGCCAGTGACTTCTCCGTGTGGGGCTGAGCCCACGAGTTCCGGGCCTCTCCCCAGCCTTACAGCCGCCCGCCGGCTGGGTCAGGAATAAAGGGCCGGCACAGGTCTAGTGAGGCAGGATGCCCACGGCCACACTGTCGCGCGCACACACCGCAGCTATAGGCCAGGAACTGGAGGGTGATGTGGGTGCGCAGAGCCCTGCTCCGGTCACTGTGTGCGGCAGCCTCTGAACCGGTCAGTGCTTGGGCTCAGCCTACCCTTTCTTAAAGATGTTATTGCAAAAGAAGTGAGTGCACCCGAGAGCTGGGGCAGTTCAGAGGTTTCCAGGGGCTTCCCCCAGCGGTCCCCGTGTGAACCGCCGGCTGGATCCCAACCTGCCGCCCCTCTGCTCATTACAGCAGCACCTGCAGGGGCGCTGCTCTGTGCCCGTCTCTGTCCCTGCTACTGTGCCCCCACGCTCCTCTTATGTTTCTCCAGGGCCGTGGACGTGGACCCTACGACTCCTCGGCCTAGACCTACGGCGTGAACGCGCCCACTCCGTGTGTGGGGTGCCCAGGCCTCGTAGATCTAGGCCCCTCCTGCGGACAGTGACAACCTCCTTCATTTTCAGAAGCTGTCACGTGGGGGTGGGGGAGTGGGGGAGGAGACTGTGTCCTCCGCTGTTTCAGTCAGTGTTGCTGGTGGCACCCGACGCCTCCCCATTTCCCCTTGTCCACGACGGCTGTCGTTGCCCTTGGTGAGGCCCACCGAGCGGGCGAGGCCCAGGTGCCGGGTGCCTTTCTGGGCCTGGTGGCTGCGGGCTCCTCTCAGAACTGCCTGTTCATGTCCTTCGCTCATCTCTGCGTCTCCCTTTTTAGGAAATGTCTACATTGGAGGAAATCCTCTGACGTAGGAGGGACAGGCACTTTCTCAGTCCCCTCTGGGGCTTTTGGACCTCAGTTGTGTTATCGTAGAAAAGGTCTTTGTCTTTTTATGATGATATATCTTTGGCTTTATGAAAAACGAAGATGTCCTCATAGCTAAACAGTACAACTGCCTTTTAAATTCATTCCTAACCAAAGTTGAATGTGTGTTACTACAGTGTGAATTTCACCGCGTGGTGGTCATCCTCATGTGAGGAATGAAAAGGTACTACATACGACCTGAAGAATGAGTCTAAAATAAAACTCAGAACTATAAGATGTTTTTGAAGGGAACAGGAGAAAATCTGTGGGACCTTGACAATGAGTTTTCAAACACTACACCAAAAGTTCAACCCATAAGAGAAAAAGAATAAAAAAATTGGAATTTACCACAAACAAAGGTTGTGCACTGTGAAAGACACTGCTCATGGTCTTGGAGAAAATATTGGCATATCACTTTCCTGAGTCAAGGGCTAGTACCAGAACACATAAAGGATGCTTATGATTTAGCAGGAATAAAGCAAACAATCAATATAAATATTGTATCATAAATAAGCACATAAAAAAGATGCTTAGTCCACATCAGTGGTCATTGTGGAAATACAAATTCAAACCACCGTGAGGTCCGCCACAGCTTTAAAAGAATGCTGAAGCCCAAAGGAACACCCCCCACCTGGCCATTGTGAGCACTCACGAGGACCTCTGTGCTGGCCGAGTGCAAGGCAGCCAGCCACCTGCAGAAGGTCCAGCGGTTTCCTGTAGCCTGCACAGCCGCATGACCTGGTGGTCCCTTTCCCAGACCCGTAGCTCAGTGAACTGGAAACGTACATTAGGGTCGTACAAACAGTAAACATCCTAGATAACAGGAGCCAGGGCTGGGCATGGGGTAGAGGTCAGCCACGGCAGTGTGAGCTCCGAGTTAGCTTCCCAAAGACACGGGATGGATGCAGAAGTGTAGGTGTGTGTGCCCAAGTCAGGCACAGACGTGTGCTTTCTCTCTCTCTCCATGAGGAGGCCGGAGCAGTGGTGCCCTTGCAGTGACGGGCACACCCAGTGCCCGGGTTGTGGTCTCTAGACACTGTCAGTCTTCCACTGAAAGGAGCCAGGAGGAGTGGGCGGGCACAGGGGAAACGAAGGGGAGCCTGGAAAGAAAGGAGATGCTCAGAAGGAGTAACCCCAAAAGGACAGAGCCTGTCCACAGGACATGTGGCCAGAGGGGGCTGAAGCCAGGAGGAGGTGGGCAACAAGCAACAGTGTGGGATCAGGACTCAAAAACATGTTCTTGAGTCCAGGCGGACAGACCCCTGAACAGCCGGAGGAGAGGGCAGACCCTGCTTCGGGGGGCATTTCAGAGAATTGGTTTAAAAGGAATGAAGAAGAGAGACGCCCGCGGTGATATTGGCTGTAGGAAAGATCCACAGGTGAATGTGGAGATTGTAGGTCAAACCTCAAGTGTCTCCCCAAATACGCTTGGCACCCACCACGGTTCTGTGTGCTCTCCTGAGGTGGCAGCTGCAGGGGCTGGACCGGGTGGAAAGGGGAGATGGCCTAGTCCCACGAAGGACCTGGCCCACACTGCCCTAGGCACAGGTCAGGAGCAGCAGCGATACACCACGCTGACGCGACCCAGGGAGAAAGGTCACTGGCCTCTGGGGTGTCCTTCTTCAAACCCAGAACCCAGGCCAATCCCGAGACAGCACCGGGCAAACCCACCCGGGCACCACTGCCCTGGACTGGTGTTCCCCAAGTGTCAAGGGCATGAGAAGCAAGGCTGGGCCCTCACAGATCCCAGGAGACCAGGAAGCCTGCAGAGCACAGGTGGTGACGGTCCTGGCTCAGACGTCAGGGCTCAAGCTAGAGAAGCGCTGGGCTGCGGCTCAGTGGGGGTGCAGGGCTGGTTTCTTGGTCTGGCCAGTGCACCGTGGCCATGGGAGATGCTAAGGCGAGCTGATGAAAGGGATAGGGTAGCTCCAGCACCTTTTGCCTCTCATGTAAATGAAAAGGGTTTTATATCTTTATACACACACATGTATATAAATAAATAGAGTGAAAAAACAAAACCAACCTACAGTAGTACCAATGGATCTTAAGTACCCAAAGACATGGGAGAAATGTGGAGAAACATGAGCACTTCTGAGAAACGCATAGGACGAAACGTGAGGGGGGCGCTGTGCCTTCATTTCACTGCTGGGGCCTCGAGGCTGGGAGATTCTCCTTAGAGCTAATCTCTCTCTCTCTAAATCCCCCAAACAAAACACCCAACAGTCCCAAGGGTTGTGTGTGAGCACCATGGCAAGCTGATTCCAAGATCTTGTAATTCTAAAATGCCAAGAATTGGCAAAGCTCTTCAAGAACAGGGCAGTAATCCTGTAATCCCAGCAGCTGGGGAGGCTGAGACAAGAGGACCACAAGTTCAAAGCCAGCCTCCGCCATGGTGAGGCCCTAAGCAATTCAGTGAAACCCTGTCTCTAATAAAACACAAAATAGGACTGGGATGTGGCTCAGTGGTCTAGTGCCCCTGAGTTCAATCCCTGGTAACACACACACACACACACACACACATGCACGCACACACACTCACACACACTAAAGAACAAGGCAGGGAACTTGTGTTTTACCCAACATCAGTACTTCCCCCAAAGCAGTGGTGATCACAACTGCACCATGGATGCAGGGGAGAAGGACAGGCCACAGGGCAGGACTGAGCATCAGGCAGGAGCTGCTGGTGGTGCTGTCGGGGTGGCACAGGGGGCATGGGAGGAAAATCGATGTTGCAGTCAGACGGCCGGGGCAGCTGGCCGAGTAGCTGTCACACTGGACCCTTAATTTGCCACACACCAAGAGGGCACGATTGGCCAGGGGATTGAGACCTGATATGAAGAGTGTGACCATAAAGCCTGTATGATTGGATGTAGAACATCGTCTTCCTGACCTCAGGGCTAGGAAGGACATTTTTTTTTTAACAGCAAGAGTTATTAATTTGTGTTATCAGTAAGAGCTGATTGTCCAAGTGTATCTTAAAGACTACCTCAAAAGCATACCTACAAAATACAAAGAACTCCTGCAAATTAATAAGAAAAATACGAATGACCTAATAAAAGATGGTAACAGACCCAAAAAATAGCACATCAGAAAAGAGGAGTCCAAGCAGGAGGCTGAGAGCATGTGGAAAGGTGTCGTGCCTGAATAGCAATCAGGGAAATGTAAATAAACGCAGGAGCTCCCGGCCGTGGGGGCCAGCGGCAGGCTTCCAGCAGGAAACTGAACAGACATTACTTAGTCACAGCCGGGAAAGGGCTCCGAGTGAAAGGCTCCGTGCCCAGGACATCCTCAGAGAGACCAGGGAAGGACCGGTAAGCCTCAAGGAATGTGCGCGCACTCAAGGCCTGCAGGTCTGGGGCCTGGCGGGAGCCTGTTCCCACCCCCATCCAGAGACTCGGGGCTGAGATTCAAGGACCCTGCGTTATATTATACAGTTGTCAAGTGACGGGACTAAAACTTCATCCAGGATTCCAATGTTCTTTTGGAAAAAAAGAAAGAAAAAGAACACAAGTGCATATTTCAAGGTCTGCATCACTCTGTTCAGGGCAGGGAGGAGCCGAGTGGAGGCTGGGGGACCGCTGTCCCAACACCAGGACAAGGAGTGCCGTCCCTGCAGCCCGAGGGCCAAGGGTGAGCCTCTCAGCTCCTGAGCAGGGCCCAGCCCTGGGTTTAGGAAACTCAAATGTGCACATGGGTTGGCTGCGGAGCGGGTGGGGCCCGCACCTGCCAGGGAGGAATGCGCGCTCTTGGGTTTAATCCTGGGAACGGCACAAGGGGCCCCTGCAGGAGGGTCAGGGAGAGGGGCACCGCAGGGTTGTTCTCAAAATCAAAAGGAGAGGCTCCTGCCCAGAGTCTGCTCTGGCTGTGGGGGCAGGGGGCGGTCTGGACACTGCTCCCCATGAAGGAGGTACACACCCCACCGACCACACACACACACACACACACACACACACACACACACACACATACAC
>NW_026000001.1:4605668-4653369 GCF_001458135.2 Marmota marmota marmota
GTGTATGTGTGTGTGTGTGTGTGTGTGTGTGTGTGTGTGTGTGTGTGGTCGGTGGGGTGTGTACCTCCTTCATGGGGAGCAGTGTCCAGACCGCCACCTGCCCCCACAGCCAGAGCAGACTCTGGGCAGGAGCTTGCCCCCCACCAGTGCTGCCACCTGGGGCAAGGGCTCGGGTGCAGCGCTGTGCCCAAGAGGCCCCGCTGGTCACCCCACCTCAGGGGAGCCCACGGCCAGCCTCTCACAGAGACAGCCGAGTCGTGTGAATGTGGCCGGGCAGCACATCTGGACACCCAGACCCGCAGGGGCACCGGAGCATGCCAGGTGCTCCCTGCAGGACCAGCCAGAGTGCCTGGCTCTGGGAAGAGCACCGCTCCCGGTGACAGTGAAGTCACACTTTCCTAAGACAGTCCCAGTTTTGATGCTTTCATTCCTTGGCTGCCTGCGCCTTGTCGAGGCCAGAATCTGGGCCTAAGTTTTCAGGGCAGAACAAAACAATTTTGTTTTCTAGGAAAATGGGAGGTCTGGGATGGCGGTGCAGCCCAGGCGTGGCCCAGCTGGGCCTGCCAGCTGCCAAGCCTCACCCTCTCAGGAGAACCGGAACCAGGCTCAGCACTCTCCCCTCAGCTAGTGGGCCTGCTTAGTGGGGTGACCTGCATTTTATTGAGAGAAAATATGAGCACAGAAAAAAGACTGGAAGGAAATGTCACAGCGCCAGCCGCATGGTCTTTGGGCAGGGACTCCGCGCACCCTCCCTCCCTCCATCCTGCAGCGAGGACATTTCACAAGTCAGGACACCTAGGGGTGGAATCTTCCCGTCCGAGCCTGCTCACAGGCACGGCAGAACACACTAGAGCATCTTTCTTCCTCCTGCCTCACGCTGCCCACGTGGCTCGCTCACAGGACTCTCGGCCATGAAGCTCTCCGAGGTCTGATCCCAGCAGCATCTGGCCTCACTTCTTCCACGTTGTGCTCCCAGCCCCACCCTGCTCGGAAGAGGCCAGCAGAAGGCTGACGTGCCCTAAGGCCCTGCTGCCCGCTGTGGGGGCTTGCTGGTCTCTTGCTGGGCCCTTCCCAGTAACTTCACCCAGCTGCTCACCCCCTGCCCTCCTCCTCCTGAATGATTGAAATCCTGCGTAATCTCTCAGGTGTAACCCAAGCCCTCTTCCCCCACAGGCTTTCCAGGGCTCCGGAGATTGCCCCCTCCCCTGCATGGCTGTGGGGCTTATGTGTGCCTGGCCCTTGGCACAGGAACCTGGCCTGGCGCCTCTTCCACGTCCCTCCAGTGCCTGGCACAGGCCAGTTCCCTGAGCCAGCTCACCCCACGGGGATAAACAAGCTGCCTCCGTCCTCCCCAAAAGAGGCCCCTTCCCTGGCCCCCTCGAGAAAGCTCCCCTTCTTGGTTGATTCCCAAAGCCCTGTAGATCCTGCACCGTGAGGGACAAGCCCTCCCTAGGGCATCCGGACAGCTGCAGCCAGGCCCTGCATGACGTCGCTGAGCCGCAGCCCCACAGCCTGTGCCAGCTGCCCGTGCCCGACTCAGACCCTGAGCCAGGGCAGCCCCGCCACCACCTGTGCCTCCACTCAGAGGCGAGCAGTGAGGGATGTGGACAGAGAGTGGAAAGGCCATTCCCACAGCAGCTGCCAGGAGCGGGTGAGGGTGGGTGAGATGTATGTCCACAGCTGGCCGCCGGTTCCGCCTGGGAAATACCTTGCTGAAGTGGACACCTGTTGTTTTTGCCTGCCCAGCAGGAAGCCCTGGCTTCTGGAAACAGCTTCTCGAATCTTCCCTGGGGCTCCTCCTCTCCCGCTCCTAGTGGGCAGGGTTCTGCCCCCTGGCCATCGCCAAGGTGGGCTGGGTGACCAAGCCTGGGCCGGCAGAGGCCCAGCTGCACATCGAGGTGGTCCGTACCCTGGCTGGGGCAGTGGAAACCTGGCTCAGGTTCTGGCTGGACGTGTCGGGGAGGAGATGGCCTCTGTGCTGTGCTTGCCGAATCAAGCTGGTGTCCACTGGCCCCCCTTGGAGGTAGCTGCGCGAGGACCAGCTGCGTCTTGGGGCCAGTAGACGGAGAAGGGTACGCAAGGGCAAGAGAAAAAACAGTGGGGACAGGGTGGAATGGGAAGAGGGCAAGGTCATCGGTCCCCGGGGTCCCGCTGTGTGGAGCAGCTGGGCCCAGATGTGTGAGCCCAAACCTGTCCCTTTGGTCCTCAAGCTAGTTTTGAGTTGGGGTTCTGTCATTTGTTACCAAGTGCGTGGGACCGACTTGGGGTTGAAGCGTGAGTCAAGGTTACAGAAGAGCTGAATGTCTCTGGACAGCCCCTGCCGGGCCTCGGAGGCCCAGGTGGCGAAGGAAAGGCTGGTGGGAAAGGAGTAGGCCGAGGCCCGTCCCAGCACCCGGGAGCCAGAGGGCCCTGGGGAAGGGGCTCCCAGGCAGAGGCCGACAGGTGGTGCCGTAGTGCTCAGCCACCCCTCTGCCCCTTCTGAGCCGACGGGGTCCAGGACGACCTGGGAAATCCCAGGAAGCACACTGGGCTTTGTTCAACCCCCGAGTTTCGTTACTGGGGACCCTGCTCCCCCAAGTGACCCCTCGCAATTGGGGCACCAGCCTCGCACACACAGACCTCAGAGTGAATGGAAATGGCTCTTTGAGCCCACGGTGGGCTCTGAAGAGTGGGGGTGCTGAGGAGGACAGTCAGCCCTGCGTGAGCCCAGGAAATGGCACGAGGACCCGGCCGCCCACACCACTGAATCCACCGCCCGCGTGTCCGTGCTGCAGGAAGTCACTGTCCAGGTCTCCCAAGACACGTTTCAGGGAAGGCTCCGGGCAGCAAGGCAGCCCCAGGAAACTTTAATAGACAATGGAATCTGGGCTGAGCACTATCTTCTCCAAGAGCTGAGCTCACAGGACATTCCCCAGAAACCTCTGGAGAGGTGGGGAGGAAAGTTTCTGGAGGTCTTTGGATGAAGAAAACAAAAAAGTGGCCTTGATTTTTAAGGCAAAATTACACAGGAAGAAAAAAATGTTTTTAATCTAATTAAGAGCGATCTTTTCACCTTCATCCAGCATCGCGGAAATGTGCCAGTTCTTAACTTCACACAATAATCAAGGCAATTAGTGCGGGAGAAGCCTTGGAAGGCGGTGCAGATGTTCTCAGAATGTTTAACGGGGAAATGAGTTGCAGGCCTCATCTCGCATCCGGCTCCAGGCCCTGGCTACCAAACCCAGACATCTGCTGGGCCCCACCCCCAGGCCCCGAGGGCGCGGGCTTGAGAAACACAGGTCCCTTCCCAGGCTGCCTCCAGCCAGGCCAGCTCTGGGGCCGAGAGGCTCCCCATGGCTCCTCGAGCCAGAGCCTGGACAGAGTCAGAGTCACCCCAGAGCTGGGGGGAGGCTTAACGTCAAAATTATGTTAACAACTGATGTCAAAAGCAATCAGCTCAGCTTGGCTCCCCAGCCCTGCTGTCTGAACAGGAACATGTGCAGGAGGGGGGCCTCTCCGCCAGGACCCCCTCAGCATGAGCACTAGTTCTTGGAATGGTGTGACCCTATGTTCCTGGTCTCAGTGCTCCTGGGACCAGTAGGCCCAGAATCAAACTGGTCAATCCTCGAGGAACTCCCAGTGATCAGAAAACACCAAGAAATCAGAATGAGGCTCACCCAGGACACAGCCTGTCCCCCTGGGCAGAGGGCACATGGCTGTGGAAACAGACCCGACTGGGGCCGCTGCTGGGTAAGCCCCAGAGGCTCGGGCCCAGGTGTGCACTGAGGACACGGGGGAAGACACATGATCCCGGGCTCTAGAACACTGGTGGCATGTGTCCTCAGGCACTGCTACCCTCAGCCTTCACATCCTCTGCACAGCGAAGGCTTCCCAATGCAAACCAGGCCACAAAGGGTGGAAAGTGAACCCCCACCTTGTGCAGCCTTCAGTGGCAATAAGTGCCCAGCCCTTCTGTCACTGGTAGAACTCAGGAGTGCTCTGTGTGGGTCCCCAGCTGCCCACTGTGGCGCTCTTTCTCAGGGAGTGGCTGGCACGCGCATTCCTGATGAGGCTCTGTGCTCCCCAAACCGACTCAGGACAGTGAGTCGGGGGGGCGGGGGGGTTCCGGAGCATTCAGGAGGAAGCAGCAAGATACTGCCAGAAGTCCCCAGGCACCACGTGCTGAGGCACCCAAGGACACGTGCGGGGACTGGGAGGTGAGCAAAGAGCCAAGGGCCACCGCCCAGGGGCAGAGAGGGGCGTCCACGGGGAGGGGGCTGGAGAGGCTGGGAGTGGGCACCTCCTGGCTGACAGGACCTGCTGGGCGTTGACAGGAGACCGAGGAGAAGGCTGAGCAGGTGGGAAGCCAGAGCGTGCTGCTCCACTGTCCCCCTGGGAGAGCACAGAACCCACACAAGTGACGTGGAACTCCCGGCCCAGGCCTCAGCAGTACTGGGAGACGGGACCCGAGAGGAGAGACGAGCCGGTCCCAGCAGCCCTCTGGCCCCTTCCCTAGCAGGACTGGGGAAGTCAGAGGAGGCTGCAGCGCCCTGGGGAATGACGA
This sequence comes from Marmota marmota marmota, assembly GCF_001458135.2. NCBI lineage: Eukaryota > Metazoa > Chordata > Mammalia > Rodentia > Sciuridae > Marmota > Marmota marmota. The sequence continues at coordinate 4,610,212 of NW_026000001.1, forward strand.
GGATGGTGAGAGGATCCTCGTAAGAACAGCAGACGCCTCCTTCACAGAGACCACCCCCCGGCAGCACCCTCGAAAGCCGGCAGCGGTTTGCGGCACCCGAGTGAACATCGGGCCAAGAGCAGAGAGAGCAACTTAAAAATGGTAGAGAGCACGGTGGCGTCGTCCTTGCCCGGCCTCGCAGCGCCCCTGAAGCCGGCAGCCCGTGTTCTGACGTGGTCCCAGTCCCCACTTCCAGCGGAGCAGAGCGGATCTTGCTTTAAAGAACTCTGTTGTTTCGGGGGCTGCCTGACAAGGGGACACGTTCAGGGCTGAAAACACTGGAGGTAACTTGGGAACGGAGGTGACAGAGTCGGCCGGCACAGCCACCTGGGGAAAGATCGGCACTCGAGACCCCCAGCAGACCCCCAGCAGCCTGGGAGCACAGTCTCAGAGCTTGTCAGAGAGAGGGGGCCATCCTAAGTGCCCATGTAAAGCCACTGCTGCCCAGGATGGACGCCCGCAGAGGAAGCCGACCGCGGCCGCCGCTCTGCCCACCGTCACCCGAAGTGAAAGCTAGGACAGGCTGGGGCAGCTCCTTGTGAAGGAGCCCCGCACAGTCAGCTGTGGGAGCAGGAGAACCCGGTGTCCCTTCTCCCTCCTGTCTCTGATCCTGGCACTAGAGAAAGTCTCTGTCGTCATTATAAGAACACAGACTTCCCAAAGACAGTCCAGGAGTCGCTAGACAGACCGCAAAGCTGGTTCTGAGGTAGGAAAGGATCGAGTGTCCAGAGGTACCACAGACAACAGTTGGAATGTCCAGTCTCAAACAGAATCACGGAGAATGCAGAGAGACAATCACAAAGACTTTTTTGGGGGGGGAGAGGAAACCGTCCCTGAGGAAACAGACATTGAACTTTAAACTCGACAAAGACTCGAGATAAACCACCTAAAATATGGCCAGAGCCTGAAGAAACTAGAGGGAGACCAGGAGAACAGGGAGCGTCAGCAAGATGAGACCCAGGAGAAAGGGTGAAGCCGGACCTGGCCCTGGGAGGGGGCGGGACGAGCCGGCCTGAGCCCAGCAGAGGCCGGGGACCTGGGATCCGAGGGGTGAGAAGGAAGGGACAGTGGCTGCCGCGGCCCAGAGTCGATGGGAGTCGTGAACCCAGGTGCGCAGGCACAGAGGCCGCCTCCACGAAGCACCCAGGAGAGCTCTTGGCAAAGACACGGAGGGGGTTGGGAGGGGCGGCCGAGCCGGGCGAGTGGCAGAGACGCGGCCGTCCTGCGGGGACTCTCAGCGAGAGTGAAGTCTGGGTCTCACCAGCAGGCACAGAGGCCCGGAGCAGGCAGGACCACATTGTTTTTAAGGACGGAGAGAAGAAAATCATGGGTCAACCAAGAATTTTATACCTAGCAAAGTATCCTTCCTACGTGAAGGAGAAACTTAAAATCTAGACCTTTCCAAATGAAGGGAAGCTCCGGGAAGTCATTGTAGTAGACTTGCTCTACAGAAGTCCTGAGGAGTCCTTCAGGCTGGAATGAGAAGGCTCTAGAAAGTAACCTGAAACCACACACAGATTACCCAGCTCCAGAGGGGGTGACTCCAGAGGTAGAAGTGGAAGACTGCACGATTGTATTTTCAGTTCACAGCTCCTCTGTTCCCCGAGTCACGTGAAAGATGTGACGAGAACAACGATCAGGTCTAGGGATTGGACGTTCTGCGTAAAGATGCACGTGAGGCCAGAAACACCCAAGGGGATCAGAGCTGCGTGGGATGTGGATGTGCTGAGCCTGTGATGGCGCAAGTTCAGACGAGATTGCTGTGGATTCAGGGTGTTCTACGTTGCTCCCGTCAAACGTCAACTCTTTGGGGCTGAGGCTGTGGCTTAGCGGTAGAGCGCTCACCTAGCATGTGCGAGGCACTGGGTTCGATCCTCAGCACCACATAAAAATAAAAAATCACATCAATCTTTAAAAGAAAATGTCAACTCTTTTTAGATCTCTAACAAGTGAAGTCACAGGGAAAACCATTGATCCCCAGACCCGGCGGCAGGCGGGGGAGGGGAGACGGTGGATACAGAGAATCCTGGGTTTGGAACAGAGTCCTGCGGGCTCCTTGCTGAGGCAGCAGAGCCCGGGCTGCAGCTGGATTGCTGGAGGGAGGTGTGGACAAGTCTGAGGGTTTAAAACTCCGGGGGGACCCAGGATATTTTGGTGGGGAGGGGTGTGGGGAATCCCAGCTTTCGTGAGTTATTACCTCTAGGATCTTGACCAGGTCCTTACAGTAAACATGGGAGAAAAATTCCCTTGTAGCTTCCAGCGGGGAAGAGGAAAGGAGCCATCGTGAAATCAGTGTCGTGCTCACTTCTAAAGAGGTCCACCTTCGGGGAAGATTAGTTACCCAGAGCCCAGCCTGCTGGAGACTCACAGCACCCCAGCGTGTGGCCAGTGTAGCATCCACCTCGGGCCAAGGCAGCTTCCGTGTGGAGAAGGAGGACCCCAAGTGCAGCTCAGGCTAGCCATCCGGTGCCACCCTGGAGGGGGAGAGAGCTGGAGGGACACCGGGGAGTTCACGCAGGAGCCCACACCTAGGACTAGAGTGCTTCCTGTCACCCACCCCTTGTCACTGTGTCCTGAAGGCCTCTTAGCAGCAGCTCTTTTTACCCAGTACGTCCTGTCCACCCATTAATAACCACAGGCACATTAAAAGGCAAAACATACAGCAAGCATCAGACACGTTAGGACAATCAGTCTGGGAATTAAAACGACTCTGGTTAATGTGCTCATGACTCTCACGGATAAAGAAGGCGGCATCCCAGAACACGCGGCCAGGGGACGCAGGGCTGGGGGCCCCAGGAGGAAAGAAAACGCTGGGGGTCAAAACAGGAACTCATGAAGTGCGCCTCGCAGGCTCAGGACTAGCTGCACACAGCTGAGGAAAGACTCAGCCGAGGAGAACAAAGGCTTAGGAGGAGCCACCGGACAATGGGGGGGTGGGGGCGGGGAACGGCCCAGTAGCCCAGAGCCCTGGAACAGCCCAAGGTGTGACGTGCCTAATGGGAATACCAGAAAGAGGAGGGGAGAGGAGGACAGGAGAAACGGTGGGGAAGGACAGCAGCCGAGAATCCATGTCACACGACAAACCGACAAACCGCAGGCCCAGGAGGGCGGAGGACACCAGGCAGGTCAGATGTCAAGAACCGACACCCAGGCCCGTCTTGTCAGACACAGGAAATCTCAGACACAGACCAAGTCCTGCGAGAGGTGGAGGGAGGGAGCCCTTATCTATAAAGAGCACAGATAACTGCCTCTGACTTCCAGAAACTTGTAAGCCAAATTAGTGGGGTGGAAACACAAAACCCCTGTCTAACCCTCTGCACCGCTGACACGCCCTTCAGAAGAAGGCAGGCGCACCTTCTCAGACAGACGGGGGGGGGNGGGGGGGGGGGGGGGGGGGGACGCGTGGCCAGTGGGTCCCTCTTGCAAGACACGTTAGAAGTTCTTCAGACAGAAAGTGATATGGGTCAGAAACTCAGATATACTTAAAAAAAAAAAAAAGGGTGGGGGGTATGAAGTAGGGACAGTGAATGCCAGATCCTTTTTTCCTCGTGTGTGTGTGTGTGTGTGTGTGTGTGTGTGTGGCTCGGTTGCTGGTTTTTTATTTGTTCTTAATTGACCTAACATGTAAGATTTTGTTGAATAATCCCAGCAACAGTGGGTCTGGCTGCGATGTATCTGTAGGACTTTTGAGTTTGTTGATGTATATTTACCCAAGAGAAAGGAACAGCAGCAGGGATGAAAGGGACAAGAGGGAGGGACGGGGTCACTGTAGCTCTCGTCACCCGCGGATCGGCATGCGTGTTTGAAAGTGGACCTGGAATGTTTGAAAATGGAGACTAGAAAACCTAGGGAACAACTTCAGAGAGTTAAAAATGTAAGTACAACTTAGACCTAAGGAAGGAAGGAGGAGGCATATGTGAAGTGCCCAGTGAAAACCACAGAAGGCCACAGGGGCCCCTGTCCCAGGACGGTGGCTTAGCACTCCGACTCTCGGGAACACAGTGTTTTCTGGTCAGTAATGCAGACGCGGGAGTGCAGGTCCCGGCCCGCGTTCCTCGGGATTCCCGGTACCATAGTCCCATCTATGATCCTCCCTGTTCCTGGGGTAGATTCAGGAAAAGAAGTCAGTTTTCCTTCCTTCTTGTCCCTAGTGTCCAGCCTTTCTGACGACACTGCACTGCCCGTGGGACCTAGCCGGAGGCCTGCATTTCTGACGTCCTGTCACACAGCACAGTTCTGGACTAGGCTGGCTTTGGAAAGAGAACATTGACTGAGATGGTTCTGAGCAGGCTGAAGTATGTGGGGAACAAGACGTCCACGTAGAGCCTGACCACTGTGACCCAGCTAGTAAAACCAGCGTCCCTGCCGCTGGTGTTGACAGAACTGAGAACATTCCAGAGGGGGACACCGTGGGGGAAGGGGGGACCTGGGTTTTGCCTTCCTTTGCCCACATGGTAAGAGGGGCCACACGATAAGACCCTTCTATGACACTCTGTAGAGACATACCCCACAGAAGCCGTGCTGGGAGACAGGCAGTGAGAACAGGAAGGGGCACTGGGTCTCCTGCAGCACAGACCTGGGGGGACCCAGGAAAGGCCTAAGGCGTCAGCCCGCGTGAAGGCCTGGCCGGGAGAGGCCCAGCACAGTCTGCTGCTGGACACAAGGGTGTGCTCTGTCACGTCCTGAGGGCAAAGATGGCATCACAGAGGAGGGTGAGCAAGGATCTCTGTGCTGGGAGAGCAGTGTCCCTGAGCCGTGAGCGATGACGAGACCTTGAGTGAAGTGAACGTGGTAAAGGAAGGCACGGTTCCCAGAGTCTCCCTCCTCCTGATAAACAGCCAGAGATCAGGTCCAGTTGGTTAGAAGCCAGATGATCTGAGGTCAAAAGCGAGTGCAAATCCACTGATGTGAACCAGACTCAGCGGCAGAAACAGTCCCCCAGCTTGGGGACAAAGGACCCGAGCCTGACATCCAGCGTCCAGAAGTACCCCAGAAGGGAGAGGAAAGCCAGGCTCCCCAGTGTGATGCGAGTTCTGCTGAGAGGAGACCCTGGGTGCCCTCAGCAGTGCCTCTGGGGAAGAGGAGGCCTTGCTGGACGGCTCTGTAACTGGCCACCGGCGCAGTGGCAGGAAGGCAGTGAGATCAGGAGACACATTCAGATTGTGTTTTGAGGAAGAAATATTCAGGAAAGGCGAGTCTGAGCGTTCATTGATAATCCCCAAAAAAGAATGAAGGTTAAAATGCAAAAACCTCTGCCATCACCCCCAATTAAAAGATGGTCTCCTGATGGTGAAAATTCTGGTTTGAACATCTTGTTCCCTGAGGACATGGAGGACTCTTAGGTGGGGGGCGCACTGAAAAAGAGGGTGATACGAAGAGAAAGAACGCAGGCCCGAGGAGGAGATGGCAGGCTGATAGACGGAGTCTCCTGACGGTGCTCGCCTCTGAACTCACCTCCAGGGTGCCAGAAAGAAGACAGGTTGAAGCCTGGTGCGCAGGAGAGGCCTGTGGTATGTGAGGTGAAGGTTAAGGTGGACGGCGAACCACCTAGGGCGGCCCCAGGAGGAACCTGCCGAGGACAGGCAGTTCAGGACAGGCTCCCGGAACCCTGGAATGCAGCCCGAGAGATGGGACAGCAAGATGCCCTGCAGGTTCACAGGAGCAGAGGTCGGACCCCGGGGCAGCGGGCTCCAGGAATCCACAGCAGGTACGAGAGCGAGTTCCACACCAAGGAGAGCTGGATAAAGCGCGGATCACGATGGCAGAGAAGATCTTTTTCTGTTTAAACGACAAAACCCCAGGACAACAGTGAACAAGAAAAACATAGGCCTTTTTGTACTAGAAGTTTTAAAATAGCAGATAAATGGGATTTTGTTTTAAAGACAACTAAAGGCATAAAAAATGGAAGAAAAAACAGGAACCAAGCCCCGACCAACAGAAAAAACAGCCACAAACATGGAGCCATGCTCCACCAAGGTCAGGGACCACGATGAGCCCAGCGGTCCAGACCGACGGTCAGAGGGGATTAAAACAACCAAGACCAGCTGGGTCTTCAAGGAACAGACCATAGTTATAATTGCAGATATAAATTCAAACATGCAAAGTGGCCTATCACTTACCTACACCCCCAATCCCATAAAGAAAAATGTTAACAAAATATCATAATGTAAAATAGATGTGGTTCAGTAAAAACAGATCAGCATAGACATAAGGAAGACAGAAATATAAAGTCAATTATGTATGCTCCCAGTTTAGGGAACTAGAAGGAGGAGAGCAAACTAATGCCAAAGCAACCAGAAGAAATAAAAATCAGGGCAGAGATCAATACAAAAGCAGGAGATCCACAGAGAACTCAGTGAAGCAAGACGTGATGTTTTAGCAGACAAACTGTTAGGTCCTCTGACCAGGTTAACTAAAATAAGGAAAGGATGACATGAGTCATTATATCAGAAAGAAAAGAGAGGTTGTCACTGTGGATTCCCCACTAGTTTGGTAACTTGGATGACATGGATCAATTTCTTGAAAGATACAGTCGCCAGAAGTCTCACAGGAAGTTCACAATCTGAATGGGCCTACACCTATTAAAGAAGTTTAATCGATTAATAAACATCTCAAAACAAACAAAGCACCATTCCCAGATAGTTTTACTGTAAAACGTTTAAAGAAGAAATTGTACCAGTTCTCAGTAGTCTCTTTCAGAATGCAGAAGCAGAGGCAGTGCTTCCTAACTCCTCAACCCAATTCCAAAACCTGACAGCTATATTAAAGAAAACAAAGATCAACTTATAAACGTAGATGCCAGAAACCTCTTCAACAAAATATCAACTTCAAACATATTAAAGTATAAAAAGAATTACAAACTCTGAGCAGGTTGGATCTATATCAGTGCACAGGGCTCATGGAGCAGTAGCTATTCAGGTCTTGTCATCTATCATATCAGTGGGTAAAAAAATCACTCGATTATGTCACTCGATGTAGAAAACAGATATGAAAAAACTCCATCACCCGCTTATGATAAAAACTCAAACTACAAATAGAAGGAAAATTTATGAACTTGATAAATTATATCTACAAAAATATATAGCTAACATAATAATGAGTGGCGACAAGCTGGGTGTTCCCCACTGTATCAGGACAAAGCCAGGCTAGTCCCCACCCATGACGCTTTTCAGCAGCTTACTTGAAGTCCTAAATACCGCAGCACAAAAGCAAGGAAAGAGTGTAGATATTGGGAGGAAGGATATAAAACTCTGTTTGGAAGTGACATGATTATGTAAAAAAAACAAAAGAATCTATAAAATAATATCCTGGAAGTGGGAGACAACTGTAGCAAGGTTGCAGCGTACACAGTTAATATGTAGGGTTCAGTTGTTTTCCTATAGACCAAAACCAAGAAGTGGAATTTAAAGTGGAAAGATCAAGGAGCACATCTATGATGGCTGTCCCTCCTTTCAGCCTGTGGCCTCTCTGTCTAGGGTCTGGTGGGATGTCCAGCCCTCTGCTGAACAGAGGGGACTGAAGGCGGCTCTCTCCCTGCTCCTCATGTTTATGTCATTTATATGAGCATCCCCAAATGAAAACATTTAGGTATAAAAACAGGTAGGTCTGTATTAGCAGAACTATACAATCCATGAAGTCAGGTGACCACACTGATTGAGAATCAGCACATACCTATGAATCGGTGAACTCAGGGCTGTAACGTGTTATCCCGACTGATACATACATTCAGTCAACCCTAAACAAGACTCCAGCAAGTTACTTTGCCTGTATTGACAAACTGACTGAAGTTTACGTGCAGAAACAGAGACACAGAGTAAGCCACACAGTCCAGAATGAGTGGGAAAGGAGATTGGCAACCCCCGTCGTCATGGTCTATGTGAAGCTTCAGCAACCAAGAGAGAGTAGGATTAGTAAAAGGATGGACAGGTGGATGACTGGACAGAACAGAGTCTTGAGCCACATCAGTCACTCAGCTCATCTGTAATAAACAAGAGCAAGACAACACAGAAAAGTGGTCTTTTCAACAAACGGTAGTTAAAAAAACAAAACCAATTAAACATCCATGTGGAAAAAGCTGTCAGTCTAGACAGACTTTATAACTCTCACAAAAACTAAGTCACAATTATCACAGGCCTAAGTGGAAACCACAAAATCATAAAACTCCTAGAAAAGAGTAGAAGGAAATACCTAAATAATAAAAGCCACAGTGGAAAAACACCGTGAACATCACCCACAACGGCGGGCACCACAGGCTTTCCTCTGACATCAGGCAGGGTGACAGCCGCCTTCAGTCCCCTCTGTTCAGCAGAGGGCTGGACATCCCACCAGACCCTAGACAGAGAGGCCACAGACTGAAAGGAGGGACAGCCACCACAGGTGTGACAGATTCCTCCCAAAGTCTGTGAGGGTAAACGAATCAGGCAAAGAGTCAGGATAGAAAGCCAGCCCACAAAAATCAGTTCCCTTCCTGTCTTAACAATGAACAGTGCGGACTGGCCGGGGGCCTCAGGTCCCTCCCTGGACATTTACTCCTACAGCAAAAGCACAATTAACAGAAGGTCGTGGATACCACTGCTCTGAGGGACCAGAAATAAGAGCAGGAGAGAAATCTGTCCCAACAGAGACATAAAACCCAACATGGAATAAAAAAAACACACAAAATAGCAAGATAACACAATACTTCCTACAGTTCATGATTGGCCAGTAACTGACCACAAAGATATGGAAGTGGCTGAAATACCAGTAAAGAATTCAAAAGAATGGTTAGAAAATGATCAATTATTTCCAGGAGAACACAGAAAACAACTGAATAATTGAAGGAGGTCAGTACAGGATGTGAATGAGAAATTAAATATGGAGGTAGAGATAGATACTGAAAAAGAACCAGACAGACATCTTGGAAATGAAGGACACAATCAATAAAGACAGAACCGCAAGTCAGGACACAAAAGCGGCCACTTTGAACATTCAGCTAGTATTAAAGAGAAGAAGTAGCTATGACCAGAATGCCTATGAACTCTGTTACCACACTGAGACCAAGTTTAAGAATCACTGAAATAGAAGAATGTTATAAGATGCAGACTAATGGTATGACTGACCTCTTCAGGGAAATAATGATAAAATTTCTAAACCGTGAGAATGCAATAGACACTCAGATACAGGATGCTTTCAGAATCCCAGATTAACAAGATGAAAACAAGAACCTGTGTGTGACGAATCATAATCCAAATGCCTAACATACAGAACAAGCACAGAATCTGAGAAATCAGAAGAGTGAAACACCAAGTCGTATTTAGAGTTAAGCCAATCAGAATAACTTATGATTTCTCAACCCAAACTCTCAAATCCAGGAGGGCTTGGAATGATGTTCTAAGTCCCAAGAAAATAGCTTTCAACCAAGATTGCTATATATAGCAAAGCTATCCTCAGAACTGAAGAAGAAACAAAGCCTTCCAAGATAAGCAAATTCGGAAAGAATTCACGATTCCTTAGCTATCGCTATAGAAAATATTTAACAAAATACCACACGCACATGAAAACGAATCCCAGAGCTCACACACAGACATCTCATGTGAAGAGTAGCTCAGCAAGTGAGAAACAAATCACAATGGCAGGAATTAGTACATATCTCCCATAACAACATGTGGTTTCAACTCTCCAATCAAAAGACACAGGCTGGCGGAACAGCTTCAAAGACTCGACCCAGCCCGGCACAGTGGGGTGCACTGTGGACTCCCAGGGCATGGGGGAGGCTGAGGAGGCAGGAGAGGGCAAGTTCAAAACCAGTCTCAGCAACCTAGCAATGTCCTAAGTAACTTAGTGAGACCCTGTCTCAAAATAAAAAATGATAATTTTATTATTATCATAATAAATGTAGCTCAGTGGTTAAGCACTCTTGGGTTCAAAACCTGGTGCTGAAACAAACCAACAAACCAGACCCAATTCTATGTTGTTTGCAAGAGATTTTTACTTATAGGCAGAGACAACCACAGGCTAAGGTGGAAGGATTGGCGTTGGAATGGCATGCCATTGGTGCCTGAAAACAAGCGGGAGTAGCCTTTTATCGTTCAAAAAAAGCAGACTTTAAGCTAGAATTAGTGAGAGGCAAAGGAGGTCATGCCACCCTGGTCAAGAGAACAATTCTACAAGAAGACAAAATGGTCACAAATATTTATGCCTCAAACATTGGTGTAACCTACATAAAACACACTGTTTAAATCAAAGTCTCATATAGACCCTGATACAATAACACTGGGTGATTCCAACACACCTTTCTTACTAGGAGACAGGTTATCCAGATATAAACTAAGCAAAGACTCTTCAGTCCTAAAAAATATCATACGTCATCAAATGGAATCAACTAAAATCTGTAGAACATTTTCCCCAAAAAAGCTGGTTCCTAAGTTATCACGATAGTAAATATTTAACAGCTGCTTATAGAACCTGCTCCAAAACAGACTGTCGGTCTGTGTGTCGGTCCAGAACCCACGCGGGCCTTGTTACTCCAGCTCTGTGTAGTATATGAAGTCGGGTGTTGTGATCCTCCAGCTCTGCTTGTTTCAATAGACAATAATTGGAAAAATCTATGTTCATAAGGATGAAGTTGAGACCTCTGCTTCCAAAATACATTAAAAGTCATTCAAAATGGATCAAAGATCTAAATGTAAGAACTGATACCATAAAACTCTCAGAAGAAAACGTGGCAAAGACCTTTTTGCATTGGATTGGCAGTGACTTCCTGGCTGTGACACCAACTGTACAGGCAAGGAGAGACTGGACTTCCCAGAATCTGGCTGTAAGACTAAGGAGGCACAATAACTGCATGCTGGATACTGTGAAATACTGTTAAAAACTCTATAAAGATTAGAAAAAAATGAGAAAATATGCCTTGTTCATGGATAAGAAAAATTGATATTGTCAAAAATCCATACTACCAAAAGCAGTATATAGAGATTCAATACAATCCCTATAAAATTCTTATACAATCCTAAGATTTTTATACAATCACAAAAGACCCTGAGTTGCTAAAGCATTCTTGAGAAAGATGAACAAAATTAAAGGCTTCACACTTTCTGGTTAAAAATTATATTATAAAGCTGTAGTAAGTGTGGTCCCTAGTCCACAAGATGCAAAAATCACAATATAAGAGCATCAGAAACATGAACACAAAACAGAACAAGCTGGGCTTGGTGGCACACTCCTGTAAGCCCAGTGGTTTGGGAGGCTGAGGCAGGAGGATCACAAATTCAAAGCCAGCCTCAGCTGGCTTAGTGAAGCCCGAAGCAACTTAGTGAGGCCCTGTCTCAAAATAGAAAGGACTGGGGATGTGACTTAGTGGTCACACATCCCTTGGTCCAATCCCTGATATCAAAACCAAAAACAAAACACACATGCCAAACACAAAATAATATGATGCCACCAAAAGAGCACAACTTAGCAACACGTCCTGCCCCAGTCAGTGTGAGTGTCTGATAAGGAAGTGTTATTTAAAAGCTTAATGAGATCTAAGAGCATACAAACGGTTAAATGAAATCAGGAAGACAGTGTAGGATATCGATGAGAAATTCAGCAAAGAGGTAGGTATTTTTTTTTTAAAGAAAGAGGAAGAGAGAGAGAGAGAGAATTTTTTTTTTAATATTTATTTTTCAGTTCTCGGCAGACACAAATCTTTGTATGTGGTGCTGAGGATCGAACCCGGGCCGCACGCATGGCAGGCGAGCGCGCTACCGCTTGAGCCACATCCCCAGCCCCGAGGTAGATATTTTTAGAAAGAACTAAATAGCAATCTTGAAGAAATTCATAAGGGAATAAAAATATAGGTGAACAACAGACTAGGTCCAGTGGAAGAGAGAATATCTGAAGACAGGTCTTTCGAAATATCCCAACCAATCCCCCTCACCCCCCCCCCCAAAAAAAAAAAAGAAAAAGAAGAAGAAAGAACGAAAAAAGCATTTATGGTCTCAATATCCACATATTCAGAAGTTGAGGGAAGAGAAGCCAATGACATGAAACACATTCAATGAAATAATGGCAGGAAACTTATCTGATCTTGGAAATCATTCAGGTAGGTTCCTCAGAAGACAGGAACGGAGCGCCACGGGACCCAGCCACACTGCTGTGGGTACTCATGCTACTTGAGAGTCATTATAAAGGCACACGTGTACCCGTGTACGCAGCAGCTCCACAGAGTGGAGACAAGTTCTGTATGATTTTGGGAAAGATGATAAGACAGCCAGGTCCTGGAGGCTTACAGGGCCCCAAGTAGACACGGAAGGATCTTCACCCGCCATGTGTAGTCACACTGTCAGACGCACAAGACAAGATGAGATTCTAAAATCTGCCAGAGGAAAGCTGCAAGTCATATTTAAGGACATCCTCATTAGGCTAATAGCCGTTCCTCTGATGGAAGCCTGCAGGCCGGAGGGCACACAGTGACCTCTGCCAAGTCCCGAAATGAAATAATTGCCATCCAGCAACCCCGTGCCCAGCAAGGCTGTCCTCAGAAAGAGTAAGAAATGAGGTCCCTCTAAGACAAGCAAAACCGGAAGGAATTCATGAACAGCAGGACCGGCCTTTCAGATGTACTCAAGGAGCCCCACATCTAGGATTGAAAGATGACCACCACCACCATGAAGTGCAAATCCCACCAGAAACGCAGATGCACAGAGAGAAGTGGAAAGACCCAACGTGGTGACCTTCAGACCCCAATGATGAACAGAGGGGCCGAGAACCTCACAGCACCAGAGAGAAGCGGCAAGACGGCAGGATGTCTTCACCTACAACACGACCTTGAAGGTAGAGTCCTACGGTTCCCAATTAATGGATGGAAGAGAAGTAAGGATCAATGACATGCCGTCCACAAGAACTCACCTCAGCAGTAAGGACACCCATGGACCCAAAGTGAGAGGAGGGAATGGCAGAGACCTACAGGAGGGCTGCAGAGCCAGCCCCTTACATGTGAAGAAATACAGACGAAGGCAGGAGCCCCCGCACTGAGACTAAGAGGGTCCCAAGGGATCCGTTCAACACGAAGATACAACGGCCGTACATCTATGATATAAATGTAAATGTAAATTAAAAGTGGTTACAATGATAGATTCTATGTTTTATGGATCTACTACGATATAAACACTGCCAAAGCAGAAGATAACCCAGGAGAACATCTAGAGGACCTGTGGCTCAGCAATGGCTCTTTAGATACAACACCAAAGCCCTGATCTGTGAAAGAATTCATAAGATAGACTTCAGTAAATTAACTCCATGAGAATAATACCTTCAGTCAAGAAAAGACGAGCCACAGAACTGGAGAAAATATGCAAAACCCACATCTGATAAAAAAAATACAAAGAACTTTAAAAACTTAACAGTAAGAAAACGATCTGATTACAAAATGGGTCAGAGGCCTCAGAAAACATCTCACAGTGGAAATATATCGATGGCCATTAAGAACATGTCATGTCCCCGGGGAAAGGCAGATCTATGAGAATTGCCGTGGCACCCAACGCTGGCGTGACGGAGCGTGGCAAGTGGGACAGCCAGTTTGGAAAACAGTTTGGTGGTTCCTTACAAAGCTAAATTTACCCTTTCCACACATTTCAGCAATTGCAAGGTTCACACAGAAACCTGCCTGTGGACGTCACAGCAGCTTTGTCCATGAAGACCAGGACTTGGAAGCAGCCCAGACGTCTTTCAGTGTGGCAGTGCAGAGGGCCGCTGGGGCACCCTCAGCACTAAAAACATCTCACCAGTGGAAATATATCGAAGGCCATTAAGGACCTGTCACGTCCCTGGGGAAATGCAGATCTATGAGAATTGCCGTGGCACCCAACGGTGTGAAAGGAAAGGCAAAAAACTTGAGTACCTGTCGCTCTGTAAAAGAGGCATTGTGAGCAGCCTCCACGTCGTAAGGTCCCGATCCTGAGGCATTCCAGAAAATAAAAACTGGAGACAGTAGAATGTGTAGTGGTTGCCGGGGACTGGGGACGGGGGAGGGATGAACAGGTAGAACACAGAGGATTTTAGTTAGTGAAATGTGGGTGTGTGTCTTGATTGTGGATGCCTGTTCACCAACCCACACACCTGCAAAGCACGAGTGAAGCCACATGTCAAGTGTGGACTCGGTGCTAATGTTGGAGGCCACTGCCGACTGAGACTGTGAGGGCGTTGATGGTGGGGGTGATGGTGGGGCAGCTGTTCTAGGAGTGGGGAAGGAGGCATATGCACAATTCTCTGGGTCTTCTTCTAAAGTTTGCTGTGAACCTACAACTTCTCCGAAATATCTTTAAAACTCACTCAGAATCGAATAGAGAATCGTAACTGTTCACTGCCAAAAATTCATTAAATAAAAAGAAGGTAATACGAGAGGAGGTGAGGAATACAAAGTCTGAGACATACAAAAAACAAGTAGCAAAATGGTAGGTCTTGCTTGTCAGTCATCGCTTTAGGTGTAACTTGAATTCTGGAAAAGATTGAAGATGGCAGAATGGAGTTTTCACAAAATCCAACTTATGCTGTGTAGAAGAAACTCATTTTTGATGTAAAGACACAAATAGATCGAAAGTGAGAGGATAAAAAATAATATTCCATGCCAACCTTAACCAAAAGAAAGCTGTGCAGCTTATGTTAATGAAAGATGAGTGGGTAAAGAAGGCCTTTACGTATGGAGAAAAATATCAACTGATCAAAAGCCCTAACATCATGCATACACACCAAACCGTCCGACTCCAGAAGAGGAGGCGGAGACGGCATTGCAGGGCGAAATGCAGTTCTCTAGCACGAGTTGCAGAATTCAATAACTTACTATCATTTACTGATCAAGTCAAGAAGAAATCAAAAGGGAAACCTAAAAACTGTTTGAGACACATGACAATTGAAAACCAGCATGCCCAGACCCTCGGAAGGCAGCCACAGTGGCTCCGAGAGGGAGGCTTTAGCAGCAGACTCCTTGCCCAGATCACAAGGAAGAAAAACACCAAATAAATAGCCTCAAATTCTGCCTTCAGGAACTAGCAAAAGAACAAAATGAAGGCAAGTTAGCAGAAGAAAGGAACAGAAACAGAGAAAAGAAAAAACAGGGGGAAAACGCCAGTAAACTCGAGGTGGATCTTGGAAAACAGAATTTGACAAACCCTGAAGCCACCTAGGGAATAGGAGGATGGCTGGAAATCAGAGGTGAATGTGAGGACACCCCAGCAGATGCTCCATAATGCTCATGGGGAGCATTATGGACAATTAAATCCCAGCAAATTAGACAGCAGAGAGGAAACAGACGAGTCCCCAGAAAAATGCAACCTGCTAAATCTCCAACCATGGGAAGGGGGACTGAAGAGCCCAGGGGGCAGAACAGCGAAAAGCCCCCAGCAACAGATCTCAGGAGCAGACCGCGTACAGCTGAACACCACCACCGTTCCACAGATGATCATCTTGTACTTCTAAAACGCTTCCAAAACACAAAGTCAGAGGGGA
Source organism: Marmota marmota marmota (assembly GCF_001458135.2). Classification (NCBI taxonomy): domain Eukaryota; kingdom Metazoa; phylum Chordata; class Mammalia; order Rodentia; family Sciuridae; genus Marmota; species Marmota marmota. Next base: position 4,625,716 of record NW_026000001.1, read on the forward strand.
TGCTTTCTAACACATTTTATAAGGCCAGCATCCTCTTGATATCACAGCCAAAGACCCTATAGGAAAATAAAACCACAAGCTAATTCTTGTAATGAACACTGCTGCAAAAATTATCAATAAAATATTAGCAATCCAAATCCGACCACGCATTAGGAAGATTATACATCAAGACCAAGTGCCCTGTGTCCCTGGCATACAAGGCTGGTTTAACATGCACATGTCAACCAATGTCATATATCACATGAACAGACTGAAAGATACAAATGACACAATCATCTCAATTGATGCAGGAAAAACATTTGACAAATTCAACACACTTTCTTGATACGACTGAGAGTTTAGGTGTAGAGTGACAGTTCCCCAATAGCACAAAGGTTGTTTATGGAATGTTCCCACTGAGACCTGGTACAAGGGAAGGAAGTCCCTCTCCTCACTTGTCCTCAAGAGCAGTCAGACAGGAAGAGGAAATAAAGTGTATCCACATTGGAAGAGGAAAAATCATTTTTATTTGCCAATGATATAATTCTACAGGTAGAAACCCCACAGGCCCAGAAAAAGCTGCTAGAGATGATATAGAACGAACACGCAGTCAGTTGCATTTCTACAATTAATGATCTAGAAAAAGTCCCATTTATGACAGAATGAATAACGTATTTAGACATAAATTTAAGCAATGATGTGAAAGACCTGAAAACTATGAAATATTACTAAAATGAAATGAAGATGACCAGATAAATGTGCATGACACATGACACAGGTAAATGGAAGGCTCTCCCTTCTTTGGAAAGGGAGAGCCAGGATTGTTAAAATGGCCACATCACCCTAAGCCGTGAGTAGACTCAACACGCTCCCCCCTCAGTCCTCACAGAATTCCTGGCAGAAAGGAGCGAAAAAATTCTAAAATTCCTATGGATCCACAAAAAAACCCAAATAGCCAAAACAATTCTGAGAAAAAGTAAGGATGCACCACACTTCCTGATTTAAATCATATCACAAAGTTATAATAATTAAAACAATACAATATTGTCATGAAAATAGGGACACAGACCAGTGAAACCCGAGTAGAGCCTTGAAATAAACCAGACACCTACGGTCAGCCAGTTGCAGCGGGGCCCCCGAGAGGGGGCTTCTTCACAGTGGCCACTCTTGGACGCGCGGTGCGGGGAAACCTGGGTTTGCCCTTGCAGACATACAAAGCTGGACCCTGCCTTACACTATACGTCATCAATCTAAAGTGGATCAAAATCCAGTCAAAATGAATAAAAGACCTGAATGTAAGACTGTAAAATGCCAAGAAAACAGAGGGGTGAAGCACCCGGCCCTGGCCTCTGCCCCATCTAAGGGTATTACACTAAAAGATCTGTCGTGAAAGCAGACCACCAATGTCGGGCTCAAAAGCAGAGAAGACGATCGACAAAGACGAGACGGCCAGGGGTGGGAGAGAGCACTCACAGGCGTCTGCCTAGTTAAGGATCAGTGTCCAGGACATATAAAGAGCTCCCACACACAGCGAGGAGAGTGTCACGGGCCTGAATGGGTGTTTCTCCAAAGGATACCTAAGCGATCAGCAGGTCAGTGAACAGAGGTCCAGCAGCACTGACCACCAAGAAATGCACATCGGAGCCAGGAACTGAAACCATCATGGAAGATGCACCCGAGCAACCCCAGGTGCCCCTCCTGACCTCGGCTGACTTGGGCTGTGGGCTGGTGCTACTTCCCAGCTTCATAAGAGAATACCTCAGTGCAGGAAAGATCAGAACCTCATATATAGTGCCGAGAGGGTGCATCGCTTTCATGCCACCAAGAAGTCAAAAGATCTAACTTGAATCCTTGCTAAGTCAAGGACTGTCTCTCCAAAATGCTAGTAGGATGAAGGGGAAGAACCCAAGTGGTCAACACAGTGATAGAAACAGCATTTGACAAAATTCAACATGTTAGTATAAAAACATTCAGAAAATTAGGAATCGCAGGGAATTTCCAAAACATGGCAAAGGCCATTCATGCAAAACCCATAGCTAACGTGACACTTGACGGTGAAAGACTCAAGTGTTCCCTGGGTAGGGACAGGAGTGAGATGAGGCTGCACACTTTGCCCCTGCTCCTGAGCAGTGTAGTGAGGTTTCATTGGAGCTATTAGGCAGACAGGCAGTCTCCAGACGAGAAAGGAAGGAATAAAACTGCATTCACAGGTGACATGATCCTGTATATAGAGAATCCCAAACTCACAACGCCATTCAGCAAAGACGTAGGCTGCCTGTTACACATACACACACACACACACACACACACACACTCCGGTTGTGTTTCTATATGTCAGCAATGAGCAGTTGGAGAAAGAAATTCACAGTTGCAATTGGCAGTGCCATGAAAGACAAAGGCCACAGGCTGGTGAGGGCACTGCCATCTAGAAGCCACCTGCATGTGCAAGCACAAGGGATTATTTGGAAGCATTGTACACCCACCAGGAAGTGCCGCACAACCACACCAGAATGAGGCAGACCTCTAGGAACGTCCTGAGGGGCTCCAGGAGGCACGCCTAGGCAGGAGAAGCACAGCTCTAAAGGCACTCAGGGAACGGAGCTGAGGAAGGGCTGCGGGGGCTCACCAAGACCCCGTGGGCTCTGAACTAGGAAGTGGGGCCCGTCACTACAAGGGCAGGAGTTCAGGACGCAGGGTGTCTTGGAGTGGAGGGTATTCCTTGCGGTAGATCCTGTTATATCGTTCTGACTCTTAGAAGGACATGAATGTGCATTTTTAGAAATTGAATTAAAAGGTGTGGGTCACCTCTAGAATGGTGGAGCGAGGACCTCATAGACAGGCCAGGGGCTTGGCTTGGCGGGGCACATCCACGGTCCCTGCTCCTCAGCAGGGTGAGGTGGAAGGACCCCTCGAGCCCCATGCTTGAGACCAGCCAGGAAATGGTGACACCCCAGAATCTCAAAAATTAATAAGTAATAACAAAATAGGTAACTCAGAGGGCAATGATAAACTGGACAATCCTGTCAACCCCTTTAAGACCCTGGAAATTAGCCAAAGGCATATGGTAGATTGAAAAGTGCTTACTCAAGGAAGAAACTGCTCAGTCTTTGTACACAGTCCAAGGTCTGTGGTGACTTAACGTGGGGCTCCCCCCGCCCCACTCATTGGTACAAAACCTGAGGAGCACTGGCTGCCTGCCCACCTGGGTCCCGTGTCAACAGCAGTGACCTCAGGCCACCACCACGGCAGCCCCTTGCTCAGCACTCGTTGGGGCAAGCACACGTCTTCAAAGGGATTCTTGGAGATACGGAAGATTGCATGTGCTCTCGAGAGATCAGAGCTGTTCCCTGTTATCTGCCTGCGGCCCCCGCACCCCATCCCCCCCCCCTCCCTGCAGCCGACAGCACAGCAGAGGACAGAGTTTAACGTGCCTGGACTGAGCGAGTGTCCTGACCCATACCCGGATTCCCAGAGCAAAGGTGGAAGATCCACCGATAAGGGGCTTAAACGCAGCTCTGACTGACCCTGGCCTGACCGGTCGCTGGGCCCATCTCAGGGTTCTAACCATGAAGCCAGGCTTAAGAAACACCAAGCTGAGCGGCGACCTCAGCAGCCACGCACGCAGGGTGGGTGCCGAGGAAGTGCAGCTGAGAAAGGCGCGCGGGAGGCCCCCCGTGTCGGGGATCAGAATCCAGGGTACCCACAGCAAGCGATCACACGCCCAGTTTTCCACAGTGAAGGATCCCGAGACAGGCAAGACCAGAGCTCGGCCAGAAACAAAGGGCCTCGAGGCCAGCCAGGTAGGCCCGGAGCCCAAGGTGGTGGCATAAATGTGCTCAGAAAACGAAACTAAACCCTGTTAGAGAAGGAAAGTATTTAATGACACGTCAATCAGAAAACAAGGCCATGTTGATTATATTTAAAAATTAGAGATTCTGCAGGTGCAAATTAGAATTACACAGATGAAAATCTCACTAGTGCTGCCGAACAGCCAGTCTGAGCTAGCTGCAGAAACATCAACAAACACAAGTACAGATCTGTAAAGATGACTAAAGCCAGGGGCAGCGGCATAGGCCTGTAATCCCAGGGATTCAGGAGGCTGAGGCAGGAGGATCACAAGTTCAAGGCCGGCCTCAGCAAATTAGCAAGACCCTGTCTCAAAATAAAAGGGGCTGGGGATGTGGCTCAGGGGTAAAGCATCTCTAGGTTCAGTCCTCAGCAGAAAGAAAAGGCCCTAGAGAGGAGGTTGGGCGGACAGTATTTGAAGAGATTTAACCTGAAGCAGACTTTTCACCTAAGATGCTTGTTACTAAGACCGTCACTTCACTAGTAGGGAGAAGAAATTAGCAAGGGGTTCGAATGGCACAGTAGGACATGCCGTTCCCCACACGAGGCGTTGAGGGAGGGAGAGCGCCAAAGGCCCGGCCCAGGGACAGTGGAGAGCACGGAACCCTTGGCACCCCAGACACGGTCCCATGTGCAGTGCCCACGGTAGATATGGCCAGAGCCACAGACACACAGGTAAATGACGAGACAGTGCGACCGACCGAGCCAGTGCAGGGCCCTGGGCTGGCCCCGGGCGTCAGAGGCAGCTGCCTGGCCTGAGTCCCAGAGGGCGTGTGGAGAGGAGGGGTCAGGTCAGCAGGGGAGACGAGGGCACCCATGGCGAGCCACAGAGCCTGACGGCAGAAGAGGCCCCGCTGACAGAACTGAAGGGAGACGGTTCAGAGGTGGCGGACCACTGAGCAGTGGCCTTGCTCAGCTCTTCCCATCCCTGTGTTCTGTCCCCTTCTGCAGATCACTGAGAGCAGGGTCCTGGAGTGTCACCCCTCTTGCCCCCTGGACGAGGCGGTGGTGAGGCTGTGTGGCACTCAGTGTCGGGGCTCCCCACGGAGCACCCTTTCCAACAGCATCGTGGAACCCAGGAGACGGCAAGTCAGTGTGTGCAAATAGTTTTTTTAAAAAATGCAAGTATCTTATTCCAGAAAAAAATCATCTTTCAAAAAGAATGCAAATAAACCAAAATAGAATTCTCTGGTCGCAGACCTGCTTTACAGGAACTCTTGTAGGAAGTTCTCAGGGCTGGCTTCCTGGTTGAGGAGGGCCCTTCTAGAACCTTCACATGGTGGGTGGACAGTGCTCTGCACTCTCCTACAAGGGCTCCATCCCACCCATCCCGTGCATCAGGGGTCCGCTCATGCCCTGATCACCTCCCCAAGACTCCCTCCTAGGGGTTAGGGTTAAAACATGAGTTTTGAGGTAACAAAAATTCAACTTATGTTAAGTACCAACCGAGGTAGAGAAAAAAACATCTGATAAATTCCACACCCTGCCATGATAGACGGAAACAGAAACCTCTCAACGTGCTGGGGACAGAGAGGAAATACACAGCGAAGGGCATACAGCAAGCCTTCTGCGGGAGGGTAGGAGACTCGTTTCCCTTGACCACCAAGAACGGTCAAGCAGACCTCTCACCACCTCTGTTCAACATGGGGTGGGGCTTCTGTCCAACAAAATCAGGCAAGAAAAAGGAGACAGAAACCAGATTGAAGAGAAAGTAGTAAAACTGACTGTAGACGAAGTGAACATCCCAAGTTGTCCACTCCACTGTTACAGCTGATAAACAACTGAGCATGCTCACAGGGCCCCAGGTCAACTGAAATCCAATTGTGTTTCTATCGCTGTCAGGGAACAGTCTGAAAATGAAGCCAAACAAATAATTTAATTTGCAATATCAAAAAATAAACCACTGCAGTACTTTATTGCCACAGAACTAGACACTTAAAATAATGAAAATGGTTCCTTTTATGTATCTTTGTCATAAGAAAAAGGAGGATATACTTGGAAACAAATTTAACAATAAAGTGCAAAACTTACACTCAGAAAATTGCAAAACATTGTTGAAAGAAAAGACCTAGATAAATGGAAAACCATTTCACTTTCATGGATGGGATGACCTGACATAGTGAAGCCGGGACGCTCTGCGAGTTGCTACGGACTTAACACAGACTCTGCTGGCCGACCGTGGCTGCCTTCCCATGGTCGTGACAAGGAGTGACAAGCTCCTGTTAGAAGGCCCAGGAGAGCCCGATGATCTTGAAGCAGAGCGCAGGAGAGGGGCACACTTCCCGGTTCCCAGACTCTCCACCACGCAGTGGTGTCCAGACAGGGTGCTCCTGGAACCCAGTGAGCACAGATCGGGGGGAGAGAGTTAGTATCTGAAAATGAAGCCACGTGTCTAGGATTAACTGACTTGACAAGGTGCTGGGGAAATCCAGGGGGGAAAGCATAGAGTTTTGGAGAGAGAGTTCTGGGACAACTGAATTTCCACATTAAAAAATCAATCTGGGCCACTCCATCACACCATGTATCAAAACTCAAATTGGATCAAAGGAATAAATGTAACCGATAAAGCTGCAGAATTCTTAGGGGAAAAAAAAAATAGAGGCAAATGTGTGCGACAGTGGATTGGCAGAGGTTTCTTAAATATAAGACCAAAAGCACAAGCAACAAGAAAATGGAGTCATTGGACTTCATCAAAATGCACAGCCTTGGTCAAAGGACACTAAACAGAAAGTGAAAAGGCAGGCCACAGATGGGAGAAGAGACCTGCAGATTCTGTCTTGGTGGGAGACTTGTAGCTAGGACACCTAGGGAATCTTACAATTCAAAATCAGAAGGTCCCAGTCCTGAACTTGGAAGGCCCTGAACAGTCCTTCAACAAAGACAGACGTGGTCGATGGACACAAAGACACGCACCATCCTTAGTCACGGGGAAAAGCAGATGGAAACGTCAACGAGACTCCACAGCCACCAAGACCGCAAATACAGAAAGACAACAAGTGTTGGGGACAACAGGGGATTCCCGGAGCTCACGCCTGCTGTGTTCCCTGAGCCCCTGGGAAGACAAGCCAGCCCTGGAGCCACAACTGGACTCCACTTTCTGCTCCCTTGCATTTACCCAGAGAAATGAAAACCTGTCCACACAACAGCTTCGGCCCACGTGGACAGCAGCATGGCCCATAGCTGCAGAAAGTGGACGTGGCTGGGATGCTTCTTAGCCGCTGCAGGGGCGGATAGACCTGGTCTGTTCTCACAAGGGACTGTCATTCAGCCCCCGGACAAGTGAGATGCCAGGACGCGCTGTGACATGAGCATGGACCTGGAGGTCGCAGGTGAAGACAGCCAGGCGCGGGGCCAGGTTGCGTGATTCCCTTCCCGTAGCACAGCCAGGACACACCATGCAGACAGAGGCAGAGGAGAGGTCGCCTGGCTCAGGGCTGCAGCACGGGGCAGCTGACAGGTGACACCAAAAGACCTGGAGCCACCACTTGGGGTGAAGAAAATGTCCTACAGCTGAGGTGATGGCTGCATAGATTTCAGGCATACGAAAATGACTAAACTGTACCCTTTGAGTAGGTAAATTGCAAGGTGTACACCTTAATGAAACTAAGAAAAAAACTACAGGAGAAAATACTTAGAGCTAGGCAAAGCCTTCTTAGACCTGGGACCCAAAGTACATTTCACTGTAGGAGAAATCAGGTGGCCAATAAGCACCTGAAGAAACGCTGAGCATCACAGACATCATCCATTATGAAAGGGGAAATGGATACCACAATTAGATAACTCCAAACTGTGAACGTTTTTTTTTTTTTTTTTTTTTTTAGTGCTTTTTGGATGCATGCTGTAGTTGGAAAATCATTATTTTGCAACTACCATGATAAACACTGGTTCCAAAAAGCATCTAAATCTGCACATTTTAAAAAAGAAGCATATATTTGCATGACTTTAAAGAACCTCCCCAGATTGTTTGTCTGTTGTAAGATAAAACATGCAACTATATAGTGAAAGAGTGGACGGTGCCTCAACGCCACCATTGAGGGGCAGGTGGCCTCGTGTGCCTCAGGACACCCTGAGGAAGACACCGTGTCCATTCTGGGCTACCTCAGCGGGGAGGACAACGTGGATCCAGTTTTGAGAAAACATCAGAAAGTCCTCAAGAAGTGCAGGACTCTCTCTCTCAAAACTTCAGAGTCATCAAAGAGACAGGAAGCGCCCAGATTCAAGAACGCTAATGAGACGCAGCTGGAAGCAGGGGGACGCAGGCTGGGTCCTGCACAGGGGCAAACATGTGTCAAAGGACATTGTCACCTCAACCAGCAGAGCTGGGCTTAGGGTCCCATGAGATCCAGGGATGCACCCGTGCTTGACCCGTGCTTGACCAGCGGAGAGCCTCTGTGATCAGGGGACGGCAAGAGAAGGCTGTTGCGTCCATGTGGAGGCAGTTCAGTGGCACCGTGGACCAGGCAAAGCCGCAGCAGTGAGCAAATCAGTGAATCTAGTGACGGGCACAGCGGTGCCACCGCTCACTCTTGCAGATTTTCTGAAGTTCAAAATTACTTCCAAATAAGAAGGTTTTGTTTTCTTTCGGGGCGTAAGGCCTCTGAGGTCTCACTATAGTCCAGTTGTTCACACGGGGGACTGTCTTGACCCCCAGGGAACCTTTGGCACTGCGGGGAGATGTTTTTGGTTATCAGAGGGAAAGAATGATGCCCGGGCACCTCGCGGGGATGTTGCTGGACACCCGACAGCTCACTGGATACTCACTCTGGACAAAGAATCATCTGGTGCCAAATGTCAGTGATTCTCACCCCACTTGGCTAAGAAGCCAAGAAACTTTCTGCCAATAATGGCCGGCAGTGTTGCGGGAAGGGGACCCTAGCCCTGGGAATGAAGGTCAGGCAGTGCGTAAGGAAAGCAGCTGGGCGCTGGACCTGTGGGTCCGCAGTGCACACGTCCCTGTGCATGGGCCGACTGTCTCCTCCATGCTTCGTGAGTGGCAGCCTCGCCCTGAAGCCCTGGGACATAGCTGTGGGGACAGGAGCCTGGGAGAGGCAGTTACAATGAGTCCTTCTGACTGGTGGCCTTGGGAGAGGAGGAATTGGGACATACAGAGAGACACACCAAGGGTGTTGCACACAGGGAAGACCACCTCAAGACAGCGATAGAGTGGCCATCCAGGAGAAACCTGCCCTTGTCCTGAGCTGGCCTCCTATTGGAGAGAAGTGGACGTCTGTTGTTCAAGCTGCCCGGCCTGGTGTTCTGTTAGAACAGCTCCAGAACAGCAGTCAGTCCTGGAAATCCATCACACAGAAATGAAGACACCTGCGCACGGGCCCACAGGTCCAGGGGTTCTCTGACAGCCGGCTGGCCCTGAGGCAGAGCGCATCTCCAGCACCCGGCACACACACCGGGGGTTCATCTGAGAGGATGATTTGATTTGATTTTGATTTTTTTATGTTTTTTTTCCTACTGGGGGTTGAACTCAGGGCATGGACCCCTGAGCCACATCCCAGCCCCACTGTGTATCTTATCTGGAGACAGTGTCTCACTGAGTGGCTTAGGGCCTTGCTGCTGCTGAGCCTGGCTTTGAACTTGGGATTCTCCTGCCTCAGCTTCCTGAGCGGCTGGATCACAAGCGTGCGCTACCACACCCAGCAAGAGTGTGATTCTGCAATGCAATAAAATTGAAAGATAAAAAGAAGCGACACAAAGAGAACTGTGCCCGTAGCCTCCGAGTGAATTTACCTTAAGTCACTGCGCGAGCAGATCAAGGGGCAGAAAAGCATGCTTGCTGCCGTCCTGCGGGTCTGACCAGCAGGGGGGACCCAGAATGTCCTGTGGGCTTGTGTCACTGGCTGCTGCAGGGCACTAGGGAGATGAGACAGTGCCTAGTTTTTGACGCAGGCACCGGGGGAGGGGGCAGGTGAGCGTGAGAGCAGCGAAGAGGAGCGTCCTGACTCGTGCCCACGTCCCTCGGGAGACGGAGCGTCCCAGGGGCAGAATTCTGGAAGGCCTGGAAGGAAGGACAGCCTCCAGGTCCGTGGCCAGAAAGGGACTGTGTGGTGAGTGCGCTGCCGGCTGGGCAGAGGGCAGGCCATGTGCCCTGATTCACTCCGTCGACACAGCAGCCCTGGGGACGGGCAGTTAGAATCCTGGTCTCACAGGTGTGGAAACGGAGGCAAAGGGAGGCGGTAGCTTGGCCAGGGTCACATGGGGCTAAGTGGCAGAGCTGGGCTGTGGTCCCAGGAGGGTGGCTGCAGGCTGTCGGGTGGACACTCCGTGCCTCTGCCACTCAGCTTTCAGAAATAATCATATAACAACATGTATAATACGTGTTGTGTGTTACATGGTAATGTGATTAGACAGTCGTAGAGGAAGGGGTGGGTTTTCAGACCTGGCAGGTGCGTGAGGATGGGAAAAAGACGGCGGGGGGCGGGGCCAAATCTACACGGGGCAGTGAATAAACACCCACAGGGATGACGTCCCCACGCACATTCTGCCTGGGTCCTACAGGCCGGGAGGTGTCCTCCTGAGGAAGGTCTGTGGAACACCCCGTATTCCATGTCACACGTCACGCAGTCCAAAGATCATGTCTTATTTTTATAGTTGGACACAAAGGAACTCTTCATTTTGAAAAAAAAAGTGGAGCTTTCACAGGCTTGGTCCTTTCAATTTAAGCCTATTAAATCAGAAATAAATAACAGTGATAAAAATTTACTGCCTAAAAATTAAGAAAACATTTCTTAAAAGAACTCTAAAGAGAAAAATCAAAACGCAAAATAAAAACCATAAAAACTATTAAAAAACAATTTAGTAGGACATTTTTCATACTGAGATACGAATATGATACCTGTCACAGTTAAAGCTGCAAGCAGAGTAAGATTTATAGCCTTAGAAATGCCTTTCAGTGGAAAGACTTTAAATAAATGGACTAAGTATTACTCTTCATTAAAGGAAACAAAACAACCAACTGAAGATAACCAGGAAGAGGAAATGTCTTAATAAAAGCCTAAATTGATCAAATAGAAGACAAAAATAGCACAAAGGTAGTTTTCCCAGTCAGATCATAAGCACAGAATGAATAGGCTAGATAAATCTTTCATGAGTTTGACTAAAAGAAAAAAGAATCAAGAAAGTTCAGGCAAAAAGAGAGAGAATATCTACGTAGAGAGGAAAATTACTAAAGGAATCACTAAATCACTAAAGGAAAAAATCAGTTGCTACCAGGTAGTAACACAGTTGAAAAACCCTTGAGGAAATCAGCATGAGTGAACAAGTCGCCCCAACACGCAGTGAACGAACGTAGAGCAAGCCACCCCAGGAGAGGCTCAGAGGAGACCAAGGTCCGACTGTACCAGGCCCTCTGTGCTCGGACAGAGCCCGGGGAGCTCTACCACTGACCACATCCCCAGCCCTTTGGTTTTCATTTTGAGACGGGTCTACATTGTGCAGGTCCTCACTAAGTTGCCCAGGCTGCCCTCAACTTGAGAACCTCCTGCCTCAGCCTCCCCAGCTGGGATTAAGGGGTGGCCCCTGCACCTGGCGGGCATGGGTGCATTTACACCTTAGTTCTACTTAACTGTCAAGAGCAGACAGCGCTACCGTTCTACGACCTGCTCTGGGACGTGGAGCAAGGCAGACGGCTCTCCAGTGTGTAAAATCCTGAACTCGCACACACTCGATAGCTAGAGCACATTCCTTCGACCTGGAGGAGCCGCTGTTTCTAGGATCGAACCTCGGGACGTCCATCTCGGTGCCAAGGAGGCAGCTCCAGAGGCTGGCTGCTCCTGGGTGCACCATGCCAGCCCGTCTAAGCAGAGCCTCCCGGCGGTGCACCTGTGGTCCGCAGTGCTCTGCCAATGCGTGCGCGTCCACTGAAAGTCACGTGCCCCGTTCCTGTCCATCAAATGCCAGCTGAGTCGTGTCCACTTTTTGTTCCGACGTGTGACGGGGCCGAGTGTTTCCCTCTACACCCACCCACAGAGCATCCTCAAACCTCCATATTTGGTGGTCAGACAAGTGAAGACAACCTCCCCCACCTGCTTTTCAACCTGATTATGCACGGCGTTCCCTTTCCTGGGAACTCTTTCCATTCCTTCCTTCTTTTACCTCGACTCATGAGTGCTTTTAAAATACACTGGTGAAATTGCCACGTGTCTTATGGGTAGTGACAATCGCCCCAGATTTCACTTAAAAAATCTGGGGGTTATTTTTTGCTGTGCAAATTTTTTTCCTATTTTAATGTTTTTTAAACAGTTTGTGAGCTAGATAACAAACAATAAATTGCACAGTGGCAGCTTTTGACATATGAAGATACCGCTGCCCCTGTTGACACAATGGGACACCCGCTGCCCTGTCCTGGGGAGTCACTGGCCTCTGCCTCTTGGTTGCTCTTGGGTTTCTAGGTGGTGTGTCAAGCAGGAAGGTGGATCTGCACTCCGTCTTGCCTGGCTTCTTCCACTCGCCGCGGTTATTCGGAGATTCCCCGTGTAGGTGTGTTAAGAGCTCATTCCTGTGTTAACAGGGTTCCACGAGTTCGAGAGGAGTCCCCCTCGGGGCCCATGGTTTCTGGGCTGTTTCCAGTTTTCACGCCATCTCCAGCCCTGATGAGCTCCTCTGCCCTCGATTCTCCCCGTCAAGTGGCTACCTAGGGACAGACTGGCTGGACAGTCGGTAGATGCACACTAGGTGGTCCAGGAGCTGCCGGCCTGTTGGCCAGAGCGGCTGCACTGCCTGGACTTAGTTCTCCCGGCCGAGCAGGAGGCCCAGGTCCAAAAGTCCTGGCAGCGTCACCACTGTGTGACAGTAGCTCACTGGTTCTAAGTTGTGCTCCTCTTACAGTCGGTGACGGCGGGCATCTTCTCTGTTCTTCCGCGTGGGTCTTATTTGGTGAATGTCCATTTTTGTGATTTGTTGTCTTATTATTCTGCTTTGAGAGTCCTTTTTACCTTCTAGATACAAATCTCTTGTCAGATGATGACATAGTGTCTTTTCTCAGCCTCTGGTGTGTCTCCCGGTTCTCCTCCTAGTGCCTTCTGAAGAGGAGGTTTAGACTGGGTGGGTCCCGTTGATCAGCTGGAGCTGACGAGGGTTATGCTTTTTGCTGTCATACCTAAGAAATCCTCCTTAAGGATCCTGTTTTCTGCTATGATTTTAGGCTTTGAATCTGGTTGTACGACAACTTTTGTGTATTGTGTAGAGTGTGGATCCAAGTTCATTTCTTGGCACGTGGCTTTCAGTTGTTCCAAGATGTTAAAAGGACCTTCCTTTCTCCCTGAGTTGCCTTCACACCTGGATTGTCCATGCAGGTCCACTGGGCCCTCTGCTCCGCTCCACAGGTCTATGAGCTGACGGTTCTGCTGAGGCCAGGCCACCAAGGTTGGTCTCCCAGCTCTGTGGTCGTTCGAACGGTGCCTTGGGGGTTCTGGCCACTTGCAGGCTGGGATTTGACTGGTGTTCCTCTGAACCTAGAGATGACCTGCGCCTCGTGGTCTGTGGACATGGTGTGTCTCTCCACTCATTTAGATTCTCACTAATTTCCTTCGGCACAGTTTTGTAGGTTCCAGAGCACAACTCTTTTGTATTCTTTGCCAGATTAATCTCTAAGTGTTTCACATGTTCAGTGCTACAGTAAGTGGTATTTACAATTCTCAAATTCGAGGTCATGTGCTGCTGTGATTTAGAGGCAGCGTGGACGTGTGCAGTCTGATCCATGTCATAGTCCCAGGGTGTCTTGCGTATCATCAGATTCTCCACAAACCATGAAATTTTCAAATAAAGGCAGTTGCACTTCGTCTTTTTCAACCCAATGTCTGAAGTTTCTGCCTCTTGCCTTATTCTACAGACTGCCATCTGCAGCTCAGTGTTTAACAGGAAGCTGAAGGAGGGGACGTTCGTGTTGTGCCCCTGGTCCTGAGGGGCAGTGGCATTTCTCCACTAGGTGTGCTGACTGTGGCTTTTGATCAGTGACCTAGAGCAGTGGAAAAGGCTGTTCTCTGCTCAGTGAGAGGCTTCATAATGAGTGGTTGCTGGTTCTGCTTCTGTGGAGATGATGGTACGGCTGTCAGTCGTCATTAATATGGCCCATCACATTGGTTTTAGAAGAATGTCAAACTAACCTTGCATTCTTGAACCCCGGACGGCCTCTATGAAGAACCAGAACAAGAGCTTTCATCAGGAGACGGGCAGTGGGCAGGACCTTCGGGCAGGCCACCCAGGTCGAGAGCCTGCCATGGGTAGGCACAGGGCATGCTCAGTGGAGCCACGTGGGAGGGAGAGGTGCAGCCAGGTCCTCACAGGTCACACTGCACCACTGGGTGGGAGCCAGGAGGGTCGGGGCATCCCCGGAGGACCCTCACCTGCCTCTGCCTCCATCTGAAGTGGACACGCTTGTCGTCTGGACAGAGCACATGGGAGGTGGGAAGACAGGATGACACAGAGTATCACCAGGCAAGACCCAGGAGAGAAGTGAAGCCAGGGGACAGAGTGTGGCAAGCCTCAGAGCAGCGGCAGCCTCTTTACTGAGCCACCACCCAGAGGGGCAGCCCGAGAGGCCTGAAGCCCCCTTCCCAGGACCCTAAGGCTGTCATGAGCCGCGTGTCAGGAGTCACCACCAAATGCTCTTGATCAAGCCCCGGATAACATCATATAGGCCCCAGAGCAGAGGGCCAGATGCCAGGAGGGCCAGGGGGCCAGCTCTTGTCCAAACAGGTGTCTTTCCCTCCCTTCCCAGTGATAGCAAACCAGTGGAAAGATGGGGAAGTCACCAAAGTCCTACGTGGGCTCCCAGCCCTGGCCTGACCTCACCCTGGTCTCCCCAGTCCAGTCCCCAGGCCACCTACTGTACAGTATCCTTGGGGGCCATTACACATGCAGGCTCTTGGGCCTCCCTAGAGGCTGGGATGATCTCAGGGAGTGGCACCAAGCCCTCTGCCCAGGTGGCACCAGGTTCCCACATCCAGACAGCTCTGACTGGCACGAAGACGAGGCCTTTGGCTGCTGGATGAGACCCTGCCTGAAGCCCAGTCTCTCAGCAGTCTCTCTGACAGCGCCGTGCCGAGCGCACTGCGGAGGCTGCTGAGGGCCAGGGTCCCTAAAAGCCCAGACCCCCTGCTGTGGGGACATAGGCACCGGAGCGTGCCCACCTGAGTAGCCACTGGCCAACACTGAGGGCCCAGGGAGAAGAGGCAAGGACTGATACCTGAGGCCCACACTGGAGAAAGTAGGCCCTGGAGAGGCTGAAGCCACAGGGACCAGCAGGCAAGAGCGGACAGGAAACACAAGCGAGCGGACAAGTCCACGCGCAGCGGGGAGAGCCGGGTGGGGTGCACCTGCCTTGGTCTCTCTGGACATGTGCAGCCTGGCTCCCCATGGAGACTCCAGGGACTCACGCGTTCACGGGCCACTGTACAGCGCAGGCTCGGCTGCTCTAAGGAGGCCACCCTCAGAGCCTCCGCCCGCCCGAGCCCCCACCTGGGCTTCAGTCCACGAGGGAGCGAGCCCCCAGAGCAAAAGCAGGAAGCAGGGCACAGAGCCAGACTGGAGGGGCCCCAGGTGGGCCCCGTGCAGGGCACGGAGGCCAGGTGTCCGCCTGTTAGAGGACCAACGCGCGACACAGGAGGCGCTGAGGTCAGGAAGACTCCACCCTCGCTCGAGGGTGCGTAGAAAAGAGAACGTGGTAACTGAGATGGCAGAGCCATGGACAGAGTCTGGACAGACCACGGAACGGACACACCCACGCAGGGGACTGGACAGAAGGGGCTGAGGCCCGGGGAGCTGGAGGGAGGATGGGCGACCTGAGGAAGACACACGATGTGGTTGCAGGGAAGTCAGGAGAGATGGGGCCGGGCGGGGTGCCACCTCCCACCCACACCTGGTGAAGAACAGCACCTCAGATTTGAGGATCAGACTCTAACTGCCTGCAGGCAGGACAGATGACAGTGACCCAGCACCTCACTGTGCTGTCGTGGAGCCACTGGCGTGGAGGGAGGCTGCCAGGCACCAGAGGTGGGAAGGGCCCGCCTGGCCACCCCCGGGAGGCCCAGCGCCTCCACCTGCAGAGTGCTCAAGGGAAGGCCCACTCCCCAGCCCACCAGCCACCGCCCACAGGTAGGCAGGCAAGTAAGGGCACCGGGCCCGGGTCCCTGTGTGTCCTCCCCCACCCTCTCCTTTATTTTACTCTTGCTTCTACATATGAGAGAAAGCGTTCAACGTTTGAGTTTCTGAGCTTGGCTAATTTCACTGAGCACGATATTCTCCATTTCCAGCCATTTACCAGCAAATGCCATGATTCCATTCCTTTTCACGGCTGCGTAGTATATACATCTCTAGGATTTCTTAACTCATTCACCTGTCGGTGGGCATCTGGGCCGGTCCCACAATGCAGCTGCTGTGAGCTGTG
Source organism: Marmota marmota marmota (assembly GCF_001458135.2). Lineage (NCBI taxonomy): Eukaryota > Metazoa > Chordata > Mammalia > Rodentia > Sciuridae > Marmota > Marmota marmota. The sequence goes on from NW_026000001.1 coordinate 4,641,938, forward strand.
CTGCTGTAAACATCGCCGTGGCTGGGTCCCTGTGCCATGTGGATCTTGAATCTCCTGGGAACGCACCCAGGGGTGAGAGAGTGGGTCGTGTGGTGGCTGCATCCCTAGTCTTCTGAGGCCTCTCTACACTGCTTTCCAGAGTGGCTGCCCCACCGCAGTCCCTCACAATGGTGTCCTTCTCCCCACAACCTCACCACCAGTTATTGCTGTGCACGTTCCTGATGGTTGCTGTTCTGACTGGAGCGAGTTGGGATTGGTGTCGTTTTGACTTCTGCCCACGCCTGTGCCTGCAAGCACCGTGGGCAAGTGCCACATCCTGGGTTAGCTTCGTGGTGGCAGTCAGCATGGCTGTCCTGTGCTCGGCCACCGTACCTCCTTGTTTACAGAGTAATGATAAGGAACACCATCTTTGGCTCAGCAGGTAGTTTTCTTTTAGAATGTTTTTGGTCCGTGGTTGGTCCATTCGGGGGTTGCTGAGCCAGTGGGCACCGAGGGCAACCGTGCTGTCTTTGCATAGCCCAGTCCCCGTGTCTGCCCAGGGCAAGCGGCTGGCAGGGCAGTGAAAGGGGCCTTTGCCATAGATGCTGGGAACAAATGGGCTTTGGTGGGCTTCCTCCCATCAGCAGAGACCCCAGCCCAAGGAGCCCTCGCCAAGGCCCCATGGCAGTGCTGCCACCTCACAGACCTACACTGGCCCGAAGGGAAGAAAAATCTAGAACCATTCAAATTGGGTTTAAAGCTAGTTACTGGGAAATTCAGCCTTCAGAATCAGCGTCCCCCAGAGGTGGACACTGAAGTCATCAGAGAGGAATCAGGCCCGAGGGGGAGGGGGTCCCTCCTGCCACAGCTGCCCCTTCCTAACTCTCAAGGGAAAAGCAACCCCACAGCTCCCACCCTCCCTCCACGGCCAGGAGTGCAAGCTCCCAGACCTCACCGGCCACCCCGCTGACCACTCTCACAGTGATGCTGCCTGATGGACACAGTGTGCCTCCTGTGTGAGACCTCTTACTCCTTCCCTGGCCCCCACACAGCCCAGGAGCCAGAGCGGGGCTGTGCACAGTGCCCACGGCTGCCCTCCCTGGTCTGGCCAGCCAGGTGCACGTCTGGGAATGGCAGAGGTTGGGGAGAGGTGTATAGTGTCACAAGCAGAAGTCATATCAGCTGTGTGGCCAGCGTGACCCTACTGAGCTGCCTTCTCTCTGAGTCTGTAAAAGAGCCCCACAGACCACCTAAGATGGCAAAGCTCTCGGCAGGCCCTGGAGGTGGGAGCCCAGACAGGTCTGCAACCTTACCCCAGGTCCTGTGGAGCTCGGCGCATCCCAGCCACCCTCGCAGGGGAGGGAGCCGAGAAGCAGGTCTGCCATCCCCTGGAGCCAACTCAGGGCTCCTAGGGCCACCCGAGAAGCATCTGTCTCCCAGAGCCCACCCCTGATGCCACAGGGCGCCATGCTTTACCCTGAGCCGTGGGCTTCTCGGTCAGTGGGTGAAGCCCTGGGACATCACCCCAGCTGTTTCAAGCACAGAACTCGGTGGGTAGAAGGCAGCTGGATGGGAAGCCAGGCAGACGGAACGGAGGACGCACCCTCTCTCAGCGCTGCCCCGGGGGCTGACGGCCCGTTCCCAGCCTGGGCTTCCTCACAGCGGAACGCGCGGAGAGCCCCTTCCTTGGGAACAACCGAGGGAAGGTGGCTGGAAAATTCTAGATATTCCACCCTGTCCGTCCTCCATCGGCAGAGACCCCAGCCCAGGGAGGAAACTCATTCTCGTGTCCGGACCCCCGAGAAACGCAGTGACAGGAGACCGCAGGATGGCAGGGAAGCTCGCTCCCCAAGGCGAGGCTGACGGAGGCCTGCCCCACCCGTGAGTCTCTTACCAGGGCTGTCGTAGCCGTCGACAGAGAAGTGGTCCGTCCTCCGCTCCTCTGGGGGATCGCATGTGATGTGGGGGACCGTGAGCACCTTCTCTCCAGGGTTGACCCCGTTATCCTTGTCCACTTTGAACTTCTTTTTCTTGACCTGCAAGCCGTACAGAACATTGGCGGCCCGCTGCGGCTCCAGAGCACCTGCCGCAGCCAGAGCCTGGCCCGGCAGGGTCCCACAGGCTCATGGGGCAGGCTTTAGGTGCCAGGGCCCACAGGGACCTGGTCCCGCACCGCAGGACACTGACAGACACGGACATGCAAGGTTGCAACCGTGACAAGGCCGCGTCAGCCGCGCACAGGGGGAGATGCACCAGAGGCCCCTGGAGGAAGGTGGGGAACGGTGCAAGTCAGGCAGAATGTTCGGGCAGAGGTGGCTAGGAGGCCAGGTCTCCTCAGGAGGTGTGGACAAGGGCCAGGAAGGGCCACCCCAGCCCTTCTGGCGCCTTCCTGAGGCACAGCACTTCCTCCGGCGCCCCTGCCTGCTGTGCCCGCGTGCCCCTGTCAGGGGTCTGTCTTCCAGCAGGTGACCAGAATGCAGCCCGTCCTGCTCCTGGGCACTCTTTCTGGACCTCTCATACTCTTAGCCTTGGTGTGGCCAGTCCTGCATGGCCCCAAGGCTGCAGGACATTAGGATGGCAGGGACCCAGCATGGGACATGCATTGTCCCGACACCCTGACGTGGACCGCACGGAGCCAAAACCCTGCGGCCCCAGCCCCAGCTGCCCCAGCTGCCCCGTCTCACAGGCAGCCTCTGCCCCAGAGCGGTGAGGGGGTGCTTACCATGGCAGACTTCTTAGGCTTGGGGCTGGGCGAGAGCAGTGCAGGGCCCCGGGTGGGCTTCCGCACATAGATCTTCCAGGTGGACGAGTCGGGGTTTTCGGCAGCGTAGCACCTCCACGCAGTCTGAAACCAGGCAGGAGGGAAAGACTGTCACCTGTGAGCCACCTGGTGGCCCACCCTCAGCCCCAGGGTCTGGCCCCCGCCCACTGCCAGCTCCCAGTCTTCTGCCCAGACGGCCCGGCTCTCGCTAGCCAGGCCAGTGGCATCAACCGTCTGCCACTCAGCTCCGACGCCGGGAGCCAAGGCTCCCAGTTCGCAACCGAGCCGCTCCTGCAGCCGTTCAGCAAACCGAGAAGCACAGCTCGGGCACACAGGGCAGGGACAGGGCTGGACAGCTGGGTCCACACAGTGAGGAAGGGGTGTGCCTAGGGTCCGTGTGGGCACCTGGCTGGGGTGTGGAGGAGCCGAGCCCTTGGGACCGAGGGGCCAGGAAGCAGGAGTCCTCCAGGGGCCCTCAAGTGCCACCTTGTAGCTATCCAGGAGGCTCTTAGCCTATATTCTAGAGGGACCCCCCTGGCTGGCCCCAAGGGGGATGACCTAGAGTAAGAGACATTGGCAGGGGACCTAGGGAGGCTTGCGGCCCCAGGGGTTTGGATGGAGCGAGAGTAGGCTCCAGACCCTCTCGTGGGGACACGTCACGTGGCCTTGGCATTTTCTACCCTGTGAGCTTGGGAAAGAGGGACAAGCTAGCAGCGTTCCCAGGGGATAGCAGCAGCATCCTGACAGGCACCTTGTGCAGTCCGCACACCCCCTGGAGACCAGGGACAGGGAAGGAAGGCCCTTCCAGGGCCAACACGTCCCACTCAAAGCCGCCTGCGTGTCCCCTGCCTGCCTGCCCTGCGGCGTCCACACTCACGTTCCTGCCACCTCGGGCCCCACCGTCCTCTCACCACAGCCCGTGTTCCCAGGACACACAGTTCCTGGGAAGAGGCCTCGGTGCTCAGGCAGGAATCCAGTGCACCCCCCTGCTGTGGGCACTCTGCCCGCGCCGGCCAGGCAGGTTTTATGGGCCTGATTTATGGTCTTCCCGAAAGGAGAAACCACGGGGCCATAAAGCCAGGCCTGAGGGGGAGCGCAGCCACGGCCCTAGGCTTTCTGGCTGCTGCCGTTTCCTTCCCGTTGAGGCACGAGGCCCAGGCCCAGATGGCTGGTTCTGGAAGGACTTCAGAGGAATGAGATGGAGTCTCAGGCCACGCAGGGCCCCTGACCATGCCCATCTCTCACCCAGGGACTGCCAGGGTGGAGAACTCAGGAGACAACGGCCTGCAGGGATCACCTCGGTCAGCCTGGGCCGGTCAGGCCCCCAGGTCTTCCCTGGGGGGGCTTTCAGCCCAGGGTGCCCAGAGGGGCCCATGCTGCACCACAGCCACCGCACTGAGCGCAGGGTCTCTGCCTGTGCTAGACGGGCCAGTGGTTCCCTGGTGCTTTCCTGAGGGCCTGGGCTGACCGCAGTGGAGTCCAACCTCTCTCCGCCGCCTCCGGAGCGTTCCTTCCCTCCTTGTTCTCTGCCTTCCCTGCTCGCCTGGCAGTCCCACAGGACGCCCGACCACCTCAGCCCTGGCCTTTCCTCACCAGGAAGTGCTAGCCCCGAGGGATGCTGGGCCCTGTCCTCTCAGGGAATGGCCATCTGGGGCCCGCCTTGCCGCCTCCCTGGGACAGGGGGTGAGGAGTGGGAGCCCAGGCCAGCTGGGAGATGAGGGGACCTACAGACGGACCACATCAGATTTTCAGTGGCCGTGGCCAGGCCTGGTCCCCTGGCCCCCAGGGTGGCCCTGTGTGGGAGCCGCTGTGCAGGGAGACAGGCCCTGCACTCGCATGGCCCCTGTGACCCAGAAAGCAGATGCCTCCCCACCGGGGCTCTGTGCCCTGGGCTGGTCCATAGCAAAGGGTTCACGTGGGCCAAGAGCAATCGATTCTGGGGGCATGGGGGCTGCAGGTGACCGTATACAGCCATGGCACGGAGCTCAGTGCGCACCTGGATGAGGGACGCTGCTGCTGGGATCTGCCGGTTGAAGTGCTTCTGCCTCTGCTTCTGCTGCACTTTCAGGGCAAACCCTGAGCCCAGGATGCCCTGGAAAGGAAGACAGGTGGCACTCAGGACCGTGCACTCAGGGATGCCCTGCAGGGCCAGCACTGGGTACACACTCCGAGGAGGGCCAGGCCTGCTCAGTGCTACAGGGAGCCCAGCCCCAGCTGGCCAAGGGCAGAGCCCACTCCGCAGGACTTCTTCCGTCCAACCTGGGGATGTCTTGGGGAGCCAGGAGGCCGGCCCTCGGCACACACCCAGGCAAGAACCACCCACAGGCCAGGGGCTGGGGTCCGAAGGCACGCCCTGCTAGGAGGTGCCAGCTGCTTCTCACCAGGAGAGGGACATACAGATGCCGCACCTCGCCTGGGTGACACAGGTCACACACAGCAGGTAGGATGCCAACACGTGCAGCAGCACTCACACGCATGCACTGTGATCACATGTGAGGTACGCGTTCTCGCTGCACACACACGTGACATGCCCGTGTGAATACGATGCAGACACACCAGCCTGCACACAGATGCCGTGTGCACTTGTAAGGAGGACGTACATGTAACAGACGCACAGGGGACGCGGGCGTGTACATACTCCATGTGTAGTGCTCACTGCCAGCACAGCTGCCCACACACCCACAGGGCACACGTGCAAGCACAGCCACACTTCCAGTGAGCTCGTGAGCCGCCAGGCTCTGCCCTGGCTCCCTGGTGACGCCGTCCTCCCAGCCGCAGTGCTCCTGGAGGCTCATGCGCTCTGCCTCGGCAGGGGCCTGGCACCTCCGAGGCCTCCTCGTCTGCACCCCACCATTTGCATGCAGAGCTGTGCCAGGCCACCTCCCACCCTGTTACAGAGGACCCCCAGAAGCTGCAGGACGGGGAGGGCCATGTCCTAGGCCCAGGGAGGCAGGGTTGGAGGACAGCACCTTCCGGAAGGCATGCACCGTCCTGGCTGAGTGAGCCCCTTTATGCGTGGGTCTGCAGAGGGAGGGACCGTGTTTCCCCCAGGGGGCACCTACCGCTGGGAGTGCGAAGAAGGAGATGGCGAAGACGGAGAAGCAGGAGGCGATGGTCTTCCCAACCCAGGTCTGGGGCACCTTGTCCCCGTAGCCAATGGTGGTGACTGTGACCTGCAAGGAGGCGTGCAGCGGTCAGCAGCTGTGGGCCTGGAGCCTCAGGAGGGGCCTCTGCCCAGCCTGGACCCACCATCCTGATGAGCAGAGACTGACAGGAGACTCCGACCCCAGGGCAGTGCCGTCTTTTGCCGCCCCACAGCTCAGGAGAAGGGTGGCATGGCGCTGGGGTGTCCCCGGGCCCTGACAGCTCCAGACCACACACAGCCCAGCGGGACGTCCAGAAGGACTTGGTGTGACCAGCGTGGGGCACGTGGCCATAGGCCCACCCATGGGAGCCCTGGCCTCCCTGGCCCACCACCTGCCCCCAGCCCCCGGCCACCAACATCGTGCACCAGCCCCCCGGGGGCCGGGGGCGCCCACCAAGGCTAGCCATCCTCAGAGAGCTGGGTGGGATGACGCGCCACTTCCTGCCGCCACCCAGGGCTCCAGATGTTTCGTTTTTCCTCTTTTCTGAGAACAGGACAGGCTCGAGCCTTCTTCTCAGTGGGGGACCCTCTGTCCAGGGTGTGTGGTGGGACAAGAGGAGTGAGGGCTGCTCTCCCCCCCCCCAGGTTGGCCCCTGCTGGCACCTGGGGTCTGCCCTGGGCCTCTGGCGAGGCTGAACATGGTGGCCTGTGGGAATGCAGGAGCCCACGCTGGCCGTTCCCAGGCTGCTGGGTCACACCGGAGTCTCCCCAGACCCCTCCAGGGTGGGCCCGGAGCCTGCTGAGGCGGCCCAGGTGCTGCAAGGCCGGGCTCATCTGGCAGGCACATGCTCTCATGCCCAGGCTGGACAGTCCAGCTCTTACCCTCTGGGAACAAGTGACAACCACCCCTGCTGGCCCAGGCAGACCTTCCAAGCCGGGAACTATACGGCAGCCCCCATTTGACCCCCTGCCCCAGGATGCCAGTGTGAGTGGCACTGCACCACTCAACAGACGCCAGCTGAGGGCGGCCTGGAGAGAGAGTGTCAACTTCAGTGGCCCTCACCAGCCCACCGTGGCCCTCAGGCCCCCGGGTGGAGAGCCGGGCAGGGACGCACACAGACACCGTGTGGGGGGGAGCAGAGGGAGGCCAGCGGCAGGAGGGTTGTGTGGCCCATCGGCATGTCACCAAGCGCCAGGTGGACTGTGGCTTTGGTGGGCTGGCAACACTCAACGGAGGAGAGCACACGGGCACTGGCACCCAGACTGAGCGCTCGCCCAGGCCAGGTCCTTCTGTCCACCACTGCCCGCTGCCCACATGGAGCTTTCCGTGCAGAGTGCATGGGCAGCCGTTCGCTGTGGGCTCTCAGCATGGACCCCTGGCCTGTGCACATGGGCACGCGCTCACAAACGTGCCACAGACACAAGAACGCCCGGCATGCCGCACACGGGTTGTGCGTGGGCCCAGGCGTCTGGCTCACGCGGCACACGTGCTTGCCCTCGTTCCACTAAGCATGGCCCAGCTACACGTACGCAGAAGCCAGGCCACGGGGTGGCTCAGGAAACCTGCGGGTGTCCTGCACCCATGTGAGGCTGGCTCATGGCTGCCTCTCTGGGGGGCCACAGGACAGGGGGTCTGAGACACAGCACCTGCCCTGCCCCAGGGCACAGCCCCACCCTAGACACCATGGTACAGAAGGCCAGGGGAGGGGCTGGGCAAGGCCTTGCCCCTCTGTCTAGTCCAGATGCTTTCCAAGTCCCTGCCGAGGCACCAGAACTGGCCAGAAGGGCCCGACCCAGCCTGGACGGCCCCTGCAGGCTGGGGGCATGAGTGCCGGGGGCATGAGTACCAGGGGCACGGGTACCAGGGGCATGGGTACCAGGGGGACTCCTGTGTCTCTGACAACCTCGAGAGAAGCCGCTGCTCTCAGTCATTGACCTGCAGCCTCTCCGCCCCTCAGAACCCCTGAGGCCATCGCCCCTCTACTCAGCTCTGCCGCTGCTCTGTAGGGGCACCTCCAGGAGCCATCCAGGGCAAAGCCAAGTCCCCTGCCCTGGGTATGCCCATCCTGCGTGGGGTCACAGAAGATGAGACGGGGAGGGGGCCGTGGTCGGTGGGCTGGAGAAGCAGGGAAGAGGGCCGTGTCAGGACGGGTCAAATCCCTGTGATAAGTGGGCGAGGCTGGGACCCTATGTCCTGCTCACCTACCCTAGGCCAGTCCCACATGGTGAGATGCCACCTGTCAGGCTCACCTGCTCGCCATCCTGGGCACAAGGCAGATGCTGTGGTGTGCGGGCAGCGCCACAGGGGACTAACCTCCTCCCAGAGCCAGGCCACATGGCGACGGGTAGAAATGCACTTTTTTCCTTCAGTGACTTTTTTTTTTTTTTTTTTTAAATATAGTAACTTCTCATAAAATCATTTTATGTACAGAAACATAACGGGCCCTATTAACTCAATCAGCATGGAGGTGCTGGAGTTTTTCTTGTTTTCCTTAAGTACCAATAGCTACAACCCACTACACACAGTGCTCTGTTGGAGTGTGAAGGGGTCCTGAGACAGTCGGAGAGCAGCTGCCCTGCAGGGCACAGACCCACGGGCACAGCTACCTTGGCACAGTGTTGGGGGGCACCAGCGACCTGTGCATACTAGTAAACATCATGTTAATAACAGTCTTGCATCATTTAAACATCTTTAAGTTACTCGTGGTATTTTTGGCAAAATATTTTGATTCATTTAAAAGGTGTAAGTCAAGGCTAGAGCACGTCCGCTGGGCGGGGCTGGGCCACCGCTTGCAGTGCTGCCTCCACGGGGCTCTGAGGCCTCGCCCTCACTTCCTGGATCTAAGCGGGGTCCCACGGCTGGGGCTGGGCGGCTAGAAGGAGGCAGGGCTGGGAGGAAGACAGGGAGAGCAGGACCTTGGCGGGTGGGCCCCGCCGTGGAAGGCACTTGCTGATGGCCACAATGCCCAGCCGCCGTCTGCTCCCAGAGCGCCGCCGCCCCCGGCTCTCCCCAGGAAGCTGCCTTCCCTGCAGAGATGTTTGTTTTCCTGAATTCACAGACGCAAGCAGCTCAGGAATGAGCTGTTTTATGGTCCTTGTGCCTATGACTTGTCCCCAGTGGCCAGCCGTCAGGAAGGCAGATCTGCATGACCCCTGGGCCAGCAAACCCAGGGAGACAGGACTCAGCCGCTGTCGCTCCTTGCTAGTATCCCCTGGCCCCGGGCACGCAGGCCACTGCTGCTCGGCTCACAGACACCCATGCCAGTACCGGGCTGTGGCATCAAGCACCCTCCTGAGTAGCAGAGCCTGCTGCCCCTCCTCCCTCCTGCATCTGGGGAGCCCACAACTCCTGGTCCCCCTGGCTGCCTGGGAAGCTGGAAACGGCAGACTTCACTCTGTCCTTTCTGAAACAGCCTCTTAGGGAGGATGGAGGATGGGGACCAGCCCAGACAGCACAGGGGACACCTGGTGCCCAGGCTCTCTGTGTATCACTGGTTTAACTCTGACAGTCCCTGCAGTTAGGTCCAGACCTTATTCTCGTGCCACAGATAGGCTCCGAGAGGTTGGGTGACCTGCGCAGGGCCCCCCAGCTGGGACGTGGTGAATGTGGGCTGTGACAGCCCCGTTTGGGGCTCTACCCCTGCCTGGCTGCGCTCCCCCCGGCGCCCGTTCCTTGTGCTTCTGATGCTGTCTGTCTGTGACTGTGTCTGTGGGCTGGACAGTAGGGGGAAGCTCTGCTGATGAGCCTTCCAGGGGCTTTCCTCACTGGCCTGAGCTGAAGTCCCTTCCCCGAGAGGAAGTCAGTTCTGTGCACCATCCCCCTGGGCCTGCTGCGTCCAGGTGACAAACCCCCAGGTGCTGGCCAGTGGGCAGGTGCAGGAAGCGGGACCTGTCGCATGGACTCCTATTCGTGCGACAACGCAGCTGGATCTGGAAGGAGCTCTCTGGCGGAGTCCTGTGGACCCGGGGCCTCACTGCCTCGTACTGCAGGCTCCGCGTGGAGCTCAGGCAGGAGGAACCCTGTCTGGATGGGGGCTGCATGCTGTCCCCCCCCCCCGTCCCACAGCGTGGCTTCTCCAGCATCAAAGGTGCCGCTGACCCCCACAGTCCCACCGGGCCTGCTGGCCCAGGCCCTCAGCCCTGGCCTCTCGGCTCGCTCTGCCAGGACACAGCACAGCCCAGGAGGCGGCGCTTCCCGGAACCCCCAGGTGAAGGCGAAGGGCTGTCGGGCTGTGAAAGGCTGGATGCAGGGGCGGGTTCCGGCCTTTCCACTCAAGACTCTAAATTTAGACACACGGGGTAAACAGAGCCCCGCAGCCGCCCGTTCCTGGAGACCCCCAGGCGCTGCACAGAGGGGCCCGTGTGGGCAAGGGCTGCTGGGCCTGCACTCAAACTTCAACACAAACAAACGCGTTTTGTTCCAAGGGCAAAGAAGAAGTCTGAAAGTCTCCCCAGACACCTCGCAGCCGAGCTCGGGCGCCACACTTGGGGCCCAGGAGGCCTCCCCAGAGAGGGGACGGGAGGGGACTCTTGGGCATGGAGCCCCCGCCCTGCCTGGCAGCCGTGGAACTGACCCGGCTAGGGGAAAGCCTCCCCACAGCGTTGACCCAGACCGGGGTCTTGGGCCGAACCCTGTTCCCCCAGTTCACACCCACCGGCCCTCGGACTTCGATCTTATCTGGAAACAGGGTCTTCAAAGACGGGACGAGGATGAGGATTGTGTGGGTGGGTGGGCTCTAAATCCAGTGTAGCCTCCTCCTAAGACAGGAGAGACGTGCAAAGGGTGATGGGGGTGGGCAGGACCCGAGTCCCCTGCAGCAAGAGGTGAGGAGGAGCCCTGAGTCCCGAGGAGCGCACTGCCATCCTGCATCAGGACGCCTGGCCCTGGCACTGCCACAGACATCTACTGTGGAAACTGCCTAGTGTTGGAAGCAAACCCGCCGCTGCCCGGGGAGCCACGAGATGGGCAGATCAACCTGTTGATTCACGCTCCTCACAAGCATGGGCTGGGCACCGAGGCACCCCATCTCCAGTCCACTGGGCAAGGGAGGTGCACACCCATCCAGGTGGACTCTGCGCCCAGATGCCTCTCTTAGGGTCCATGCTTTAAGTCTCTTCTGGGCTGTGGGTATGTGGGGGGCTGAGTCCAGGCGAGGCCCACAGCACGCAGCAGGGGTCAGAAAGGCCGGGCCTCCTGAAAGCCCCCGCTGCCCTGAGGTAGCTCCCAATACAGTGCCTCTCCCTGGCCCAGCTGTCCCCCATCTGCCCCACGGGGAGCCCTGGGGTGCTGCTTCACTCCCCGGGGGATGAGGGAAGCCAGGACGAGAGGAGACAAGTGCTTGGGACTCAGCCCCCGGCCCCCCGGCCTGCGCTGCTCAGCTCTGTCCCTCCGAGAAGTGCCAGGAACACCACCCAACTCCGCCTCAGGGCCTCTCCTGCCGACAGCTGCAGGGGCAGCCGCTCTGTGAATGGAGTTGTTGGCCCCTAAGCAGGGCAGCGGGGGGCCCTGGGCAGCCAGGGTGCAGGGCCTGACAGGGACAATGGCCAGGCCAGGGTGCATGGTGGCCGAGGCGCAGGCTGCAGCTGACGGCTAGGCAGGGGCACCGG